>NC_141686.1:350307447-350843540 GCF_964263255.1 Lissotriton vulgaris
CCCTTGGGCAAAGAGACCCGATTCAAGTGTCTCCAGTGGGCTCCAAATCGCAAGAGCGCGAGGGGCATTTCTTGTTCAGCATTGTCTCTGCTCTGGAGATGACCGCAAGAATGGCGCAGGGCCGTCCATAAAGGAGTACTGCTGGAAGACTCAATCTCAATTACTGTTTGGCGTTTAGTAGGTGCTCCTGTGCCGTACGTTTGGTTTCTAAATGCAATCACTTCAACCACGTTCACTACAGTTACCATATGAAGTGTAATAGGAGCGCAGGTGCGCTGTTACCTATGTTTTCATAGTAATTTATGTGTTTTTCTCTGTCAAACCTGCATTTTTTGCACTAACGGTGTGATTTAAGTCATTTTGGTCTTGTTTAATGTACAATATAGAATCTAGTTTTACTTAATCCTGCGTGGATTCCCTTTTGTGGTTTACTCACTGTGTTGCTACACTAGTGTGTTGCACAAATGCTCTGCACATTGCCTCTTTAAACTATCCTGACTGCTCTGTGCCTAGCTACCAGAGGGTGAGCGCAGGTTATCTCAGGTGTGTATCTGGCTTACCCTGACTAGAGTGGTGGATTCTGCCTGGCGTAGGTGCCTACCCTAGCCAACCAGAAACCCCATGTCCAATAGTGGTTCTTGCGAATCACTTGATTTCCCAGCATGCTCCTGCTGCAGGACTAGGTCAACGCACTTTATTTAGGAGGACTAGCCACCATTTGTGTCTCAAAGGGAAGTATGACTCTTTTTCCTAGAACATACATTTTTTTCCCTGAATTGTAACTGTTCACTTCTCCATATTATAACAATGCAGCTTTTTCAATAAATATTTTCTTCATGTAATTTTCAATGTTTTTTCTATTTTGCAGCACAACAATCACATCTAGAAAGTATGAATGGGAAAGAAAGCCATAAAGGTTCCGGAGGCAAGATGAATTTTACTCAAAATATCTACTTAAAAAAATGGTGCAGAATGCACATGAGGGAGAGACCCTTTGCTTGTAATGTGTGTGACAAAGGATTTATCAATGAGTCACTTCTTGTGAGGCACAAAAAAGAACACACCAGCCTCAGGCCATATCCCTGCGAAACGTGTAAAAAGTGTTTCACTCAAAAGGCAACTTTTTTACAGCATCAAAGAACACACATAGGAGAGAGGCCTTATCACTGCACAGTGTGTTCCAAGCGCTTTGCTCATAAGAAAGGCCTTGTACGGCATCAAAGCGTACACACAGGAGAGAGGCCTCATCAAAGCGTACACACAGGAGAGAGGCCTCATCAAAGTGTACACACAGGAGAGAGGCCTCATCAAAGCGTACACACAGGAGAGAGGCCTCATCAAAGCGAACACACAGGAGAGAGGCCTCATCAAAGCGTACACACAGGAGAGAGGCCTCATCAAAGCGTACACACAGGAGAGAGGCCTCATCAAAGCGTACACACTGGAGAGAGGCCTCATCAAAGCGTACACACAGGAGAGAGGCCTTATCAAGGAACACACACTGGAGAGCGGCCGTATCACTGCACAGTGTGTTCCAAATGCTTTGCTCATAAGAAAAACCTTGTACAGCATCAACGCATACACACAGTAGAAAAGCCTTTTCGCTGCACCTTGTGTGAGAAGAGCTTCAGTGAAAAGGCAACTCTACTAAAGCACGAACGAATACACACTGGAGAGAGACCTCATCACTGCACTGTGTGTTCAAAGCGCTTTTCTCAAAAGGGAGACCTCGTACGGCATCAAAGTGTACACACAGGAGAGAGACTTCATCATTGCACTGTGTGTGAGAAGCGCTTTTCTCGTAAGTCGAACCTTGTACTACATCAAAGAACACACACCGGAGAGAGACCTCATCGCTGCACTGTGTGTTCCAAAACCTTTTCTGAGAAGGCAACCCTTGTACTGCATCAAAGAACACACACAGGAGAGAAGCCTTATCACTGCACTGAGTGTTCCAAGCGCTTTGCTTATAAGGGATCCCTTGTACATCATCAAAAAACACACACAGGAGAAAAGCCTTTTCGCTGCACTGTGTGCGAGAAGAGCTTCAATCAAAAGGCAAATCTACGAACGCACCAACTAATACACACCGAAGAGAAACCTTATCATTGCACTGTTTGTTCAAAGCGCTTTTCCCAGAACAGAGGCCTTGTACGGCATCAAAGCGTACACACATGAGAGAAGCCTTTTTACTGCACTGTGTGCGAGAGGAGCTTAAATCAAGTCAAGTCTCGTAACACCAAACACACAGGAGAGAAACTTTATCACTGCAAAGTGTCTTCCAAGCGCTTTTCTCAGAAAGTAAGGCGATGTATGGCATCAAAGTGCACACACGGGAAAGAGGCCTTATCACTGCACTGTGTGTGGGAAGAGCTTTACTGGTAAGGCACATCTTCTACGGCTCCGAAGGTTACACTCCAGTGAGAGGCCTCATCGCTGCACTGGGTGAGAGAAGAGCTTTACTCGAAAGGCACATATGCAACGGCACCAAATAATACACACTAAACTGAACCCTATCACTGCACAGTTTATGCCAGAAACTTCATTCAAAACGAACGTTTCTACAACACCAGTTAATACAAACAAGATAAATCCATTTTCACTGTAACAATCTTATGTCCTGCTTACCCCAAAGTAAGTTTTACTGGAATATTGTAACTTAGCGAGGGCTTATAGTAAAAAATGCCTAATGGCCAGTGTTCCCTGTAGGGAGCGTGTATTTGTTGTAATAACCCTGAGTGCGCAAACTCCGTTGCGAAGCGCATACACTTCCTCACTGAGGCACCATTTGCAGCTTTTGCTTTTAAAAAGTGAGCAGCGTGGAAAAAAAGATCTCTTGTGTGAAGGAGCACAGAGAGCAGATCTTGGGCCTAGCAAAATATCACTTTACAAAAGGGGGTGGTGATGAACAGAGTGTCTGAATTGAGCAGACCACTCTTACCCAGTCCAAAGATCAGGGCTTGATCCATCACCGTTATTTATCTCACTGCCCCATCCCAGCTCAGAACCTGGCTATATGCAAATCAGTCTGTCCCTGGCCCAGTGCATCATGGGAACAGGGCAGACTAAACTACTAAGCCAATTCTTTACCAGAAAGGAGACAAGCTACCGGGGACCGGTTTCTGGCATTTCAGCCTCTTCGGCCCGGCTTGCTTGAATCCTGATGGAGCAGTGAGAAAGGGACTCATGTCTGAGTATACCCTGCCACACCTATAGTGGCCAAAATCGATTTACAAAAGGGGGTGGTGATGAACAGAGTGTCTGAATTGAGCAGACCACTCTTACCCAGTCCAAAGATCAGGGCTTGATCCATCACCGTTATTTATCTCACTGCCCCATCCCAGCTCAGAACCTGGCTATATGCAAATCAGTCTGTCCCTGGCCCAGTGCATCATGGGAACAGGGCAGACTAAACTACCAAGCCAATTCTTTACCAGAAAGGAGACAAGCTACCGGGGACCGGTTTCTGGCATTTCAGCCTCTTCGGCCCGGCTTGCTTGAATCCTGATGGAGCAGTGAGAAAGGGACTCATGTCTGAGTATACCCTGCCACACCTATAGTGGCCAAAATCGATTTACAAAAGGGGGTGGTGATGAACAGAGTGTCTGAATTGAGCAGACCACTCTTACCCAGTCCAAAGATCAGGGCTTGATCCATCACCGTTATTTATCTCACTGCCCCATCCCAGCTCAGAACCTGGCTATATGCAAATCAGTCTGTCCCTGGCCCAGTGCATCATGGGAACAGGGCAGACTAAACTACCAAGCCAATTCTTTACCAGAAAGGAGACAAGCTACCGGGGACCGGTTTCTGGCATTTCAGCCTCTTCGGCCCGGCTTGCTTGAATCCTGATGGAGCAGTGAGAAAGGGACTCATGTCTGAGTATACCCTGCCACACCTATAGTGGCCAAAATCGATTTACAAAAGGGGGTGGTGATGAACAGAGTGTCTGAATTGAGCAGACCACTCTTACCCAGTCCAAAGATCAGGGCTTGATCCATCACCGTTATTTATCTCACTGCCCCATCCCAGCTCAGAACCTGGCTATATGCAAATCAGTCTGTCCCTGGCCCAGTGCATCATGGGAACAGGGCAGACTAAACTACCAAGCCAATTCTTTACCAGAAAGGAGACAAGCTACCGGGGACCGGTTTCTGGCATTTCAGCCTCTTCGGCCCGGCTTGCTTGAATCCTGATGGAGCAGTGAGAAAGGGACTCATGTCTGAGTATACCCTGCCACACCTATAGTGGCCAAAATCGATTTACAAAAGGGGGTGGTGATGAACAGAGTGTCTGAATTGAGCAGACCACTCTTACCCAGTCCAAAGATCAGGGCTTGATCCATCACCGTTATTTATCTCACTGCCCCATCCCAGCTCAGAACCTGGCTATATGCAAATCAGTCTGTCCCTGGCCCAGTGCATCATGGGAACAGGGCAGACTAAACTACCAAGCCAATTCTTTACCAGAAAGGAGACAAGCTACCGGGGACCGGTTTCTGGCATTTCAGCCTCTTCGGCCCGGCTTGCTTGAATCCTGATGGAGCAGTGAGAAAGGGACTCATGTCTGAGTATACCCTGCCACACCTATAGTGGCCAAAATCGATTTACAAAAGGGGGTGGTGATGAACAGAGTGTCTGAATTGAGCAGACCACTCTTACCCAGTCCAAAGATCAGGGCTTGATCCATCACCGTAATTTATCTCACTGCCCCATCCCAGCTCAGAACCTGGCTATATGCAAATCAGTCTGTCCCTGGCCCAGTGCATCATGGGAACAGGGCAGACTAAACTACCAAGCCAATTCTTTACCAGAAAGGAGACAAGCTACCGGGGACCGGTTTCTGGCATTTCAGCCTCTTCGGCCCGGCTTGCTTGAATCCTGATGGAGCAGTGAGAAAGGGACTCATGTCTGAGTATACCCTGCCACACCTATAGTGGCCAAAATCGATTTACAAAAGGGGGTGGTGATGAACAGAGTGTCTGAATTGAGCAGACCACTCTTACCCAGTCCAAAGATCAGGGCTTGATCCATCACCGTTATTTATCTCACTGCCCCATCCCAGCTCAGAACCTGGCTATATGCAAATCAGTCTGTCCCTGGCCCAGTGCATCATGGGAACAGGGCAGACTAAACTACCAAGCCAATTCTTTACCAGAAAGGAGACAAGCTACCGGGGACCGGTTTCTGGCATTTCAGCCTCTTCGGCCCGGCTTGCTTGAATCCTGATGGAGCAGTGAGAAAGGGACTCATGTCTGAGTATACCCTGCCACACCTATAGTGGCCAAAATCGATTTACAAAAGGGGGTGGTGATGAACAGAGTGTCTGAATTGAGCAGACCACTCTTACCCAGTCCAAAGATCAGGGCTTGATCCATCACCGTTATTTATCTCACTGCCCCATTGTTTCCTTCCCAGTGTAAGAATTGGATTTTGTAGTTTGGTTTGCCCTGTTCCCATCATGCACTGGGACAGGAACAGACTAATTTGCATACAGCCAGGTTCTGAAACTGGGATGGTGCAGTGAGCTAAAAAACGGTGTTGGATCTAGCCCTGATCTCTTGACTGGGTGAGAGTATTCTGTTTAATTCAGAGACTCTGTCCCTCACCACCCCTTGTTGTAAATATTTTTGTCCACCCTAAGCGTGGAAGGGTATACTCAGATGTGAGTCCCTTGCTCATTGCACCATCAGGATTCAAGCAAGCCGGGCCGAAGAGGCTGAAATGCCAGAAACCGGTCCCCGGTAGCTTGTTTCCTTCCCAGTGTAAGAATTGGCTTTTGTAGTTTGGTTTGCCCTGTTCCCATCATGCACTGGGACAGGAACAGACTAATTTGCATACAGCCAGGTTCTGAAACTGGGATGGTGCAGTGAGCTAAAAAACGGTGTTGGATCTAGCCCTGATCTCTTGACTGGGTGAGAGTATTCTGTTTAATTCAGAGACTCTGTCCCTCACCACCCCTTGTTGTAAATATTTTTGTCCACCCTAAGCGTGGAAGGGTATACTCAGATGTGAGTCCCTTGCTCATTGCACCATCAGGATTCAAGCAAGCCGGGCCGAAGAGGCTGAAATGCCAGAAACCGGTCCCCGGTAGCTTGTTTCCTTCCCAGTGTAAGAATTGGCTTTTGTAGTTTGGTTTGCCCTGTTCCCATCATGCACTGGGACAGGAACAGACTAATTTGCATACAGCCAGGTTCTGAAACTGGGATGGTGCAGTGAGCTAAAAAACGGTGTTGGATCTAGCCCTGATCTCTTGACTGGGTGAGAGTATTCTGTTTAATTCAGAGACTCTGTCCCTCACCACCCCTTGTTGTAAATATTTTTGTCCACCCTAAGCGTGGAAGGGTATACTCAGATGTGAGTCCCTTGCTCATTGCACCATCAGGATTCAAGCAAGCCGGGCCGAAGAGGCTGAAATGCCAGAAACCGGTCCCCGGTAGCTTGTTTCCTTCCCAGTGTAAGAATTGGCTTTTGTAGTTTGGTTTGCCCTGTTCCCATCATGCACTGGGACAGGAACAGACTAATTTGCATACAGCCAGGTTCTGAAACTGGGATGGTGCAGTGAGCTAAAAAACGGTGTTGGATCTAGCCCTGATCTCTTGACTGGGTGAGAGTATTCTGTTTAATTCAGAGACTCTGTCCCTCACCACCCCTTGTTGTAAATAGCAAAATATCACAGCGGAAGAGGGGAGAACGTTGCAGCGTGCCTCTTAAATGGCAGGTATCGGGTTGTCGAGGTTCACAAGTTGTGCAGCATCTTTCTTCTTCGCATGCCGTTTGCTACACTAGTTTCGGAGAGAGGCTGCAGGGCTTTACAGGCAGCTGTGGCTCTCCGGGCGTGATCCGTCCCTTTCAGATTAATTTATTTTAAAAGGCCATGCATTAATTAGCATTGTTTGGTATTTAAGGGCATGATGTGCGGCATACTGATGTTTAAGTCCCAGCTAAAAGTGTTCAAAGGCAAGCACTCGGTGCATAATGGTATGCCTGTGCTAAACGTATTTAGAGAAGTAATTTCTGACCCTGCCGCAAGCATGCTTAGTCATATGTGCCCCCAGTGAGGCAGCATCATTCAGATGAGTCATTTTCCCGGCTCCGTAATTGCAGCTCTGGTCACCTGTGAAGCGTGATTGCTAGCAGCCATACAAGAATGTAAGGAGATGTGATTGGTAACCAATCACATCCTCGTGTTAGTTCTTTATAAATGTCCAGAGCGTTTCTCACTGCTAGTTGATTCTATTGTACCATCCGAATATAGGATTAATTTACCGCCTCTCTCACGCCATTACATGAGGGCACAGCCGCAACGCTCTCACGCCATCTTACAAATCACACACTAAACTACTACTTACACGTCACAGCAACTTTGAGCTCACAGCTAGGGCTCTCAGCACAGACCCCTATTCACAGATGTCAAAGTCCCTACTCGCCTCTCAGAACGGACTTGCGTCCATCTTCAGCCCAGGTGTTGCTCGCTCTGTGTGGTGTGTGATTACCGTTGGAGCTGCAGAAAGAAACGTGGGGTCTTTTACCTTCCATCATACCTTTTACCACATATGTTTAAGAGTTAGTAGTTGAACTTTGTTTATTGCAGATGTTTGTAGACCTCTTTTCCTAAATAAATCCTGCTGTATCTTGCATTTCAATGGGTTCGAGTCAGCATTCTGTGCATTTAAGATCCCCTTCAGCTATTTCCTCCTTGTCAGAACTGTCTGCATGCGCCATGAGACTCTTTGGACGTGATATTTGCGCAATACAAATATCCTGACTTGACTTGACTTGACTCCTATAGGGCTCACATTTATTTTTTGGTCACTCTGTAAGCTCTACAGCGCTCAGGCTTCGGTAGTGAAGAGTGCTGCTGCAACCAACTGCAAAGCAGCTAACCCACTGAGCAGCCCCTTATCTATGAGTGCCGCCAGGTATACTTGATTTTCCTCTTGTAAGGAGTAAGTACTGTGTCCAGACTGATTTTTTAATTTCTTTTTTTCATCCCGGCCCTTTTTTGCTTTCCTCATTCAAAGAATGCAAAATACAACAAGACTTAGGGCAGGATGTACTAGCATCAGGAATATCGTTTCCTATTTGCCATTCTCTATGAGTCGCAATTTTGAAATCGGAATTCCTAATGTATGAAACTCTTTTGAGTTTCATTAACGATTGCTACCAAGTGACAAATAGACCTACCTCATGCATATTAGTGAGGTAGGTCGCAATTTGAGACCCATTAGGAATCACAGCCATCACAGAGATGGCAGCCTGCTGAGGTCAGCAGACTACAATGTCTATGATTAGTTTTTAATAAAGCAGTCTGTTTATTTTTTTTAAATGCAGCCCGTTTTCCTTAAAGGATAATGGGATGCATTTAAAAAGAAAAAAAAAAAGCTTTTTCGTTTATTTTTTTAAGAGTAGACAGTGGGGTCCGAGGGACAGCCGCCTGCCCTTAAAAATATTTGTGTTCCATTCTTCATAGGCCCTCTACCTATTTGCAAATGGGTTACCACCTCCTGCAGGGAGTCAGTAAAACTCGACCTTAATTCGGACCTTTCATACAGCCCATTCAGATTCAGTAATTGGAAGAAATGCCGTAAACAAGCCCCTTTTAAATACCAAATCGCAAACACTAATTGCAAGTAAGTTTCGTTTTACTGAATCACAATTTGTATTTGGTACCTTTGTGAAAGCATTTTTACGGTTGGACTTTTCCGACTGCAAAAATGCTTTGTACAAGGGGCCCCTAATGATTTACTCCCCCAGCAGGAGAACTAGCCAATAGGGCACTAAACTAATGGCGCAGCACCAGCTTTACACGTGTGCAGCAGCAGCGGTGGCTTGAGCACCGGCACTTAGGTTTTAAAAAAAACAAATTAATCACAGCAAGCATTCATTTATTTGTGCTCCTCATGATTGCAGATATCTCTTTCAGTCTTAGGCTTGGAGATAATATTTTGTTTGAAGTCCATGTTCGTTTTTTCCCAGCGGACGGCAGATGCTCCTGCTGTTCTTGGTCCATTCATCGCACACTCCTGCTGGTGCTTGCTGACTCTTTATGCTTCAGTGCACTTTACCATTGGTGCAGCAGGTGCAGTGGCACGGGGCCCAGGACTATGAGGGGCCCGTTGACCCTGTAAATTACTGTATATTAGCAGCCCAACAACAGTCAAATTGGTGATTTCCTTTGCTTGCACCTGAGCTCATGGCATCCTGGTCTTTCCACAAACATGCATAAACCCGAAGGAGAGTCGATCTCTCAGGACCATGCTCAGATAAAATGATCATTATTACGAGTCACTGCAGCACCGACGCCTGAGCAGCAGGAACCCTTCATCTACCTCTGCTTGGTTAATGCGGGGCTTCATTCTGCCTAAAATAAGGTTCCCATATGTTTCATTTAACAACACAGTTTGCTGTGATTCCTGAAATATCAGAAATAGCTGTATAGTTCAGAAAAATGTTTCACACTCTCAGGGGATTCCTTTCTTTTCTTGTCCAACTCCTCTCTGCTGTTTTTTTTTTAAATTCTTTTTTTATTAACATTTTAAAGATCACACGTGCACATTTGACCACCCCGTAGTCCCACTGCACAACATAGTTCTTGTATGATACAGAAAGTAGTATAAAGCATTCAGTGGTAAGTGGCGCTCTTCAGTATACCTTTCTGCTGCTGACAGTCATTCGATAGACCTCTCCCCACACATCTGCCCCAGAGGACCTGTCGTCCGTACATTCTTCAACTGCATACATTCGTTCGTCCTTTGCAGGGGTCTGGTGTTACTGCAGCCCCATTCCATAGCCCACCACGCTGCAGCCGGCAATCCTCTTTTAGTATCCTGTGTCCAGCATCGCCCCTCTGCGTGCCCTTCATCCTCGGCATTTTGCCTTTGTCCACTAAGTATGCCATATAAAGGGCCCAGTAGTCCCTAGGGTGGTTCTGCACAGACTGAAGCTCATTAGAAGTGTCCAACTACTCATTACAGTATGCCATGTCCGAGTGCCGATCCCCCAATTTTGGAGCAGGGCCCCTTGCCCAGCGCATCGCTACTCTGCGCTTAGTTAATAGTAGTCCAATAGCTACTAGCTTCCTGACCGATTTTCCTAGGTCCTTATTGTATCACAATAAAGCTCGCATTGGTTCCATCTGTATAGTGAGGCTGTTCTAGCCGTCAATACCTGGAAAACTCCCTCCCAGAATTGAAGTATCGCTGGACAGTACCAAGCGGCATGTATAAACCCTTCTTCCTGGTCACTGCATAGCAGGCAGTTTGCAGTCGGCCATATCGGTACAATCTTCCCAGCGTATAATACACACGGTTTATGTACTTAAAGTGTATCAACTGGTGTCCCCATTTACAGATCCCTCCTTAGTTCTAGCGCAGCAGGACTGCCATACCTTATCTTCTACGTGCCTACCCAAGTCTCTCGGCTAGTCCGATCCTGCTTTAGTCACACTGGATCTGCACCTGCCTGTGCGTAAGCATAGAGCACTCTTACTAACTTGTCTAGGGCTTCTTCTGTATCACAGCAGAACATGCCGGCATGTCTGGTGGCTGTTGCAAGTCTTGTCCTAATAGTTCTCTCAATTCATGGCAGTAATATCTAGTCCGGGCTGATGGGTGCCTTGCTCAGGGATATTCCTTCAATTCCCAAACTTTACTTTGTGAAAAAGATCTCCTATCTTTGTTACCCCTTGCGTTTGCAGGGCAGTTCTCATATTTTTTACCAGTACTAACGAGAGCCAGGTGGACCGCTCCAGTTTAACATGTGGGAATACAAGCGTGTGCCCCTTGTTTATGTCACAAGCTCCACCGTGCATGTGATGTAGTGTTCAGTAGATCAAAGACTCCAATTTGGCGGGTTGGAGCCTTGAAAAGTTTCTGTGAAAGTGTGTGGGGGTGTGCAGCGTCTCTCTTCAAGCACTGATTAGGCAGATCGTGTGGGCCATGAATCCAGTAGTAGGCGAAGGAGCTTTGCACCACTTTATAGTACAATTCTAGGTCTGGCGCATTAGGACCCCCCATGTCATAAGGTAGAGTGAGGACCTCCCACCGAACCTTTGCCTGCTTTCCCGCCCATGTTAATTTTGTCAGAAAACTGCATAATGTCGCAAAAATTGCTTTAGGCAGGAGAATCGGTATGTTCACAAACAGACACCTAGGGAGGACTACCATTTTCCTAAGAGCTATCCCCCCAATGAGAGAGAGAGTGCTGGTTTAACCCAGCGGTTTACATCTTCTTCTAACATTTGTATTGCCTTACCGTAGTTCTCAAGTATGACTGTTGCTGGGTCTGTATGAATCTGTATTCCCAAATATCCTTCTGCTTCTGTCGTCTATCGTAAGGGGAATTCCAATACTGGTGGCTTCGTGGATGGGGTAAGTAGAAAAATTATGGACTTATCCCAGTTAACCTTTAGCCCTGAAAGACCCCCAAATCGTACCACTTCTCTAAACATAGGCGTAAGATTCTTCCCTGGTTCCCAAACATACAGCAACATGTTGTCAGCGTACGCTGATATGACTAGTCTGTAGTTTGGGGATCGTGGCCCTCTGTGACCATGATATTCTCGGAGCGCGCACGTCAGCAGCTCCACTATGAGAGTGTATAGCAGGGCGATAGTGGGCAGCCCTAATGGGTGTCTCTTGTAATCGGACTTTGGGACGTGATTATTGCACCAATATGAATATGTGCCACCGGTTTGTTGTGCATTGTCCTAACCAATTGTTGAAATACTTCTCCCACTCCAATCTGTCTCAAGGTTGCTCTCATGAATACCCACTCGACTGAGTCAAACGGCCTCTTCTGTTTCGGGGTCCAGGTGCTGTAGTGCATCCAGCAGCGTCCTAAGATTAGTATTCAGACTCCGACCCGGGACAAATCCTGTCTGCTCTGGCCCCACCACCCCTGGTAATATCAATTCCAGCATATTGGCAAGTACTTTAGTGTATATTTTCCTGTCCACATTTAATAACCATGAAGGCCTATAAGAGGAGCAGGTATTGGGAGGTTTGCCAGGTTTAGGTATTGCAACTTTGAGGGCCTCGCGCCTCAAAGGGGTATTATTCCAGTCTGTAGCATTTCTTCATAGAGAGTGACTAAGTGTGGTATCAGGAAATCTTGATATGCTTTATAAAAAGCCACAGCGAGGCCATCCATCCCCGGCGCTTTCCCAGGTTGCATACCCGCCGGTGCTGCACGGATCTCCTCCGGGTCCAGCGGAGCCATCAGATGCACCCAAGTCATTTTAATGTGCTCCAAATGGTAATTCATGGCTGCCTCATCTGGGATTATTCAAGACCTATTTAACTGAGCAAAGTATTTGCGAAATCTCTCTGCTATATGGTTCGGCTCATGTAGGGGTTTTTCATCTTCATCTAACTCTTCCAACAGAGCCTCTACCTTTCTCCTAGGGTGCACCAATGCTCCTAGCGTTGTCCCTGGGTGTTTTCCTTCTCCGTATGCTCTGGCTACCGCATTCTGTCACATATGCTGAAACTCCTGGGCTGCTATTTCAGTGTACTCTTCTAGTCTAACCTGGATGTACCTTAACATTTGTTTATCTCCCAACCATTGATGTTCCGTTTCTAGCTCTGATATTTCTTTTTCTAGGAGTGTTCACCTACTTCGGAGGGATTTCAGTACCCCTGAGTGCTTTGATATAACCATCCCCCCGATATAAACTATGAATGTTTCCCAGACTGCAGCAAATGTATCCACCAAGCCTACATTGTCTGAGAAAAACTCACTTATTAGCTGGCTCAATTCAACTTTAAAGGCGGAGTCTAGAAGAGAGAACGGTGGGAATCGCCAAGTAAAGGCAACGGTCTGGCATTGTCAGAGCTCCATGGTCAATATCACTGGCGAGTGATCCCAATATGTATGGGGGAGAGGTTCACGTTGGGTAACCCTAGGCACTAGGCTCTTAAAGATTAACCAATAATCTATCCTAGTGGGTATGTCATGTACGGTAAAATAGTGGATATACCCGCCTTCCATATTTAAGCAGTGTCTCTATATATCCACCATTCCCAAACAGTCCAGCTGCAGGTCGGGTCCCTTGATCTATCTTTAGCAGGTTCCAGGAGGCAATTAAAGTAGCCCCACCCCCAAATCTGATGCAGGCCATTGTCCTGGTGCAGGTAGGCGCCGAGTGTGTGGTAAAACTGCGGGTCATCGTAGTTAGGACCAAAGAATCCAACTGACAGGACTGGTACGTCTTCCTTACAATAACGGGCCATCACAATTCTAACGCTTGGGTCATTTCGAACATTTTTTATCGTCCCACCTGCCTTATTGTAAGCCCAGATAAGGACCCCTCTAGGATGTGAGGTAAATCCAGACGCAATAAATTGACATGTTGTCGTTTCGCCCCTTTCTCATTGGCTCCAAGTCTGCTTGAACAAGTGTACCGCCCGAAATAGAGAGATCCTAAGAGATTGTATGGCTCTGGACCATGCCCACTACATTCCTTGGTTAAAACACATCCGGGATGGACATTGGACTCTTGGTAGGGGGGGGATCGCTATAGTAATCCAAATTCAATTGAAAGAAGAGGTCTTCTTTGGGCCGACAAAACTTTTTTTAGATAGTGGCTGGTGAACAGGAAAGAGCGTGAGTTAATAAAGCCCAGTGTACGTAAACATTATTCTTAAGACGGACCCACAATTGAACCGTTTCTCCTAGGACTTCCCAAAACGCATGAACGTTTTTTATTAACAAGATTACGTTTTGATCTATTTCACCTTTTCCTCGCCCATCCGCAGGAGAGTAGAAAAGGCGAGACTTTATTGCCATGTGGTTGCAATGGCAAATCCCCTCAGGATATGATTTATTTTTTAATGTTTTGTAGTTATTATGAGGTGCCGAGGGAAATGTTTGTAATCCCCGTTTTAAAACAATCAAACTTTACCCAAGTGTGCCCTGCTTTTACCTTTTTAGCCATGCTTTCAGGGTCCACTTTATGGCACGTTCCTGTTATGTTATGTTATTTTATTTTTATATAGAACAAATTATCACTGGTCTCTAAGCGCTTCTAGAGAAAGAACAGGTCTTTAGCGTAGTAAGGTCTAGTGACTGCGGAGGTGGAGCTTAGACCGATGTCAATGTCTCTCTAAACAGGTAGGTCTTTAGAAGCTTTCTAAAGGAAAGCAGAACCGATTCCTTTCGCAGGTTCTCCGGTAGATCGTTCCAGATCTGTGGAAGGAGGACCGAGAACGCTCTGCCCCCTTTGGTTTTAAGGTTGTACCTGGAGAAGGCTAGCCTACAGGCCTTGGAGGAAGGGAGAGCCCAGCCGGGAACGTACTTTTTCACTCGATCTTTTATATATTTTGGTGCATCCCCATAAATGGCTTTGTGGGCTATACAAAGACTCTTGAATTGCACACGCTGTTCAATGGGCAGCCAGTGCAATTTATGAAGTAATGGAGTGGCTCGGGTTCTCCTAGGGAGTCTAAAAATGAGCCTGGCTGCATCATTTTGTACAACTTGCAATCTCCTCAAGAACTTCTGGGGAATGCCCAAAAAGAGAGCATCCCCATAATCCAGTCGAGAGATGACAGTGGCGGAAACAATTGATTGTAACACAGAATTAGAGAGGAGAGGAACAAGCCTCCGCAGTTGCCTAAGTAAGCCCGTGCAGGTGCCCACAACCGAAGAAACCGGACAGGACATAGACAAATCCGAGAAATTTTCAGTCCCAGGCTTTTTACTACTGGCACTGGGGTTGGGTCCACCCCTAATTTTGGGGGCTAAAAAAGATCACCCCAAGGGCTATTGTGAGCTGTAATAATAAGCACCTCAGTTTTATCCGGGTTGACTTTCAAGGAATTGGCTGCCATCCAGTTAAGAGTAAACCTAAGTAGATTTTTTATGACTCTTGAACCTGGCTGGTGTTGTCAAGCCGGACCAGGAGTTGGGTGTCATCGGCGTAGTTTAAGACCTGGCAGGCTCTGCGTGTGAGAGCCTCCACCAAGGGCTGCAAGTAGATATTAAAGAGGAGTGTAGACAATGCAGAACCCTGGGGGACTCCACAGGTCAGGGAGCCCAAGGTCGACAACTGCTCACCCATTTGGACTCGCTGAGTGCGATCAGTCAGGAAGGATCTTAGCCATTGAAGTGCTTGCCCCTTTATGCCCAGATTCGACAAACGGTTCAGCAGAATGTTATGGCTTACCGCGTCGAATGCTGCTGACAGATCTAATAAAATCAGAGCACTCGGTTGTTTGTTATCGGCCCTAACTCTAAGCTCATCCAGGACGGACACCATCACCAGCTCTGTACTATGGTGTGCTCTGAAACCCGCCTGTCCAGTGTGGAGCAATTGGTGGTCATCTAAATATTTTGCCAGCATTTTCAGGACATGTTTGTAACATTTTGCAAAATACTTTCAAGCAATAGTGTTATCATTTAGTTAATGTTCTGATTCCATCAGAACATCTTGGTGGAATGTTTACTCCTGAGTATTCAGTTGCAGTGGTACTCTGGAGCTGTTCAGTGCTTGATGCTGTGCTGCTTTTAATTATATACAATAAACGTATTTAATTGAATTCTGGAGATTTAATAATGGTGACGAGGACAAGAGCATGTCTCTCAACAGAAGGATGCCGCACAGAGGAGTTGTGCTCTTGAAAAGAAGAGAACTGCAATTATTTGGATTTACAGAATGAAGAAGAAAGTAGGACATTTTTATTTAATTAGAAAAGGACTTTTATGGTGACGCAATTTAAATAGAACCTAGCGGAATACATTTGGAATAACTTTAACTCGAGGATTATAAGATGAAGGAAACATAAAAACGACAGAATAAACAGAAGAAAACGTGATATTTGTTTTGAGAGGAAACACAACCTTAAAAAAAAAGAGGAATATACTACGAGAGGAAACCTCATTCAAGTTAAGGTACTGTATGCATACGATATTATTTTATGGGTAAATACTGTAGGAAGGTGGAATCTGACTATATGGTTACCCCAACTTTTGTCCTGGTGATTTGCTGGTTTTCGACTTATTTGGCCTGGGACCCTGCTAATCAGTGCTCCAGACTATCTGCTTTCTCTATAAAATGGACTCCATATACTTTAGGTACATACCAGATTGGTTTCTGGGTCACCCTTGTGAGCCCCTGTATAGTGTACCATTGGTACTCAGGGCCTAGGTGCACCCTAGGCCTACCGGGGGCTGCAGCATGTATTGTGCCACCCCTGGTTTGCCTTCCAAACTGACACCACAGGTCTGTTCACACAGCCTGGGTAAGGTGGTGTAATTACTAACCCTGGGCGAAGAACTACGCTCCGTTCGCGGAGTTTGCGGAGTTTCGGCAACTCCGCGTTCCTCGGAGAACGCGTAGCTGTCGATTACTCTGCGATCCGGTGCGTAGTGTAGTTCTCGCGCGCTGAATAACATTATCGCGTGCGCGGCAATGGCTTACCTTGGTTCTGCGTTCGCTTTTTCCCGGTCGCGTGTGCCACCATGTTTGTAAACCCTCCCGCACAATTCCGTGCGACTGTGCGAACGCGATAACGTCATTTGGATGCGCGATAGCTTCATAAGGACCCGAACACGTTACTTGTGACCCGGAACAGGAAATAAGGGAACGCAAGCGGGCGAGACAAACCTCTTGGGTAAATTAGCGCGCTAGCCATCCCGAGCATGCAGGCAACGCCCCGAACACGTGCACCGCGCACTCGAAGACGAAAAACGGCACGCGAACGGGTCTAGCAAGCAACTACGCATGGCTGCGGAGCTACGGGTAGTTCGCGGAGTGCAAGTGCGTCTTCGCGTAGCTCCGCGGAGTCCGACTCCGCGAACTACGCCCAGGGTTAGTAATTACCCCTTACTTAGATATGGTATACCTATATCTACCTTTACATATAGACACATATACACCTATAAGCCACTCCTAGGGTAGGCCTCGACAATCCTGAAGGCAGAGTGCTTGGTTTTATGTGAGAGAGTGCTCTGGCATGAACTGAGCCCCTCTGCAGCTTTCGGAACCATCTCCTTATAGCTGTTCTATGATATAGCCATACCATATACTCTTCAGTGCATTATAATCCTCGCGGTTAATGATAACTTTGGTTTGGCTTTATCAAAACATGTCGTGTAAGGTGTCAAACACTTTGAAATACTACCCCCCCCCCACGCCAATTCTGGCAGTGGGGGTAGCATTCCACCCTTCTAGAGGGAAAAGACATTTATGTCACTGCTGTACCCGGTTAAAGTTAAACAGAGCCTCAGCATCACAAAATGGATGCTGCTGCCACAGACACGAGTCTGACCTCCTGCTGCTGGATGAAATTCCGGCAGGGGAGGCCTGGATAATAGGTTTTCTGTCAAGGGAGGTGCTTGCACCTCCCCAGACAGGGATTTTGTGTATTGGGAGGGCTGCATTCAGTGAATGTATCTAGACACTGCCTGAGGCACCCAAGGTGCTCCATGCATAGCCCGGTTCAAACCAGTTGCTGGGGCACTCCAGATCCAGCTCTGGCGCGAAACTGGAAAAGGGAAAGGGGTGTAACCACCCCCTTCTCAGGCCCACCCATAGGAGGGACCTAGGCAGGTAATCCAGCCCCATCCTTAGTATATGTATAGGAGCTGTGTCCCCAGGATTTGAGATTATCCTGGAAAGAAACTTTGATACAGAACTCTTGGACCTTCGACATCCTATTCTGACTAGAAGACGGAAGACATCTCCATTGTGGTCAAGGAGTGACCACCCTGTTCAAACAGGCACCATCAGCAGCTTTGCCGGTCTGCAGTTTCTAGGCTCTCTCTGGAACCCGACAACTTTGCGACTCAAGAACTGGACTTCCAGACTTCTCTTACCCCGACCCATATCCACAGCAAATCTGAGACCCGTGGTGAACACGAGAGACGTGGGACCAGACATCTTGGTCATCCTGCATTTTGCTAACTGCACTCCTTTCCTGAAGCCTCAGTAAGTTGTGCATTGAGGTACGAGAAGCCCCAACCCCAAGCATCATTTGCACCGATGCTCAGGCCCCCACACTCCGCGAGTGTCCCGTGGGCCCTGCCTTCACATTTGTGCTCAACGCGTCATCCTGGATGCTTGCTAGTGAGCCCCCCGTAGACGCCATTTTGAAACTATTTTGGTTTCCAGGTTGCTCCAGGCTTGCTCCAGCTTCCCTCAAATGGAGAGGTGCCACAGATCTTGCTGGTCTGCAACAGAGCGAATCTTGACATCCTGCTTGGGTTGCGGTTACCAAGGCTTGTTGGATCCAATACGGATACCGACACCTCAGTCATCTACATCGGTTGTATGACATTACAACGCATACTTTTACCACGCATACCATTACAACGAAACTTTTACAACGCAGGATCCATTACAACACATGCCATTGCAACGCATGCCATTACAACATAAGTATGGGTAAGTATTATTTATTGTAAATGTTGGATAGTGTAGGGGTTTAATTTTCTATTCTAACTCCAGGGGGGCGTAACAGTAGGGAAAGTGTTGGATAGTGTAGGGGTTAAAATTAAATTCAATACTTACCCATACTTACGTTGTAATGGCATGCGTTGTAATGGATCCTGCGTTGTAAAAGTTTAGTTGTGATGGTAGTGCGTAGTAATAGTTGCGTTGTAAAGGATGTTCCCCATCTAGATCCATTGTGGGACAGCTCGAATCCAGATCCTGGTCATTGTCGATGCCTCCTGGACCTCGTGGCTGAAGAGACACGCTCACCATCTTCACCTGCAAAGCACCCGACATCACCTGGTTCCTTCCTGGTTCCTTCCTGGTCACTGGCTTGTGACCCAGACTCTGTCCCCTCTGCTCTCAGGTTTTTCACATCTCCAACCCACCCTTGGATCCATCCGGACACTTTTCCTCTGGTCGCCTGCAGCACTTCTTTGCAGCTCTGCATAGAAAACGACAACAAAACCCGACACGAAAAGACACCGTTGCACCCAGCTTCCCTGGGTGAGGTAACTCGAGTACCCTGGTGCTCCTGTGGGTATTGACTCTTCAAGTATCCTAGTTTAAAAGCGTTCCATCCAAGTCCATCCGGAAGTGTCCTTAATCTTTAACTTTGTAACTTTTACGAACACCATAGAAAGTCAATGGGAACCCAAGCCTGTGTTTAGACACTGCATGTGGCTCCCGTGGGTCTCCTACTTCCTAACAACTGGTCGTTTAGTATAGCCCCAGTAATTCTACAGGCCCTAGGCCTGCTTTCTAACTCTCACGTGGTTCTTAGTATATGGTTAGTGAGGCCCTTAGGGCATAACGTATACTATGCAACTTATTGTGTATTAACTGTGTGACTTGTATTGTATTTTTACCTCTGACCTCATAAAGAGTGCAGAGGGGTTGTGTTTAGATTAAATACATATATATTTGATATATACCTTGTGTGGTGTTCTTTCATTTGGTATTCAAGGGATTATATATGGTAAAACAACTTGTTTAACTCGCCTACTGAAGTCTTAGCCTGAAGACTGCTGGTTCATGCTACCACTAGGGTAGCTTTCTATAAGGTTGACTTTACAACCATCACCAATAAGGGTCAATTAACCTGGTGCAAGGTGCCCACTAGAACTAGTGGACATCATATGCCAGGCTAACTTCTCACAAATACTGTTTGGGAAACGAGTTGTGACGGGTACAGCGTACTGTTACACAGAAGAAGCATTTTTCAAAAAGGAAAATTTACCGAGGCCTCACGAGCGCGGACATTCTTTGAATAAAGTGCTGTTTGTGCGCGACGGAGGCAGGATTCCACGCCGGTAAGAGCTAATCTCAGCTGTCTTGTTCGTCAAAGGAATTCTAGAAGCCTGAAGCATCCTGGGAAGGATTGCAAGGCATTCTGGGAGCGTATGACATCACCCCGCAAAACGTGGCGGCCATTTTGAATTGGATCGTAACCACAAATAGAACCCCACATAGCAACCATGGGAAGTAAAATTTCAAAAAAGGAGCATAGATAAAATTAAATTTTTAATCGCGAAAGCAGAATAAGAGTATAACTTGGCGAATTGACAAGTACGTGGTCACTTTCCTTTGGGCTGATTACACTAAACAAATTCAACGGAAAGAAGTAACCATAACATAAGGAACAAGTAGCAATTAGCTAATACAAATGTACTACAAAATTTTAAGAAAAGAAGATTAAAAATAGGAGTTTTTAGTATTGCTAATGATGTAAACAACTATATTTGGATTTCTCATTATATCAATACAAGATATTTATGTAACAATAATATAAAAACTATTTCATAACTAATATTATAACTATTTAAGAAACATGCAGTTTGACCCCCCTGAAAAATTCCTACAATTCCAAGGGGAACAACCATTGCCGTGGTCAAAATGGAAAGAGGAATTTGTGACTTACATGAAGGCAATAGATGGAGAGAGAATGGGGGCAGAAGGGAAGAAAAGTATTTTATTACATTGTCTGGGATCTGAAGGACAGATGGTGTTTAGATCCCTGCCTCAGATAAGTGTTACGGAAAATGGAGCAGCAACTAATGTATATAATGAGGCCTTACTTAGAACGGAGAAAATATTCAAACCTACTAGCAATATTGCATTGAATAGATTAAAATTTTACACAAGGAGACAAGAAGAAAATTAATCTTTTGATGAATTCCTGACGGCTTTGCGCACTTTATGCTTACATTGCAATTTTGGAACTATTTCTGACGAAATGATTAGGGATCAGATTGTGGTTCATGTGAGGTGTAAAAAAACACAGGAACAACTATGAGTTATTGGAGATCCCAAGCTATTAGAGGCTATTTCAACAGCCAAAGCCTTTGAACAAACTTAAAAATGGAGGAATACTGTCAAGAATATTAGTAGCAAAGGGGAAAAGCTGAAAAAGTTGCTGTTATAAGAAAGGAAGATGAAATGAGATAACACACAAAAGTCGAATGCAGTTCAAGGTCAAAATCGATATTCTAATAGCAATAGAAGGTTTGAAAGAAGTAGCAAGAATGTATATTGTTACAGATGTGGAAACTGAAACCATGTGTCATCATTCATTGGTTGTCCTGCAGTTAGAAGGGTGCGCAATAATTGTGGAAGGATAAGACATTTTTCAAACATGTGCAGAGATCAAAGAAAATTGCCCACCCAATTTCGGCCAAGAATTTCATCCCTGATAGAAGGTTCAGAACAGAGTGATAAACCTGCAGAATTTGTAAAAGCTTCTGCAAAAGAGTCTATGTCAGGGTTTGTTGTGTCTCTGAGGAATAGCGTTGGTAATGTGGAAGATCCTAATGGCATACCTCTTACAAATTCACCAATGTGTTTAGTCCAGGTGTCTAAGGTGGAATTAAGGTGCATGGCTGATTCAGGATCGCCATGGACCATAATTTCAAATCAGTACTTTGCAGAGAAATTGGATAAAGCATTTAATATTGAAGATATTATTCCATCTAACAATAACCCTGTAAGTTATGATGGTTCACGCATTGACATGATAGGATACTTTAACACAAATCTGTCCTTTAAGAACAGGGTTGCGAGCATAAAGTTATATGTGGCAGTAAAAGGAATAAATGTTCTTGGTTGGAGGGATCAATAGAAAATGGGAATAATGTTGAACCCAAGACTCAAGGTTCCTGTAATTTTGGATGAACCCTTTTGCACTAACAACATTTCTTTCACAGGAGAAGATGACATGGAAGAATTTATTAAGGTTTCATTTAAAGATGTGTTCTCAGATTCTTTAGGTAGACTCAAAGACTATTCCCATCAGATCAAACTGAAAGCTAATGTTAACCCGGTCAGACGAAAGATAAGACTGGTGCCAATTAATGCAAGAGAAGAGCTCAAAGAGATGTTGAATGAGCTAGTTACTGAAGGTATTATAGAGCCTATCCATTCAGCAGAATGGGTTTTGCCAATTGTTTTGGTCCGCAAACCGGATAAAAAATTGAGACTCTGTGTGGACTTAAGGGCATTGAACTCAGAAATTGTGGTAGATTGCCACCCATCATCTAACATTAATGAGGTTGTTTCCATGCTAGAGGACGCCAAAGTTTTCTCTACATTGGACTTGAGATCGGCGTATCATCAAGGGCCATTAACGGAAGAGTAAAAAATGCTAACAGCATTCATCACGCCACAAGGTTTATACCAGTACACAAGGATGCCATTTGGCTTAATCTCAGCGGCATCAGTGTTTCAAAGAATCATGTTTAACATCTTTAGAGATATTGATAATTTTGTTAAATGCTTTCAGGACGATATTTTTATTTTTTCAGAGAATGATCAGGATCATTTGAAACATTTGTCTGAAGTTTGTGGTAGATTGAAAAGGAGTGGGTTGACACTGAAGGCACACAAATGCAAAATGTTTAGAAAAAGTGTAGAATATTTAGGACATACTTTGACAGGAGAGGGTGTGATACCAAAAAAATCAAACGTGGAAGGTATAATGAATGCTCCATCACTTAAAAACAAAGATCAATTGATGTCCTTCGTGGGGATGTGTGAAAATTATTCAAAATTTGTGACAAATTTTGCAACAAAAAATTGAGCCGTTGAGAAGGTTTTTGAGACACAATTCGTCATTTGATTGGTCAGAATTACAAGAAAATGCTTTTAATTAAATCAAAAAAGACATTGTCAACGCACCCACTCTCAGACCATTTTGCATGAAAAATCAATGTATTATAACGGTGGATGCTAGTTTATATGGCATTGGTGGGGTGTTGTCACAAAAGAGTGGAAATGAGGAATGGAATGTGTGTTTTGCCTCGAGAACGTTGAATGAAACAGAAAGAATGTATGCAGTTATAGAGAAAGAATTACTTGCATGTGTATGGGCTATAGAACAGGGGGTGGTTGGAATTCCACGGCAAGGATTGCCAGATTACCCTCTAGGTTACAAGAATATTGTTTTAGCACAGAATTTGTTCCTGGAAAAAAAAACGTCACGGCTGACTTTATGTCACGTCATCCATGTGAGTCAGACTGTAAAGAAAAGGAGGATGATGTAGATATTGTAACCACTATCCAGGATGTTGTGATTGGTGCATTTTCTAATATATCAGAGGAAATGTGGAAACTGAGTGAAGAAAGGGATTTGTTGTCTCAACTGGTCAAGAGTTATTTGGTAGATGGTTGGCCAAAAAAGCATAACATACCTGAAGAAATGATGCCTTTATTTAAGGTTTCTGATGAATTAAAGTTAGATGGAAAATATGTGCCACCACTGGGGGTGAGGGAGATTATTCTAAAGTTATCCCATGATCCTCATCCCGGCATGTCAGCAATGAAACGTTTAATTAGGAACTACTTTTGGTGGCCAGGGATGGATCGCATGGTAGATCGTGTGTTTCGAGACTGTTTGATTTGCAATTCAAGTGATAAAAAGTTGAAAGTTAATGTTCCACCCCTCAAGACTGTAGATTGGACACAAGAACCGCGGAAGAAGTTGGCGTTTGACATTTCTGGTCCTTTCTGGAATTTACCTGTAGATTCACGCTATGCTCTGGTGTTAGTGGATTATCACTCAAAGTGGACGGAAGTTAAAATGGTCCCCACGGCTACCACCAATAAGGTTTAAGAGTTTTTCAAGGAGGTCTTTGCTAGGGAGGGTTCCCCTTCAATAATTGTCACAGATAATGGTGTTCAACTGACGTCCAATGATATGGAGCAGTATCTCAAGGCCCACAGTATAAAACATATTACAACATCATTGTATGCGCCACATGAGAATGGCCAAGTGGAAAGCTTCAATAGGGTTTTGAAAGGTTACATTACTGAAGTCATGAAGGAAGGAGGAGATTGGAAAAATGTTTTGAGGGAAAGATTGTGGATGTACACCACATTCTTTAACGGAGGTCAGTCCCTTTCGCTTATTAAGAGGCAGAGATCCTGTTTTTAACATTTGTCCATGGTGGCTCAAAGGAAAGATTTGTGACAACATTGAGAATGTATGTAGAAAAAATTATATTTGTTTAGGAATGAGAGAAAAACAGAAAAGGTATAAGAACTGGTATGACAAAAAATGGGATACCAAGCAACATAATTTTAGAGTAGGAGAATGGGTAAGAATAAAAAAACCTGGATTGGTGGGTAAATGTATAAGCACATTTTACAAACCTATTAAGATCACCAGAGTGTTTAAGAATTCTATTATAACACAAGATGGTAAAGTCTTGAATGTTAGGCATGTGTCTAGGTGTCCTGAGACGTATAAAAATAGTATTGTTGACAACAATGAAAAAGGTATTGATTGTGGTGATGTAATAAATACGCCTAATGCTTCGTATGATCTTCAATCAATAGATTTAAACACTACTGATGTACACTATGATTCTGTAGCCAACAGAGTTAAAGACTCTGCGTGTTCTAGATCGTTACCTGCCAAGATGGTGGATTATGTTCGATAGTCTACTTATGTGCTTCTGCTTTGTAGTTATTGTTTTGTTGCTTTTATTTTATATAAGGGAGATATGTTACATTTTGCATAATACTTTCATGCAATAGTGTTATCATTTAGTTAATGTTCTGATTCCATCGGAACATCTTGGTGGAATGTTTAACTCCTGAGTATTCAGTTGCACTGGTACTCTGGAGCTGTTCAGTGCTTGTTGCTGTGCTGCTTTTAATTATATACAATAAACTTATTTAATTTAAATCTGGAGATTTAATAATGTTGTTCCAAACTATTTGCTAGAAAAGGGAGCTGTGGATTGGGCCTGTAGATTTTTAAGGCTGTCATATCCGCCCCTGTTTTTTTCAATAGGGGGGTGACCCTTGCTTCGTTCAAGTTAGTTTGTAAGTAGCCCAGGTCTAAGGACTCATTGAGTAATCCCAGAGCCTGCATTTCCAATCCCGGCAGAGCCATTTGGAAAAGTCTCGGAGGACAGGGGTCCATTCAAGAGCCTGATTTAATTTGTTTTGCTAGTGCAGCCAGAGTGGCAGAATCAAAACTTGGGAAGCTAGACAGCTGGCTGCTAGGGCAGGGGGGCTAATCTGATCCAGAGAGCTGAAGTCAGTGAGGGTTGTGGTGATTTCTGAAACAATGTCGAAAACGTTTTGGAGAAAGAAATCCTGGAATCTATTGCAGTTCGGAAAAACGATTGAGGGCATTTTTCCCCTTTTTGACTCAGTTCCTTCAGAATGGCAAAGATCTCTTTTTGTTTATTTCCTGCCAGGGCAATCCTTTCTTCGTAAAATGCTGCTTTCCTAAGTAGGATAGCTGATTTATACGTAGCAAAGAGGGCTTTATAGGTTTTTAATTCTGTTGGCTCATAGTTAAGTCTCCACCGCCTCTCACCTTGGCGGACGAGTTGCTTTTTTCCCTTAGTGTGTCGTCAAACCATGGGGCCCCATTCCCTTTGTCTCTGACCCTTTCTTTCCATTCAGGTGCCAGTGAATCAATGGCCTGTTGAAGCCGGGAGAATAGGGCCGCACTTTTGTGGTCCAGGTCGTTCTCACTCCACACAGGGAAAGGAATTGAGTGAAGCATAGTTACTAAAGAATCTGCCTCAACATTTTTCCACAATCTGACCTTTTTCCACAAAGGTGGAGGTCGCAAGAGTGGGCTGTCACTAGGGACCCAGCATCTTAACAGTGAGTGATCTGACCAGGCACAGGGGCTGATATCAGTTATCTCTGCCCTCAGTTGTGAAGACCAGATTAGGTCTAAAGTGTGACCTTTAATGTGGGTAGGGCTATTCACCCCTTGGGGGCCGATACACTACCATCAGTATGAGGCAGGAGGATTTCAAAGAAATTTTTATCTCCAACACGTCCACACTGTCACAATTTTCCACCAATATTTGAGTGACCATGAGGCTCTTTTTAAACAAGACAGAGGTGATGGTCGTCGGAAAGGGAGTGGAGCTGTGGGGTGACCACTGGTGGCCCTCAGAGTTGGGACCTACTCCGATCCCGGTATCGGAGGTGAAAAATCTGGGGGTATGGCTGGATGCGGGCCTCTCCTTTGTAGGGCATACTAAAAGAACCGCGGCCTGTTGCTTTGGTCTCCTGAGGGGCTTGAGACCTGTTCTCAAGTTCTTTGATGCCCCAACCAGGCAGCTGGTGATCCAGGCCACTATCATCTCCCGCCTGGATTACGCCAGCTCTCTCCTGGCTGGGGCTAACCAGGCCGAGCTAACCCGCTTGCAACGGGTTCAGAATGCTGCGGCGAGGGCGATTGTTGGCCTGCCCAGATTCTGCTCGGTGACAGGTGTCCTTCGCTCCCTACACTGGCTTCCGGTTAGGAAGTGCATCCTCTTCAAGGTTTTGTGCCTTGCTTTTAAAATCTTGAGAGGTATTGGCCCGGAAATCCTGTCAAGTTGTCTGTCCTTCTATGTTCCCGCCCGTAGCCTCCGCTCTCAGGGTCTGGCCCTTGCGGTGGTTCCCAGATTCAGGCTTAGCCGCATGGGAGGCCGCTCGTTTAGGGTAATGGCTGCGTCAGCATGGAACTCCCTGCCTGTTGAAATCCGTTTGCTGGAGGACCTTCTGACCTTTCGGAGGGCTATAAAAACCTTCTTGTTTTAGCTGCTTCCTAGTTTCTGTTTTTACTCTCCCGTTGTGTTACGTGCTACCTTGTCTCTGCGCCAGGACGCTCCTTGGCTGGAGTATCTGTGCGCACAATAAATAGTCGTAACATAACATAACATAACAGCTACTCTCCCGCCCCTCGAGTTCCCTGGCTTATTGTGCCATACTGCGTCAAAATCCATTGGCAGGGCTGCCACAATCTCTGGGGTAGATGCGTCCCCCAACCAGGTTTCAGTTAGTGCAAGAATATCAATGTTTCCCTCTTGTAGTAGGGCACACACTTTGAGATGATGTTTCCGCAAGGAGCGAGTATTAAGCACCGCTACCTTCAACCCGTTAACCGTAGGGGCTCGGGTCTGACCCTGAATCCTCAAAGTTAGACAGTTGTTAAAAGTATTTGAAAGTACCCGCTGTAAAGAGCTCCGCGTTAGCTGCTCTTTTCTATGTTGCGCGTCGGCTTCATCAGCTGTTTTTATGGCAGCCGCAGCAGAAACTAGACCTTTCACCCTGTAGTGTAGTTCCTATATTCCCAATAGGCTCAGCGCATTGGAATAGTGTATCCTGTAGTTTAGACGTAGGACTGAGGTCGACTAGGTCTCTACCGAATATACTAGACTTAATTGTGTGTGTGCCAGCTAGCTCAGGGGTCACTAGATACTTTCTAGAATGAATAAGAAGGGATTTGTTTCTGACAACCACTTAAAACATGACAACTTTGTTTCCCAAGAATAAGTAATATATCTCTAGAGTCGTGGAAACAATAGATAGTTATTTTACTCAGTCAATAGTGCATGCTTCGTTTCACCAGAGGTGCAGGGAAATAGAGAGACGGGCGTTTTCAGTAAAAACATATTTATTGAACAGTCTTCTTTCTCAAGCAAAATAAATGAACTGCTGCAATTGTAATACACAAAGCATACAGTACGAAGAGTATTATAAAATAATATTGTAAAAGCATGATATGGTTTCTAAGCCATACAATACATAAAACACATACATTGATAAATAATGACTAAAAGTACTCAACCGGTGCTTCTGAAATATGCCTACCCCGGTGTACCTAACCTAGGTCTAGTACAAGGGAAGAAGAAATTGAGGTGTAGCTTAGTTTCAGTATTCTTTGCCAAGAATCAAATCCAAGAATTCTCTAAAGGGTCTAATCAGCTCGGTACCTTGGTTCTAGAATGTAGGAGGTCTGGTATCTCTCTCTCAGGACTCGATTTCCCTGCAACCCGCAAGGGTAGCCTGGAAACACTGGAGCTGGATTTCTCGGCTGGAGAAAGTACAGCGTCTCTCGGTGCGTCAGCTGGAGGGTCGGCTTCCTTCGGCACTTGCTGCAGCGAGATGCGTCGGGCAAGTAGATAGTCGAACTGCTCCAAACCACCTGTTGTTTGTTTAGACAAGTGTGGGCATATTTATACCTTGAAGGTGCTGAGTTTGATGTAAGATTGGACATAATAACGTCATTAGAGACATAATTCTCTGAAAACTCCATGAGTTCTTCGATGAATTGATATTCATGCAGGGGGAAGTCCCTGACTGCTGAAGGCGGGTTTTTCCAAGAAATCGTTGTAGATTTTCGGAACTATTGGAAGTAGCCAAGCCGTATAAGGACTATTTGAGCTATGTCTTAATATGGTTATGATTTCTATGCCTATATAAGGATACAGTACTTTATTCCTATATAAGGGCATGGATCGGGAAAATTACACTAGGGTCCTAAAACGCTATATAACACCCACTCCACGTATTATGTCTAATATTACTAAATCTATAAGCATAAAGAACATAACTAAAGCATGTATTCATAAGCCCACCAAAAATACATGAAATGCATCAAACATGGTTTATATACATACATGAGTATTTGTCTTGCACGCATTTTACAAGCAATAGCTGTCATTAAAAAATGCTATCTAAATGAATCATGAAATGACATTTATGAAATGGCTCTAAATTTACAGAAAGGTCGACACCATTCCATAGCAGAATATATAAACTGTTGTTGTTTCATCATACAATAATTCCAATTTATTTTAGGAAGAATCTAATGAATCTCTTATTCTCTAAGAATAGTTCCACTTTAAGCAGATTACTTTGTGCCAAGGAAGTTCTATTCTGAAAAAGAAAAAAGTTCAAATGTAGACCGTAGAAACATACAGGGCCCGATTCACAGAACTAATTTAAGACAAAATCCTAAACTTACTACTTTTGGTATCACAGAAGTTAGGATTTTGTCTTAAGTTTGTCTTAAGACAGACTTAAGACAAACTTAAGACAAAATCCTAACTTCTGCCTTCTAACAAACTCCTGAGGCGGAAAGCCGGGAGCGCTGCTCATTTCATTTTACTTGATTTTAAAAACTGTATTTTGCACTGCTGTGTGTTCACAATCTTACCGGCACTTCGCCAAGATCCTTGCCTGCACAGGAGGTCCCAGACAGCCGATTTGGGCGCTGCCTTGGGGAATCCTCCCTCGCTGCCGCCATCCACCGCGAGCGAGTAAGCTCCACCCACTTTGCAGGCCACGCCCCCTTCCATCGGTTAAAAGGGCGCGCTGATCACTAGCGCGTCCTTCTAACAAACTCCTGAGGCGGAAAGCCGGGAGCGCTGCTCATTTCATTTTACTTGATTTTAAAAACTGTATTTTGCACTGCTGTGTGTTCACAATCTTACCGGCACTTCGCCAAGATCCTTGCCTGCACAGGAGGTCCCAGACAGCCGATTTGGGCGCTGCCTTGGGGAATCCTCCCTCGCTGCCGCCATCCACCGCGAGCGAGTAAGCTCCGCCCACTTTGCAGGCTACGCCCCCTTCCATCGGTTAAAAGGGCGCGCTGATCACTAGCGCGTCCTTCTAACAAACTCCTGAGGCGGAAAGCCGGGAGCGCTGCTCATTTCATTTTACTTGATTTTAAAAACTGTATTTTGCACTGCTGTGTGTTCACAATCTTACCGGCACTTCGCCAAGATCCTTGCCTGCACAGGAGGTCCCAGACAGCCGATTTGGGCGCTGCCTTGGGGAATCCTCCCTCGCTGCCGCCATCCACCGCGAGTGAGTAAGCTCCGCCCACTTTGCAGGCCACGCCCCCTTCCATCGGTTAAAAGGGCGCGCTGATCACTAGCGCGTCCTTCTAACAAACTCCTGAGGCGGAAAGCCGGGAGCGCTGCTCATTTCATTTTACTTGATTTTAAAAACTGTATTTTGCACTGCTGTGTGTTCACAATCTTACCGGCACTTCGCCAAGATCCTTGCCTGCACAGGAGGTCTCAGACAGCCGATTTGGGCGCTGCCTTGGGGAATCCTCCCTGGCTGCCGCCATCCACCGCGAGCGAGTAAGCTCCGCTCACTTTGCAGGCCACGCCCCCTTCCATCGGTTAAAAGGGCGCGCTGATCACTAGCGTGTCCTTCTAACAAACTCCTGAGGCGGAAAGCCGGGAGCGCTGCTCATTTCATTTTACTTGATTTTAAAAACTGTATTTTGCACTGCTGTGTGTTCACAATCTTACCGGCACTTCGCCAAGATCCTTGCCTGCACAGGAGGTCCCAGACAGCCGATTTGGGTGCTGCCTTGGGGAATCCTCCCTCGCTGCCGCCATCCACCGCGAGCGAGTAAGCTCCGCCCACTTTGCAGGCCACGCCCCCTTCCATCGGTTAAAAGGGCGCGCTGATCACTAGCGTGTCCTTCTAACAAACTCCTGAGGCGGAAAGCCGGGAGCGCTGCTCATTTCATTTTACTAGATTTTAAAAACTGTATTTTGCACTGCTGTGTGTTCACAATCTTACCGGCACTTCGCCAAGATCCTTGCCTGCACAGGAGGTCCCAGACAGCCGATTTGGGCGCTGCCTAGGGGAATCCTCCCTCGCTGCCGCCATCCACCGTGAGCGAGTAAGCTCCGCCCACTTTGCAGGCCACACCCCCTTCCTTTCCCTCTCTCCCTCTGATTCCCGCATAAAAGGATGTGCTTGGGCTGGAGGCGCAGCGGACGGGCGCAGCGGGCGCGACGATTGCGCGCCGAAGGCGCGCCTAAGGTAAGCCCGTCTGCGCCCGTCCGCGACTGTCCGGGGCTAGGGGCACGCCACTCTGCCCCGCTCATCACCTACACCCCGGTCCAACTACGCCGCCTCCAGGGACCCTGGCCCATCGCAGCCTCCATTTGTTCTCACATTTCCTCCACTGGTCTTTCCCCTGCTTCTCCCCCGCACATCCCCCTTCCTATAGCTGGCCCCTCTCTCCCGCCTAGAAGCACCACTCATCCTACAACCCCCAAATCCTTTACGGCTTTTTATCTTAATACCCGGTCCGCAGTCGCCCATACGCACAAACTTTCGGTCCTGCTGGATCTTCATGCCCCAGATCTTCTTTTCCTAACGGAGACCTGGTTCTGCGATGACTCCCTCCCCGCCCTACTAGCCACCTTACTGGCTACTTACTATGCCCTCCGGACAGATCGCCCTTCTGGCAGAGCTGGGGGCGGCGTGGCGGTCATCGCACGCACCGATCTTCCTTTTCAAACCTTGTCCCTGCCTGACTTCGCGACCACCGAATATCTGGTTATTCCCACCACCTCCACCACTCATCCCCTGACCTGTTTTCTTACCTACCGCCCTCCTCAATCCCCTTTACAGTTTCTCTCTGATTTCTTGGAAGTCTTGGCCACCATTACAGTCAATAACTCCGCTATTCTACTCCTTGGCGACTTCAACTTCTGGCCTTCCGACCCAGCTGAATGTTCGTCCTCAAAGGAATTTTCTGAAACCCTCTCCAATCCCTTAATTTCACACCCCATTTTCACTCCCCCACCCACATCAAAGGTCACACGCTTGACCAGATCTGGTCCCTGAACTGTCCTGTGGAATCTCTCTCTATTTCGCCTTGCACATGGTCCGACCACCACCTGATTTCATTTTCCCTACCCATTCACCCCCCCAGCCAAGCCCCCCCGCCCCAAAAACATCTGGGTCCGAGCATGGGGCCGAGCTAACCTGGAAGATCTCTCTTCCCTTCTTACCACCTCCCTCCCTTCCCTGCAGGGCCTTTCCACCCTTTCCCAGGTCGAGGCCATAGATCAGTGGCTCTCCGCTGGCAGTGACTCTGTTGCCCCGCTCAAACGCATTACCTCCAAGCCCTGTCCTGCTCACATTCTCCGCCATATCTTTGTTACCTGCCCAGACCCCCCCCCCCCTTCATCTCCTCAACAGCTCCCTGGCTCAAGGGGTAGTACCCTACCCCTTGAAGTCCGCGGTTATTGTGCCGATTCTCAAAAAACCCGGGGCAGACCCTTCTGTCCCTGCCAATTTCCGCCCCATCTCCCTCTTGCCATTTCTGCAAAGGTGCTCGAGCGCCATGTCACCTGCGCTATTAGCTCCTTTGTGGAGATGCACGGAGCTCTTGCTCCCCGCCAGGCCGGCTTCCGCCCGCACACTCCACGGAGTCCGTTGTTATCTCGGTCCTGGACAACCTCAGGGAGGGTATGGATACCAACCAGCGCCAGGCCCTTGTGCTCCTCGATCTCTCAGCCGCCTTTGACATGGTGGATCATACCATCTTACTTTCCCGTGTCAAGGCGGCGGGGATCGGGGGGACTGCTCTGGTCTGGCTATCCTCCTTCCTGAGTGACCGCACCCAGGCTGTCCGCCTCGGTGACTTTATAGCGGACGCCCGGAAAGTCCAGTGCGGGGTCCCCCAGGGCTCCTCCCTCTCCCCCCTCCTGTTTAATCTTTATGTCGCCCCTCTTATCTTTTCTCTTCAACAAATGGAGGTCGCCGTATTTAATTATGCGGATGACCTCCAGCTTGTCTTCAACCTGTCCTCCTCCCCTTCTTCTGTTCTTAACTTCCAATCTGTCATGCTCCACATTCGGGACTGGATGAACCACAATCACCTGAAACTCAACCCCGATAAGACCGAGCTGGTGTTGACGGGTGGTTCATCCAGCCCCTGGTCTTCTCTTTTCTGGCCCCCTTCACTTGGCCCCTCCCCTGTACCCACTACCTCTGTCAAAACCCTCGGCATAAAACTCAATTCTCAACTCACCCTTCACTCCCAGGTTAGCTCTGTGGTATCTTCCTCTTTCCTTTCACTGCGCACTATTCGCAGGGTGTCCCGTTTCTTTACTTTCTCTGCCCTCAAACTTATCATCTTGGCCATGGTGGTGTCCCGCCTGGATTACGGCGACGCCCTATATGCAGGTATTCCTGCATATAGTCTACGGCGTCTGCAGCAGATACAAAACCAGGCGGCCAGCCTGGTCTTCAATCTTCCGAAATTTCACCACTCCTCCCCCCTCTTGAAATCTTTACACTGGCTCCCTGTGCGAGCTCGGGTCCAATTCAAGCTCGCCTCCATCACCTTCTTGGCTCGACTGGGCTTGGCACCTGCATTCATCTCCTCTGAGATCACCCCCTACGTTCCCACCAGGGATCTACGCTCATCCTCCCAGTCCCTCCTCACCATCCCTCGCTACCGGAGAAAGAAGTGGGGAGGCTCGAAATTTGCCACCCTTGCCCCGATCCTCTGGATATCCCTCCCCCTTAAACTCCGCACCATCACTCTGTACCCACAATTTCGTAAACACCTCAAGGCCCACCTGTTCACTAAGTCCTTTGACTAAATCCCCAACAGCTTCCCCTGTCTTCTAGCCCCGGATCTTGTTAGCTGTAGCGCCAAGAAACCGCTGGTGTATGCGCGCTTTACAAGTAATTTTAAACTCAAACTCTGTGAATACCAAACGTAGTAAGTTTAGGATTTTGTCTTAAGTTAATTCTGTGAATCGGCCCCACAGTTCCCAAGTTAGAGGGTTTGTTTTGAAAAACCGAAGGCCAAATTTCAGAGTTCATGGAACGGTGCGTGCACTTTTCAAAGGTTATTCTTGGTGTCGGGAGAAAACATCAAATCATCGAAGCTGGCAAAGAAACCGTCTACCACAGTTGGTGAAAGTGGAACTACTTCATCAAGTGAAGTAGTGTGGCTCACTGGTTAGAGGCGGCAGACCCAAGAGCAGAGGACGGCCCGGGACCAGGGTTCGATTCCCGGCGCGGCAGGTTTCTGGACCAGGGTCAGCGGACTCGATAATTCTCTAGCCTCGGTGCCCACTCTGATCAGCGATCACACTCGGCAACTCTGGGCATTAGCTTGCCTCACCTTCACTAACGGCACAACCAGACCGCCGGGGATGCCTGGTCTCACCCTGGAGATGCCCATTAAGGGACCATCTCTCAGGGAAGCCAGGAAGGGTTTCGCAGCGGTCGAAGCGCCTTGGGACCCTACGGGTAAGTAGTGCGCTATATAAATGCCAATACATACATACAAGTAGATCAAATGTGCATTAGTGTGAAGCATCGCCATCAGCGTCATTCGCATGAGCAATGTTCGATGTAGATGGTACATGTGTGCCTGTTGATCCACGTACCTTACCAATAGCTGGATTCGCTAGTGAGATCTCAATGAATGCCATTGTCAGGATAGGAAGCCATTGGGGGCAACACGATGTAAGAGTTGTTACAGGACCCAGCAAAGTGTCAACATCCGTTGATGGAAGTGTAAGATAAATGTCTAACACGCATTCTTCTCCGCAAAGCAGGCATCGTATAACAGGTAAGATGCAATCTTGCCAGATCGGTCTGAATGAAAGGAACCAAGTGGTATTCAGATCTCTTAAATGAGCCAAGCCAAGAATATGTGTAATTCTGTCACAATACCGCATGGCCAGAAGAGCCCGTTACATTGTTGTCTGGGTATCGTTGGTGACGCCCGTAACAAGCAGCATTACCGGATCAGAGGGGGCAAGGACTCGCCTCCCCAGGGTGCCTCGCACCTCATCACGCTCGCAAACAAGCGTCACCGCCAGCGCCAGGAGGCGCCAGTTTAAAGGGCAGTGCGGGCTGCTGCAGCACGGGACGTCCGTAACAATCAGCATTACTGGACCAGAGGGGGCAATGACTCGCCGCCCCAGGGTGCCTCGCGCCTCATCACGCTTGCATACATGGACTATGCATTAATAAATGCATAAAAAAACGTTCACTTGGTTTAATTTGTATATATTAATGTGATTTAACATATGGTAAATGACTTTGCGGTGAGTGCTAGATTGATGTGATAGACACTTGTCACAGCACATGAGTCATATTTGAACCAGGACCATTGTTTTTTGTATTCCCATAAATATGAACAGCTCCATTATAACTAGCATTGACTTGACTCCACAGGGAGAAAGAGAAATAATTCCCGATTGCATACCATCAAACCTTGAACTCCAAAGGGAAATCATAGCCCTAAGAAATAGCGTCAAAGTATTATCTACCTTGGTATTTAAACTCTATCAGCAATTAGATGGCCATACTAGACCAAACCTACAACAATTGGCACAATCTTTACAATTCCCTCATTTATCCACCACCGTTGGCTCACATATGAAATCTCCATCGGCCCTTGGAAGGCAATCTGATTGCAACGCCTTGCCCGCGCATACCGTCCACCGATCCATTCTTAGCCCAAGAGCAACTAAATGTGTACCTCAAGAGCTATGTGGGCCAAATGATGGGCAGGATAGGAAATGTATGGGGTTACCACATAATCAAGGTGGGCATGGGCTAAAGTTAGGGCCAACAGTGCGGAGTATGGCTACAAGTTACAATAGGGCACCCTTACCCTGCCAGCCCCCCTTACCTTTATATCGTAAGCAAAGCAACCCTGTAAATGTAATGTATGTATACTTGTAAAGCGCACTATCACCTTTCAGGCATCCTGGCGCTGTATACCTCTGTGGAACCCTTCCTGGCTTTCCCTGTGAGATGCCCCCTACTGGGCACCCCCAAGGTGAAGCCAGGCATCCCAGCGCTTTAGGGGCCGTTGTGGAGATTAAGCAAGCTATTGCCCAGAGTTGCAGATTGTGACCCATGATTAGAGTAGGCACCGAGGCGAGAATTATCGAGTCTGTGGACATTGAGCCCAAGACCCTGCTGCGTCGGGAATTGAACCCTGGTCCCGGGTCAGACCTCTGCATCAGGGTCTGCCGCTTCTAACCAGTGAGCCACACTTCTCCACTTTGTCAGTCTACTTGACTAATGTGCCTAAAGTAGATTCCCAACATATCAAGTATGAGAATGCCGATGCTTTAAAAAATAAAGCTATACATTGGTTGAGGCACACTAGGGGGTGCAGGTCAGTTATTAGGGATGACATTGTTTACGCTAAAAGGTGCTCTTCACATCTGAGTACAGATGATGTAATTGAGCTAAGATTAGCGTCTGAACAACTGGTGCATGATCTAATTGCCCTGGAGACTAGATCCCATCCTAGTACCTCCACTAAAATTAGGTTGAAACTAAGCATCCCTGTAATACCAGTCCTAGCTGGAAATACACGCTTGCCTCCTGGGGTTTCACCCATCTCATCTCTATCCCAGAATGACTGACTAACCTTAGATTCCAACATGGTTTCCTCAGTAACCGTACTAGAGTCGATCTGAACAACATAGACCATGCACCTTTTCATTCTGACGGACCACCTAGAGAACAAGAGAGCATCCTAGACCATACAAAGTTCGCTTTAGACCTTGACCCATCACCGGTGATGAGTGATGGTATCCGGGCTAGCTGCCCGGAGGCTACCACTGATTGCCAAGCATTGCCACAATTAGATGTCCCTTCCTCTATTTTGGCTCTTACTCCTAGGTTTCAGTCTGGACTGAAGGCGGTGGCCAGCTGGTTGACAGGAAACTGTCTCCAGCTCAATGCCACTAAAACAGAGGTGATGGTTGTCGGTAGGGGAGTGGAGCTGTGGGGTGACCAATGGTGGCCTTCTGAGCTGGGACCCACTCCGACCCCGGTGTCGGAGGTGAAAAATCTGGGGGTCTGGTTGGACGCGGGCCTCTCTTTTGTAGGGCACACCTAAAAAACAGCTGCCTGTTGCTTTGGTTTGTTAAGAGGTTTGAGACCTGTTCTTACATTTTTTGACGCCCCGACCAGGCAGTTGGTGATCCAGGCAACCATCATCTCTCGCCTGGATTACACTAGCTCTCTCCTGGCTGGGGCCAACCAGGCTGAGTTAACTCGCCTGCAGCGGGTCCAGAACGCTGTGGCTAGAGCCATTGTTGGCCTGCCCAGATTCTGTTCGGTGGCAAACGTCCTTCGCTCTCTACACTGGCTCCCAGTGAGAAAGCGTATTCTCTTTAAGGTCCTTTGCCTTACCTTCAAGATCTTGAGAGGTATAGGCCCTGAAATCCTGTCCAGTTGTCTCTCCTTCTATGTCCCCACCCGTACCCTCCGTTCCCAGGGCCTGGCCCTCGTTGTAGTCCCCAGATTCAGACTCAGCCATATGGGGGGTCGTTCTTTCAGCGTAAAAGCTGCTTCAGCTTGGAACTCCCTCCCTGTTGAAATCCGGCTGCTGGAGGACCTCCTGTCCTTCCGGAGGGCCATAAAAACATTCTTGTTTTAGCTGCCTCTTTCTACTCCTTCATTTTCCTGTTGTGTTATGTTCCTCCTTGTCTCTGCGCCGGGACGCTCCTTGGCTGGAGTATCTGTGCGCATAATAAATTAATATAACATAACATAACATAACCTTCTAATTTCTAATTTCTAATTTAAAATACTTGTAAAGCGCAGCATACACCTTGCGGTTTCTTGGCGCTGGGGGGATCGGCAACTGAGGTGAAAACAAGAAGATCAGGGAGAGAAGAAAGGGATATTTGAAGGGGTTTAAGTGGGGAAGGCTTGGTTGAAAAGGAACGTTTTCAGATCTCTGCGAAAGGGGAGATACTGAGTGGCAGACCGGAGGTGGTCAGGAAGTGAGTTCCAGAAGGTTGGAGCTAGGGTGGAGAAATTAGCCCCGCCCCACTTTTTGCGAGTGAAGCGAGGGATCTGGAGGAGGGACCTGGAGGAAGATCGAAGTTCTCTTGTGGGTACATAGGACTTGATTAGTGAGGAGATGAAGGCAGGGGCGGAGCCCTGGCGGGCCTGGAAGACCATGCACCCGATCTTAAATAGGGCCCGTTCCTTTATGGGGAGCCAGTGAAGCTCTCTAAGAAGGGGGGTGGAGTGGTGATAACGAGGGAGGCCGTACACAAGCCGGGCTGCTTGATTCTGGACGGTCTGGAGTCTACGCAAACTGTAAGCGGGGATACCGTGGTAAAGAGCGTTTGCGTAGTCCAATTTTGATATCACGAGTGCGGCCATAATGATCTTAAGTGCCTGGGGGGAAAAGAAGCGGGAGACAGTGCGGATAGTGCGGAGAGAAAGGAAACAGGAGGACACCACAGAGCTGATTTGTGAGTGGAGAGTGAGTTGGCTGTTTATTTTGACACCAAGTGTTTTGACCGTGGTGGAGGGGGTCGGTGCAGAGCCAAGAGAAGGGGGCCAGAAGAGAGAATTCCAGGGACTGGATGAACCACCGGTGAGAACCAGCTCGGTTTTATCCGGGTTCAGCTTAAGGTGGTTGTGGTTCATCCAGTCACTGATGAATGTCATGGTTGACTGGAAATTGGAGACCGAGAGAGGAGAGGGGGACAGATCAAAGATGAGCTGGAGGTCATCCGCGTAGTTATAGACGGTGACCTCCAGCTGCTGTAGTGCAAAGATGAGAGGAAAGATATAAAGGTTGAAAAGTAAGGGGGAGAGCGAGGATCCCTGGGGAACACCGCAAGTGACAGGGAGGGGAGTGGCCGTGAAGTCGCCTAACCGGACCGCCTGAGTGCGTTCCCTCAGAAAGGAGGAGAGCCAGATCAGAGCTGATCCCCCGATACCGGCCGCCTTGACACGGGTGAGTAGGATGGTGTGGTCCACCGTGTCAAAGGCGGCGGAAAGATCAAGGAGGACCAGTGCCTGGTGTTTATTTTCGTCCATACCCTTTCTGAGTTTGTCCAAGACTGAGACCACGACTGACTCGGTCGAATGCCTGGGACGAAACCCGGCTTGGCGGGAAGCCAGTCCCCCGTTTGCCTCAACATGGGCGCTGAGCACCGCGGTAACATGGCGTTCCATCACCTTGCCCAGGAAGGGTAGCAGGGAGATGGGGCGATAGTTAGCCGAGATAGAAGAGTCAGCGCCAGCTTTCTTCAGGATGGGCACTATGGTAGCTGCTTTAAGCGAATAGGGCACTACGCCCTGTGCCAGGGAGCTGTTGAGGAAGGCAATGGGGGGGTCAGGGCAGCTGATGCCATTATTCCAGCAAAAGCCCCCGGTCCCGATGGTATCCCTGGAGACCTTTTTCATGCTGACAGGGATCATTGGGCAACCTATTTTATGAGATTGGCCAATGACATTACTGGCAGGGGGAGTATCCCGGATAGCTGGAAGGGGGCTGAAGTAATACCCATCTTTAAGAAGGGGGACAGGTCGAAGCCCGCCAACTACCGTCCAATTAGTTTGATAGATTGTGCCCAGAAGGTCTTCTGCCGCTTGCTCCTTAATAAAATCCAGACCTGGATGGAGGCGAATGACATCCTTTCTCCTCTCCAGGCGGGCTTTCGGCAGAAGACTGGCACCATTGACCAGGCGTTTCGCTTGGTTCTGCTGTATTGGAAGGTTGTTGTGTTGGGCAAAGGCAGTTTATATCTTGCCTTTATTGACCTTAAAACAGCTTTCGACCTAGTCCCCAGAGATTTACTCTGGCAGGTTCTTCGGGGCATGGGCATTCCCTTGGAACTTTTAGAGCCATTTATCAGGTTACACAAGGATATTTTCGCCTGTGAAAGGTGGGGAAACCAGTGCCAAAAAACAGAGCCATTTAAGATCAGGCGAGGGGTACGTCAAGGGTGTGTCCTGGCTCCCACCCTCTTTTCCCTCTACGTAAATCACGTGGCTGACCTTTTGTGCTCTACTTCGTTGGCAAGCCAGAAAATAGCTACTTTGTTGTTTGCAGACCACACCCTCCTGGTGTCTAAAACTCCCCTGAGCCTACAAAAACTCTTAAATTGTTTCAAGACTTTCAGTGATGAGAGGGGATTGGTTATCAACACTACAAAAACAAAGCTAATGATGCTAAATCCCCCCAAAACCTTTAAAGGCAACTTGGTTCTTGATGATGTCCCGCTCGAACGAGTGAGTTCCTTTGATTACCTGGGAATCAAGCTGTCCGAGGGAATAGCATGGAAGAAACACCTAGAGAGGGCGTCCTTGAAATTCTTCCAGTTAACTGGTGCCTTGCGACGGGAGCACTGCCTTTCCTATACCAGGCCTTTAGCCCCCGTACTCAAGTTGTATAGCTGCAAGGTAGTAGTGTACTTTTTGGGGCTGAACTTTGGGGTCCCACAAATACCAACATCCTTTCGACAATAGAAAATAAGTTTCTTTGGAGTTTGGGATCCCTTCCCCAGAGTACTCCCCTCCTTCCTTTGAAACTTGATATGGGTGTCAAGTCTATCAAAGACCAGGCGAGCCTACTCCCATTGCTTTTCTGGCATAGATTGGTCACAACCCCCGAACTGACGTCCTATGCTGCTGCTTATAAAGAAGTTTCAGCCTTGGACATAAACCATAACATTGGGTGGTTTAAATATATAAATACCATCCGGGTAGACATAGGTGTGCCTGAGGAGCCAGAAGGTCACCCGCCCACATACTCTAGGGATACACTAAAATCACAGTTTTGGGCATGAGTTGAACAGACAACATTTTTTGAAAATACTCCATGGCTGCTTAACTGATGTGATTACCAACATTAAAACAGAAAGCCGGCTAGAAAGTTATCTTTATTTTATAAAAGTGCCGGCAGATAGAAAATTGTACACTCAGTTTAGATACGGTTGCCTTCCTATTAATGTATTTACTAATGCTTGGTTGACAAATACATCACAGCATAAGGGCTGTCCTTCTTGTCCATGTCCAAATGAAACACTAGGCAATGTTTTCTTTGCCTGTGCTGCCTACTCTAGACCAAGAAGGAACTGGCTAATTCCGATATGTAGACAATTTGGGACTCATTGTCATAAATATGCCCTACGCATTTTAAAGTCCGATACAAGACCACTTTTTGTTTGTGCAACAGCGAAATTCTTGGGTCAATTCTGGGCGATAAGAAGGAGGGCCCTATCTACTCGCCCGTCTGGTGCAAATACAGTTTACTGAGATCCAAATGACCAGACCAATTGGATGTGTACCCTGCACTAGCACTTTGGATTGGAAATAATTGGTTTTTAAACTACTATTTTAAATCTTTTATCTCTCTATCGGTAATTTGGAGCATAGGATTTAAAATGGAAAGGAGTTGTGTAATTGGGTTGTATGTTTGTAAAACGGACATAAAAACAAAAATGATATAGGCACTAGCATTTTAGCTTTGTTTTATTAGGACAAAGCACTCAAATAATGAAATTCATCTAGCTTTGTACCTTTTATGTGTCTGTACTCTTGTGTCAAGTTTTTTGCAGAAATAAACTTGGATAGGGAGCTTTTTATAGTATACCTTTTATCTTGATTATTGTCATATAAGGCTAATGTGCTTGCTTCTTTTATGGTACTGTAAAACCGAAATAAAGACTTTGATGATGATGACTGGACTTGCCATATCGGAGCAGGAGGAACAAAAATAGAATTCCTGCTACGAGTCCCAAAATGAGAGGCAGACCGCCAAACACAGAGTGCACGAAATTTGGAAAAATGCCTAGGACTGCTTCGAATGGTGTTAACAGTCCCGAAAAGATTGTCTTAAATACATGTGCGATGCCACTGGTATCTGACATGTTTAAGATTTGACCTAACATTTCTGCGAAATGCACTGGGCAAATTGTTGATAATAATGCATGTATCTCTGCCGAAGTCCTTGCAACTTGCAGATCATACGTTTCTCTAGACGAGGTCAGAGGCACAGTTTTTTGTAAAAGAATGACTTTCATTCTGCTTAAAGTATCAATTTGTATAGAAGAGATATTCAGTGAAGGCCATAACGCTGTCTCCCTGTCTGTCTTGCTTTTTGGATACAATACTTGCATACAACAAGTGACCCTGGCCGACACACTGACCAGATAGGCTTTTCCTGGCAACATGCCACAACAGCTGTGATCGTTGAGCATAACGTAGCTCCCATTGGAAAGCTGCCTGAAAATCAGGTCTATCACGGCCGCTGGAGTAACGTGCATGTGGCAAGAAAGGTTATTTAAAGAACCCTGGCAGGCTCCATGTAAATTAATACCTTCACATAAAAGTGTACCACTTAGTGAATTTTTTACATTTTTTGTACTAAGAAATACCTCTTTTCCCCCACTCCAACATTTGTGTGTGTATGGTAAATTCCAGGTTGACTTAATGTATCCTTTACCCAACCTTTCATACAGGCCTGCTGGTACATGCCGTAGACAATACTGAAATTGGAAAATCGTTACTGGTATCGTGATGGAGCCATGCATTATCTTTCTCAGAAACTGTTAATGGTAATCTTTCCAGTTTTTCAATGCTCAGCACCGTATAGTCTGCTCCTCTTTGTGCCAAAGAGATTTGTTTATCTGTAAGGTTAAAGACACAAAACAATGACGAGGTATTGATTAGACGCCATGGCAGATAGCTTGAACAGAGATTTTGCAACATCCAGCCTAGTAGCATTATAGAACGCAATTGAGACTGGCCATGTTGTAACATTAGCAAATCCTTTTCCATTATGTCAATGGCAGATGATAAAATGCTGTCCAAAGAATAAATTCTGGAGGACAGAGTCGTTGCCCCATTGTCCACTACAGAGAGTGCTTTCCCTCAATTAATACGATTAATTTCTTGTATTTTTTCTGCAGTTTCCATTTGCGTTATTTTCCAAGCTTTGTTGAACGCTGCGTATATACCGGAGTATGTGAAACGTTTTTGACGTTGTTTTAAAAGTCCAAGTAAGAAGTCTTGCAAGTCAACACCTTCCCTAAGTAAAGTCAAATGTTGTTTAATTTCTGGGAGTGTGGATTTCTGTAGCCATTCAAGGCATAGTTTACCCACACTGTATGGCGTTACTATCCCTCGGTGTTGTCTCTGGGAGTATCTTGGATCTGGCCTGTTCATTTTGAACCCTTGTGTTTTGTTCATGAATCTATCTTGACAGTTATTTGTGTCTATGGGCCAGATTAACCATTTTTTCCAATCAGGATTAGTTCTGTTGTGTTGTAAAATCTGTTTTACGTCTACCTCCTCATCTGTAGTTTCATTACTGTCAGGTGTGGCTTTAGGTATGTACGGTTCGTTTAAATCTTTTATCTTAGCTAAGCCAAGACATGATGTTTGTTGAACAGTGTCATTCAAAAATATTATTTGTTCTGGTATAATACAGGCTCTGAACAAGGCTTCTAAACATTGCACCTGCCATTCTTTTGTGCCCCAGACAGTTTTTGTCTCAATGTTGTCTTTACAAAAGTTAAACCCTGATGTAGACAGCTGAGCATAAAAGTTCGCAGAATTTAAATGTTTTGTATTTGTCAACATGTTTCTCATTCCTGTCTTATTTATATTTTTAAAATAAAACATTTCTGGATTTGTCACATTAAAACCTGTGAAGTATGGAAACTTCTCATAAAATGTTTTAGAGCTGCCTTTTGGTGGCGTAGGACAATGTTCCCATTGATTATAAGAAAAAACATTCCTAGGGTTTGCAGATTTGTGCAGATAATGGTGACCATAATGATTATAACAATATAGTTCTTTAACCTCTTAAGCGCTGCTGACGGCCAACGGTCGTCACGAGTGCTACCTCCACAGTGCTGCGCACGACCATTGGACGTCCATTCAGCACTAGTTCCAATGGACAGCGCAGCACTGGGGAGGGATATTTGCGAAGCAGCTAAGGTGTTATAACTTGTTGAACCTTCTAGGTGTTCATGTTTCTGAAATTTTGCTGACATTTCTAAATTTGACATCATATTATTAACAGTTTCAAAGTCCCAATCATCAGAAAAAGTGCTTGGTGAAACAAAATCACTTAAAGAAACCTTAAACTGGTGTAGAATCTTCAACAGTTCCACCGGGCCATAAATGTCATAATCAGTTGTGTCCCATGCTATACCACCAGGTATAGGAACTGCTGTGATGTTCACTGATGACAGGTCTCTTCGCTTGCGATGAGACGATTTGTAGGGTTGCAGAAGCAAATTGATGTTCTTACTTGCTGTGTCCATTGAACTGTATTTTACATCTATCATTTGTCCCAAACTTAAAACAAGAATGAGCCATAGCAGGAGAAAATGTACACTTAATACTATCCAAAATTCAACCCATGGTGAAACCAGATATGTTTTCTCAACTTGATGAAAGAGTTCTGTTATTTTTTCTTTAAAATGTTTATTTGCTGGCGTTATTTCTGGTTCACTGGGATCCTCAGAAAAGTTATCAAAGTTGATAAAATAGCCAGAGGCAGTTCTGTCAATAGTTGGTATCGCATCCGGATTCTTTGAAATCACTGGAGTTGCTTCCTCCTTTGACATGTTTGTATAGTCAGATGCTACATCATTGTAGACAGGAGTTTCTTGACGAACTGATATTTGGGTATCAAGAGGGACGAGTTCCATGGCTTTGTTGCAAAGTCCTTTTTTTTCTCACCGGAGGGTTATTAAAGGCGATAAGTCTCTCAGTTTGAACCTCTTGGATAGTAGCTAGATTTGGTCGTCTGCTACTTCTTGGGAGTCCTCTGGGCCTACTACTTATTATCGGCCACATGATTGTGGTTTTACCAGGTCAATTGATACTGTTCTGTTCTCCCTTTTTCCAGCAAGCGGCGGTAGTAGCACTGATCTTGTTCCAAGAATTGCTAAGACAGGTACTGCTTTTCTATAAGAAGGCCCAAATTCCTTCTTTACCGCAATCTTTTTCCTGACTAGATCCCCAATCTTTGGAATCCAGACAGGTCTTGCTGGGACAGGTGGTTTTTCATCAGTGGTCGTTGGGCTTTGTGTTGTGTTACTAAGACTTCTTCTTGTTTCATTTAAGTCCTATAAAACAGCCAAACGGTCTTTGATATCAAAGGGTTTCTGATCCACCACTGACGTTTGACAATCAAGGTCCTGGATATGCATTCTAGTACCAAATAATAATTCATATGGAGTAATTCCCCCCAGAGAATTTCTTGGCAGATTGTTAAGACTACGTTGGACACTATTTAGATGTTTGACCCACCCGTCACCCGAACCTAATACCCTAGCTGTTATAGATTGCTTTATGTCACGTTTTTTTCTTTCCACTACCGCATTTCCCTCAGGATGGAAGGGACTTGAAAACCGCAATGCAACGCCAAGCTGGTCATGACCTCTTTGTAAGCTCGAGAGATAAACGCAGGACTCTGGTCAGAATGTAGCGTGCCGATTGCGTTTGTGCCGATAAAGACTTGCAAATCTTTTAAACAGTTCTGGCGTCAGCCGAGCGCTGGGGCCACATCCAAATGAATCTTGTGCAGGAATCCACTGCGACCATGATATATTTATAGTTACCGTCCCTTTGTAAGGGACCACAGTGGTCCAGGTAAATACATGCTAATGGTTTATCTGACATCAGAAGGGGCGTCTGCGCAGGTCGTTTCACTGTAGAAACTTTCATTTTTTGGCAGATTTCACATCTAGAACATAGTTTCTAGTATGTTTCCTCATGCGTGGCCAAAAGTATCTCTGTTTTAACAATGAGACTGTTGCGGGAATTCCTGCGTGTGCAGAGGCGAGTCCTTCGTGTGCTGCAAATATTAGTCCTAACCTATGTTCCATGTTTGGGATTGCCCTATCCCCCACTCCAGGGATTCGAGCAAAAGGAACATTATTTGCATCAGTTATATATGAGTACCTCACTGGAAAGCCTTTTGGGAGTGTCTTACCACTGTATTTTACTGAAGCTGTGACAGCTTGCATTATTTCGCTGTCTATTAGTGATTGCAGCTACGAAAGCCGTTTGCACAGCTGCCTTTGCGGCCTCATCAGCCAATGAATTCCCTTCCAACGTGAACGCCATCATGCTGATGACTCAGTGTATGAATCACGTAAGTCTTTTGTAGTTCTTTTTGTAAAAGAACTACCTGTTCCCATAGCAGTTTATACTTAATTGTGCCACCTTTCGCGTCTTTGAAACCGTTCTGAACCCAGTTCTGCAAATATTTATTGTAAGATTGAACGCAGTAATACGAATCGCACACTATTAGTGTGGGCAATTTACAATCGGTATTCTCAAGCGCCATCTTGAAAGCCTGTAGTTCAGCTCGCTGAGCTGTACAGTCTCCGAGAGATTGAGTTTTCGTGCCCATAGGTCTGAATTTACCTTCAGGCCAGCGACCTTTAACAATCACGCAAGCAGCACTATATGCTTGTTTACCCCTAATTGCGGGTTGTTTTGATCCGTCTGTATAAATTATACAGCCGTAATGTTCAAGGGGCAGAATTTCAGTCAGCAGAGGGCATTCTAATTCATATTGTAGGAATTCTTGTGTTTTTAAATACAGGTCAAAAACGTATTTAACGTCTGTTGCAGCAAGATAATTAACCCATTGTATCCATCGTGGATGTAAAGCTTTAGCATTTGGAATGCTTGCCTTTGTCACTGCCTCTAAGGCAGGTACAGGTGTAACGATTTTAATGCGTTTACCCTGTGCGAGGGCTCTCTCCTTTGCTACAGCAGTCTGAACTGCTGTCAGAATTTTTTCTGTCAAAGTGAATTTCATTTCAGCATGTGTGTACAAGTGTGATTTGTATGCTATTGGTACCGTCTCACCTTCGTTAAAGGTTAGGTATGTGAATCCGTATCTCCCTGGGATGATTCGGATCACAAGGTTGCGCACGTTGTTGCGTGTTTGTAACTGTGTTTTTGCTAACATATCTGTTTGCACTGAACACAACATTTCTGTGTGTTTTTGTGTCCAATTATTAAGTTTGAACTCAGGTTTGATTAATTCGTAGAGAGGTTTAACCCTTTCTGCGTAGTTTAGAACATAATTTCTTCCAAAATTCAGGAAACCTAGAATTTACTGTAAGTTTTTCAGCGTTTTTGGAGCTTGGCGCAGCGCACATTTCTCTAAGAAGTTTGCTGCCTGGCTTTTTCCTTCACTTGATAGCTCATATCCCAAAAATAGGACGTTGAGGCGGGCAATTCGTGATTTCTTAAAATTGAATTCATACCTTTCAGAAGCGAACCCCAGTATGATGGTGTGGTGGGACACCCCCGCGCCCCCGCGCCGCACGGCCACCAGCTGCTGCGTGTGTTTCCCTTTGCCTGCCTTCTGCCTCGCCGCCGGCCTCGCTGACGCCTTGGTCGCTCCCCTCTGGTTTTCGCCAGTTGTTTTGCCCTAAATTTGTGCTTGTTTCTGTTGTGCCGTCTGATCGTTTATTTAGCTGTTTTTCCATTGTTTTGCCCGTCATTTGTGCCTGTATTTCTTTGTGCCGTAACATCGTTTTCCTTCCTGTTTTGCCTTTTATTTTGCCCTCCATTTGTGCCTGTTAATTTAATTGTAACCTCTGTGCCGTGTTCAGTTTCCTTCCTGTGTGCCCGCCTACCTCGCCGCCCTCCGCTCTCCCTCCCTGCTTCCCGCTTCCCGCCACCGCCATTGGCCCCGCCCCTTTTCTCTTCTGTTCCCTCCCCGCTCCCGCCTCCCAGCTGCTCCGCCCACCCGCGCACTTCGCCTTAAATGGCGACCGTGCGAACGCGCAGCGGTCACGCGCAGCGGGCGCGCCGATTGTGCGCCGAAGGTGCGCCAAAGGTAAGCCCGTCTGCGCCCGTCCGCGACCGGATCGTGACCAGCGCCAGGACCCCTGGCCCACGAAGACCCCGACCGACCCGCCTGACGTACTCCGCCGCCACCCTCATCGCACTCAACACCGGCCGACTCCCAGAATGCCATCAAGCCACTCTACGACGCACCCACGGACCTTTCAGCTGCCACGCCTGCAAATTCACCTGCACCCGGACCTGCCTCGCACCAGCACCCGCCAAGTCGAACGCCAGCAGCACCCACCTCAAGTGCATCCTGCTCAACACCCGCTCCGTCCACAGACACGCCATCGAACTCTGGAACCTTCTAGACGCCACAGCCCCTGACGTTGCCTTCCTCACGGAGACCTGGATGAACGCCTCTTCAGCTCCCGGCATCGCCATCGCTATCCCAGAGGGCTACAAGATCGTCCGGAGGGACCGCAACGCCAACCAGATGGGAGGAGGCATCGCCATCATCCACAGGAACACCATCCGTCTCACGACCAGCACCGACAACACCCTGACCACCGCCGAACACCTGCATTTCCAGATCCACACCAGCCCGAACACCACCCTCAGAGGCACCCTGATCTACCGACCCCCTGGACCACGCACACAATTCAGCGAGGACATCGCCGACTTCGTCAGCCCGCATTCCCTCCCCTCCGCGGACTACATCCTCCTGGGGGACCTCAACTTCCATCTGGAGAACAACAACGACCGCAACACCAGCACCCTGCTCGACAACCTCACCAATCTTGGACTCAAGCAACTGGTGTCCACCCCCACCCACCTCACCGGACACACACTGGACGCAGTCTTCTCCTCCAGCCCAGACATCGACTTCAGCCACGCCACAGAGCTTCAATGGACGGACCACAGCTGCGTCCACTTCACCTTCAAGAGAACGACGACCCACCACCACCAGCAACAGGCCGCCCGCAGAAGCTGGAACAAGATCACAGCAGACCAGCTCGCCACCTCCCTGAGCCAGCACCCTCCTGCCAGCTCAGCGAACCCCAGCCAGGCCGCCGACAACCTCACGAAGTGGATCAGCAACTGCGCGGACGAGCTCGCCCCGCTGAGTACCCCGCCCAGCAGACCCGGCAGCAAGAAAGCCCCGTGGTTCACCGACGAACTCAAGAGCTCCAAGAAGAACTGCCGAGCCCTCGAGAAAGTCTGGAGAAGGGAACCTACACCGGACAACAGGACCTCCCTCAAGCTTGCCACCCGGAAGCACCACCAGCTGATCCGCGCCGCCAAGAAAACAGCATTCAAGGACCGGTTGGACAACAACGCACACAACTGCAAGGAGCTCTTCAACATCGTGAAAGAGCTCTCCAACCCCAGCGCAGGAAACAACGACATCACCCCATCGCAAGACCTCTGCAACTCCCTCGCTTCATACTTCCACAACAAGATCGCGGACATACACAACAGCTTCAACAACCAACCAACGCACACCATGACCGAACAACCACCCCCCACCACCACCCTCCACGCCTGGACCCCGATCAGCACCGAAGACACCATCCGCACAATGAACTCCATCCACTCCGGATCACCGACCGACCCCTGCCCTCACCACGTCTTCAACAAGGCCGACGCTGTCATCGCACCCCACCTGCGGGACATCATCAACACCTCCTTCGACACCGCCACCTTCCCTGAGAGCTGGAAACACGCCGAACTCAGCGCTCTCCTCAAGAAACCAACAGCGGACCCCACCGAACTCAAGAACTACCGCCCCATCTCGCTCCTCCCGTTTACAGCCAAAGTCATTGAGAAGACCGTCAACAAGCAGATGGCCGCCTTCCTCGAGACGAACGGATCCCTCGACCCCTCACAGTCCGGCTTCCGAGCCAATCACAGCACCGAGACCGCCCTCATCGCCGCCACCGATGACATCCGAGCCCTGATGGACAATGGAGAAACAGCGGCCCTCATCCTCCTAGACCTCTCCGCGGCATTCGACACTGTCTGCCACCGCACCCTAGTACAGCGCCTCAGCAACGTCGGAATCCAGGACAAGGCGCTGGAATGGATCATCTCCTTCCTCGACGGAAGAACACAGAGAGTCCGCCTACCACCGTACAAGTCAGAGGCCTCCGAAGTCATCTGCGGCGTCCCTCAAGGGTCATCTCAGAGCCCCACCCTCTTCAACGTCTACATGAGCCCCCTCGCGGCCATCGTACGCAAACACAACCTCAGCATAATCTCCTACGCCGACGACACCCAGCTGATCCTCTCCCTGACCAACGACCCCGCCTCCGCCAGAGCCAACCTGCACGAAGGGATGAAAGAGGTAGCCGAGTGGATGACGACCAGCCGCCTGAAACTGAACTCTGACAAGACGGAGGTCCTCATCCTGGGCTCTTCACCCTCCGCCTGGGACGACTCCTGGTGGCCTCCCGCCCTGGGCACCGCACCCAAACCGACAGACCATGCACGCAACCTGGGCTTCATCCTGGACTCCTCCCTCTCCATGACCAGGCAAGTCAACAACGTCTCCTCGGCGTGCTTCAACATCCTACGCATGCTACGGAATATCTTCTGGTGGATCCCCACCGAGACCAGGAAGACCGTCACCCAGGCCCTCGTCACCAGCCGACTGGACTACGGCAACGCCCTCTACGCCGGTACCACCGCCAAGCTCCAGAAGAGACTCCAGCGGATCCAGAGCGCCTCAGCCAGACTCATCCTTGACATCCCACGAACCAGCCACATCACCGGACATCTGAGAGACCTTCACTGGCTCCCCGTCAACAAAAGAATCACTTTCCGCCTCCTCACCCATGCACACAAAGCCCTACACGACCAGGGCCCGAGCTACCTCAACAGCCGAATCAACTTCTACGCTCCCAAACGCCACCTCCGATCAGCCAACCACGCCCTCGCCGCCGTCCCCCGCATCCGAAGAGCGACTACGGGAGGAAGGTCCTTCTCCTACCTGGCCGCCAAGACCTGGAACTCCCTCCCTCCCGACCTGCGCCTGACCCAAGACCACCTCTCCTTCAGGAAGAAGCTGAAGACCTGGCTGTTCGAGCAGTAGCGGCACCCCCCCCCCCCCCCCCCAGCGCCTTGAGACCCTACGGGTATGTAGCGCGCTATATAAGTGTCACTGATTGATTGATTGATTGGTTCACTCTTTTCAAGTGTACGTCCAAATCATCGTCTGTAAGATAGATGTTATTGACCTATGATAATGCCTCATCATCGTAAGTTTGTAGTAATTCTGTTACTCTGGCTAAAAATAACCCTGGACTATTCTTGCATCCCTGGGGGAGACGGCAAAATTGTCGCTGTGTCCCCATTATTGAAAAAGCGGTCAAATACCTGCTTTCAGGTGCAATGTTTTGGCAAAAGAAACCACTTGAGATATCTAATGTAGCTTTATATTTTTTGCACCCAATGTTATTCATCAGTGCTGCACTATGTGCATTTTGTTCTGCAAACATTTTACAACAAGAGTTTAGATGTCTGTAATCCAAAACTAGACAATGTGAATTGTCTGGTTTGGACACAGGAAACAAAGAATTGTTCATTGACGAGGTGCATGTTTCAATCACCCCTTGGTATTCAAGGTGATTTAAAATCTCCCTGACCTGTTTTTTAGCTTCCTGTTTTACAGGATATTGCCTTTGCATTGTTGGTTGTGTTTTCAACTTGATTTTATGGTGAGGGGAATCCTCATCATATCCAACATGATTTTTGTATATTGCTGGGGCCTGGGCTACAGCCCATTTCCTGGCATATGTGTATTTTTTATGAATTGGAATGTGATTGGAGAAGGCTGGCATAATTATATATTTGCCATGTGGGCACTCCCTGACAAATTCAGGTGGCCAGTCTTGTTCAGCTAGGAGGATGTCATAACCCTTAGAGAGCTTCTCCCAAAAGAGTGCTCTAATTTTTCTTGGTTTGTCCTACTCCATCCGGAGTGTTACTTCATATAACTGAGGAAATAGAAATTTTACGTGGCCAGTGTATCCCCTACATGTACCCTATGTATGTACATATACCCCATGTATGTCCATGTCACCATGCAATTCCCTTTCCCATGCCTGTAATAACAATGCCCCTGCATTTCCGTCCAATGTTAGCATGTCAGTTACCAAGCCCTCCATGAAAGAAATGTTAATTCTGCTCTGAGGCCTATGTTGCCAATGCATTTACATGGTGCACGTTTAAAAGTCGAGATGAACTCGTTTTTGTGGCTCAGCCGAGCCAGGACCCGAATTCAGGCTCCATGCCTCCTGACACTCTGAAAGCTGCAGTTTAGTTATGTATTCCTGACCTCTCACATACTTCCTGCTCAGCCGAGAGGTGCCCAGCTCGGCCTGCCAAGACAGTATTTTGCCTACAGTTATCTGCCATGCTCCACAGAAACACATTCCTGCTTAATGAAAAGGGTAAACATATTCCGCCTGCAGAAGATAGGGCCTAGCCTTTCTGTCTCCACCCAAGTGATTTACAGAACCCGCATTCATAGAAGGCCCATGGCCCCACGCAATGCACAAAGAAATATATGCATACACTAGCATTTAGTGATGAGCAGCCTTTGCTCGAGCGACCTTTAAGTCAGAAAATACATCCTCCAAAACTCAAGATATCAGATAATACCAGAAGTGCAGGTCGTCCTGACATCCAAGACTCCTCTACTAGCACGAAAGTCAGCTCCCCCCAGCTTCCCCCAGTTACACGTCAATTCCACGTCATGACCAAGTTTACGCACACAAGTAGGGTAAAGGTTCCTGCTGACCATGCAGACCCCCTCCATGTATCCACCCACCTATGACACGCCTATGACTCATCAAGTGAACACCCACGTGTACGCCTTCTTACACGCCCTTTTTCACGCCCATGTGCTCTTATCTCTCTCCTACGCTTGCTCCGCCTTCTCTATGTAAGTTAATGCATGTTTTAACTATAAATAATGCACTTTGTGAATAAAGATCAGATGACGATCCTTCCTGATCCCTAGTGGAGATGGAACCCGATTCTCCCTTAACTCGAGTTACTGAATTAAAGCCCTTTTGAATCGGACACCACGGACTCTGCCTCTCATTATATGCATGATCCTTGTTAATGTATAGAAATTCCGACAGGGTAATTATTTTATTTACCACATAACCTATTTGGTACACTAACCCTGGCATCAGCATTTTCAACTTGGATGCTTTCATTCAAGTACACGGTCTCCAAATGATCCTTCAGGATCTTGCGAGCTATGGTTACCTCTGCTGCGCTGTCTAGCATTGTTTGCGCCCACTCCCCGTTCTTGAGTTGCGTCCTCAAGATCCTCGGCATGTCTGATCTTTAGACTTGCTACCTTCTCCTTAGTGAATTGAGTTTTCTTATTTTTTGAAACGTGTTCGTCTTTGGACTTCACTTGTTCTTCTTTTTGTTCTGATCGTTCTCTTCTTTCGGATTTCTGCGAGGAAGTCTGAGAGGTACGAGAGGAACGTGTATCATTATCAGGTTTTCTCAAATTATCCCTATTTCTGAGGTTGTACCTTTTTTCAGAGGGCTCCTGTTGAGGAGACCTACCTCTGGACTGAGAACGCTTCTCTTTAGGAAGTGTCTGTTTTCTATTTTCCCACTTCTTTTTAGTGGTGGTGAGATTATTTTTAATAGGGTTTTCAGTTAGTTCGGGTTTTACTGGTTTCCCACACAAACTATCTCTACCTAGGTCTTCAGATGATTTTTAAATAATTCTGGCAAGTTCAAATGGTTGGTCTGTTATATCTGTTTCTTTTAGTTTCTGGTGGATTGCCACTGATGCTGCTTCACCTTTGATGTTGGCTAATAGTATAGCTGAGACCTGTTTGAAATCTTTCAGTAATTTCATACCCAGATTTAAGGCCGGTTCTGGACCATGTTCATTTTGAATCTGTCTTAGAACGTCTGGTATCACCGCCATAGACGGGACACCATGTGTTTTTGTGTAGATTGAAGCAAAGACTGTACCCCATGTGTCGCAGTCCTCTACGTGTGGTGCAATCCCCATTTGTAAACAGATTGTTAGAATCCTGTGTTTCTCATGAGGTGTACTATAAAGAAATACTGCCTCTATTTGAGTAATTTTTTGAGCTAACCAGAATGGAATTTGTTCCCGTTTTGCTGGTAATTTACCAATGACTGACTGAATAGTCTGTGGTGTAATTTTGTTTTTGTTCCCTTGAAGAGGGATGTGTTGTGGAATTCTTACAGCTGGTTGGGCTGTTAAAGTCCTCATGACATATTGTACCAATTGTCTATGTATTTATTTTGATTAACTCTTTCAGCTGAGCTAACAGTTCTGGACCTGTCATTATTTCAATGTCAGGATGTGGTGTATAGCTGGCTAGTACCGGCCATGTTACTCCTGGTCTACCTAGTGGACCAAGCCTGGTAATGTGATTTTGATGTTGTAGGGCGCCATTGAACCAGAGCTGATGCTCTTGGTAAGTTAGTGGAATTTCAATGTCCTCGACAGGAACGTATTCCGCTGGTGGTTCCTCTAATTTATAGAAGTGGAACTCGTGTGTTGCTGCATTTGCTGCAGGAAACAGAATCCATGAATAGAATACCTCTGTCTGCCAATATTTATGTGCCTCTATAACAAACATTACTTTACCACCTCTTGGTGATATTCCATTTTCTATAAGTTTTATAGTTATTATTTGCATTTTAATTACCGGAATCAGTATTGCATCCGGGTCATTTTGTTGGATACTTGTGTCATCCAAAATTGCCTGAGCTGCTAGTGCAGCTCTATCCCTTTTATCTTCACTATCTGTCATTTTGTTGACCAAAAGTTTGCAGAGCAAGTTTCAAGGAAACAAATATTAGGTGCACAATATTTTGGAACACTGTATCCTTCAACGTTGAACAAACTAAAAACTGATAAAGCGGATATTTTATCCTTTAACCCACTCCAGACGTCTATTGGGAGTATTTTATGGGAAAAAGGGGTCTGTGTGAAAAGCATGACTGAGTTACTCTAGTATCTAGCGTTAAATTATAGCCTTACCAAATGTTGGGCACCATGTAGTGTAGTTTCTATATTCCCAATAGGCTCTGCGCATTGGAATAGTGTATCCTGTAGTTTAGATGTAGGACTGAGGTCGACTAGGTCTCTACCGAATATACTAGACTTAATTGTGTGTGCCAGCTAGCTCAGAGGTCACTAGAAACTTTCTCGAATGAACAAGAAGGGATTCGTTTCTGACAACCGCTTAAAACATGACAACTTTGTTTCACAAGAATAAGAAATATATCTCTAGAGTCGCGGAAACAATAGATAGTTATTTTACTCAGTTCAGTTCAATTAGCTTTATTCGATTTTGGTTCAAAATCATAAAAGCGTACAGTTAAAAACAGTCATAAAAACAAACATGCAATAGCACAAAGTATCTACAAGTTAAAAAACTTAGGCCCAGCCTGCGGGAATAATTTCCTTATTGTTTACGTGCTTTTCACAGGATTAGCATTCACAGTTCTACCATTACATCAGATTGTCACTTAATAGAAGCAAATTAATGGAACTTTCCATGCTTATAACTTGTACATTGGTTCGAGTCGATTAGAAGCGGAAAAGCTACTACCATTCAATACACAGGCGCTTCTACCCATCGAATGATTATACCCTGTCTTTGGTCTTGATAGAGGGGTGTATGACGCACTGGGGTAAAAGTCATGTAATTCCCAGGTGGATATAGGGCCGTCTCCTTCTTGGGGCTGCCAGGTTTGCAGGTACGGGACAATATGTCTGTTCCTAAATTTAACTAGCACTAGATCACCGGGAATGTCTTTTAGGAGAGAACCTAACCAGCCCACCCTTCTGATACTCACTATTCTTCCATTAAGGTCGGTTGGCAGGGGTCTATTTTTTGTTAACCAAAACATAACCTTGTTTAGTAGGTCTTCTTGTCTTTCGACTTTTCCATAAGTGAGTGCTGGTACTCCCGAAAGGACATACACAAATGGGGCGGCCTCCGGTGGTAGGTGTATATAAGGTGCTTTATTAAGCTCTGCTCTAGGAGCAGTATACTGTGCTAATACGGGTTTAGAAGGGATCTTAGGAGCATTTGGGGCTGATGTATTACGGGCTAGTGGCCGAATTTGAACATTAATGCTTTGTGTAGTTAACGTAGGCACTTCGGAGGCAGCAGGTGGCTGAGAGCGGTTAGATGTTACAAAGTTTTTAATGGGTGGCAAGTTGGCCTTGATCATTTCTTCTAGTCCCGTCAGCCTATCCCCTAGAGTGTTTACATTTTCCACCAACGGCGATATAACAGATTTGACCAGTAGTTCAATCTGGGACTGTTGGAACCTGGGGTGTCAGGTCACCTAGGGTAGCCTGGCCTAGGGTAAGACATGCAATTCTAGAGGCACAAGTGTGAAGGTTGCAAACCACCCAGCAGTAAATCCACGCAATAACACACAAAAAGGACACTACACCAAAGTATGGAAAAATAAGAACTTGTTTATAAAAATAATATACTCTGCTTTATACTTCTAAAATCACAGCTCAGTATGGTACATTTAATCCTGTCAATACACTTAGTTTATCAAAGTTACTAAATCAACATTTTAAGCAGTTTTCCTATTAGAGTTCACAGCTCAATACAGCTTAGTCCTAAAATTGATACAATCCCTGCAGAATTGCTAAATTAAATCATCAATTGACATCACTAGTACATTACATTAAACTCTGCTAGTTTGGCTCTCCAAACCTTTCACTACAGCATTACTTCAGAAGAGGCAAGATCAGCACTTATATTTAGTCAGGTATGCAATATCCATTACATTGGTACCCCTACAATTCCCCTTTACTATGAACCAAAGAAGAACTAGTTATAACCAATTAACACAGCATTCAATGAAGTCCCGACAGGGATTCCCAGGGGGCACTGCACTCCTGAGGACAGATTCTCTGTTCATTTACTTGTCAGAGCTCAATCACGGGCACTAGTCTTACCCTGGTTGTGAAGGTCACTTCCCCCACGTGAATATCTCCTTACTTGTGCTTAGGTTGAAGCTGGAACCTTCATGCGCCAGAAACAAGGGGGATAACTAGATGATGGGGCCCAGGAACCGTGGCTGGAAAGGCTCTCTCGCCTCAGAAGGCTCCTCTGTGCTCCCTCCCCCACTCGGGCCGACTCCTCTGTGAGGCGCTCAAGCGGAAGGAAACAAAGGCAGAAACCACGAAGCCCCCCAGGCCCCTACCGGGCCTCTCAACTCTCCTTCCCTGCTTGGGCCAGCTCCTCCGTGTGGCGCTCGAGCAGGAAGAAGACAGAGCACACTTCACGTGTACAAGCTGAGGAAGCAACCGGCGCCCCTCCTCAGCGCTGGTCGGCGAGGACACTTCTCCAGCGGACATGCGCGGTAGCGCTCGCGCTGGTGCCGCCTCCCACTGCGCCCGCTCAAAGGAAGGACGCTTCACTCCCGGGCCTGCTCGATCCTAGGCCCCTCCTGTGCCAGGGATAACTGCAACGACTTTGGCATGCGCGACGGCACCTTTTGGCAGTGTCTCGCCCTCACTTTCTCCTGACAACCGGGGCGCTGCACAGCAACGCGACTGGAGCGCGGTAGGCGCCCCCGGGGTCCCGCTCATGAAGAAAAGCCTCACAAGGCTTCTCAGGCTCAGTGGATCCTGTGAAGGCGCTGACACGGAGCGCGATCGGTGCCCCAGGGGTCCCGCTCCCCATTCAATTAAGAGAACGAGTTCCTAGCCCCTCACTTTCCACCTAACAGGCTGAAAGGCTTGCCCCACACCACAGGACCAGTCAGTAGTAAGGAAATCTTGTTGTTATACCAAGGAAGTGCTTCCTTTCCACACTATAGAGAGGAGGGGGGTAAAAGCGGGGGCTCCTTCAGAGTAGAGCCACAGAGCTCTTCTTCAGCACTAATCCCCTATCCCTCCTTACTGGACAGACTTAGGGGCACAGGGGAACTCTTACTTCAGCTCCCAGGGCAGGGTCCTTCTCAGCTCCAAAGACTACTGGAATTAACCCCTTCACCTAACTGTCCAGGGTCAGCAGGATGAACTAACTTGGCTAGGACAACAGGAGATGGGAGGTGGAAAAGCCTTGACAGAGGGCTACCCTTGTAGAGCAATCCACCCTTCAGGATCCTACCCCTACCAGACCTCAGCCTTCCCTCTAGCTGCTCCTCACTGACAGACAAAATGGCTGTCCAGCATTCCACCTTTTATAGGCTGACCCTCTGGAGTCCAGAAGGGACCAGAAGGTTCTGGAACGCCCTATACTACTCTTTGGGGCTGGTTCTGGGTTTGGCAGTTAGGGCAGTTGGTAGCCACCATTTTGTGACACCAACTATTTCTCCTGTCAGAACAGGCCTCTAGGCCTGAGGTGAAAAAATTATGAGGGGGAGAAAGAACACCTATCCCCTTGACCAACACCTAGAAAAAGTTAGTGGACAAAAATGATTAAAGGTATGAGGGGCAAAAAGGGGACAAAATAAATAATAAATTGGAGGGACTACGCAAGAAGCCAGACAGGTCTAACAGGGACAGTAAAGCCAACTGGGAGGGAGGAACTAGATGGTCTAATTCTTCTGCAGCCTCTGAGGTTAAGGGGGAATTAGTGGTGGACAATGAGGGGCTTACGCACAGTTTTTGTAGCTTTGGGTGATTCCCATTGTGTTTATCCCCCTTGTGCTTCCTTTTAACGGATGAGACCTGGGGGAGTGCTATGCTTTGGGTGTTAACTTTTTTAGGTAATAGGGGGGGTTCCAGCGGGCAGTCGTTAGGGGATAATGTACCGATAGTATTTGCAGGACAAGGTAGAGCACTATTTTGTTCGATTCTCGGTTCCACTGGAACATACCTAGTTTTTACACAGAATATTTAATTCCTCTTCCAGTGAGAGGCTTTGCGCAATACCGGCTAATAGTGAAGGAGAGTCTTGGCTGAGTATGCTATCTACGGACTGGCGAGAATTATTTTCATCTCTAGGAATGGGCAGTGTAGGAAGGGGGAGTCTCTAGTTGGCGCAGTGCAACACTAGCGACAAGCAGGGACTCTCCTCTTCCTCGTCAGGGCTGAGGGTTACCTTCCAGACAACCTCTGCTTACCCTCTAGGTAGTGTGGCTTAAGCAGTCGCAGGCTAATCTTTGGGGCATATAGGTTAAACACTTGCAATAGTACACCTTTACAACCAACCCACCACACAACGAGACCAGACTGTATTCTGTAAAAATATATATCTTTATATAGATTTTAAGCAGGCTTGTGAATACAGTCAACGTACTTTATGAAAACGGTGGCAGGTTACTCAGTTCAGGTTACCACAGTTCTTATGCAGTTCTCTTGAGGCCCGTAGGTCGGTGTTAACCAAAGTTCTTGTGGAGCCGGCGGCTTCCAGGGGATCTGTCCCACGTCGCGTTGCCTTCCCGGGGTCGCTGATCGTTGCGGCTCTTCAGCCGAGCAGGTCACTGGTCATCCGGGGCAGCGGGGTTCTGTGGCGGCAGGGTCCTCTCTTCGTCGTCCGCCCCGACCCTGGAGGCGGCGGCTGTGCGGCGGTGACAAGTGGCAGTACGGTCCCCAAGTGCAGGACGTACCCAGCCAAATGTCGGTGCAGCTGTGGGCTCACAGCTGGGCTGTCGGGCAGGTTACCGACCTTGCGGATTCTCGTAGGGCAACTGTCCGTCTTTGCAGGTGAGTGACTGCTCGTTATGCAGTCACCTCGAGAGCTCGGACCGGACGGGTCCTCCTTCGCTTTGCTCTCGGGCTCCCGGTGCAGTTGCGGTCACGGTGTTCGGGCCAGCGGCGGCTGGTCCTTACTTTGCTCTCGCTGTTGCTTTGGGCCCCGGTCACGGTGGTCGGGAGGGCGTTGATGCCTTAGAGGAGATTCCTCTGTCGGTACTGCGGCGATGGTCAGCACCCGCAGTCGCTTTCTTCCAAGGGGGGTAGCGTCCACTGGTCCTGGGACACTGGTCAGGGGGCAAGTTCAGTTGCAAGCCCTTGGAGATCTCTTCAGCAGAGTTTGGCACAAAGTAAAGCAAAAGTCTTCTCGTAGTCTTTTCTCCTTTCTCTCCTTCGGCAGCAAGGCACCAGACACAGGCAAGCGTCAGCACCCTTCCTTGTCTCTCACGGTCCTTCTCGTCGGGCAGAGTCCTTCTGTGGCCCAAACCGGATCTAATTTTCAAGGAGCAGGGCTCCTTCTTTTATAGGCCAATTCCTTTGTTCTCGCAGGCCAGGGGGGCCTTTGCATAGCCACTCTCAGTCCTTGAGTACCCCGGCGGGTGTACTCCGGCTTCTGCTTTCAGTGTGAGGGGCAGGCGCATCAGACGCCCCACAGGGGGTGGAGCCAGCATTGTGCGGACAGGGGCGGCCAGAGTACCTTGTTGATGGAGGCTTCGCCCTTCCTGGGCCAGGTGCCGGCAGAGTCATCCGCCGCTCCCCAGGAGGGTGGAGCCAGCATTGTGGTGGCCGAGCACAGCTACAGTTCGAGTCAAGAGGCACTCCTACCTCCCACTAAGATGTAATCTGCGCATTCACCACCTGTCATCCCTCCAGCCCTGTCACTCACACATCCCAGTCAGATACACATACCAGCAGAGGCGGGCTGAAATGGTTAAGCAAGCAAATGCTAACTTTCTAAAAGTAGCATTTGCAAACCCAGGATACTAAAATAAAGTTGACTACAAGAAATATCTTATCATCCTGAGTTCAGGCATACTAAACATGACTCGCTACCATGCTCCTTGAGCCTGCGGGGATTATATGGTGTAATAATTCCAGCAGCTCAGTCTGGCCTAATGGAGCAGGTAGCCTTTAATAGTGAAATACGGTCTCGGTTGTAAGTCACTACTAGGACATGCCACGCACATCAGGGCCTGTCCTACCTTACACCTACAATGCACCCTGCCCGCAGGCCTACCATAGGGGTGACTAATATGTAGTCAAGGGAAGGGTCGAGGCTGGCAAGTGGGTGCACTTGCCCAGCTGGCGTGACGGCGCGGGACCGCACGCGGGTTCTGCGGTCGCAGTTCCCAGACACATCTTTACGGCTGCTTCGGTGGGTGGCGCAACCAGCGCTGCAGGCCCACCAGCAGTATTGGCATCTACAAGCCCCGGCACTCTCTAGTGCGCTTTACTAGGGACTGACAGTAAATCCAATGCACCAATCATGGATACCAATCGTATATACAGTTTTACAGTAGGGAGCACTTGCACTGCGGCACGGATCAGCCGTGGCGCAGTGCCCTGAGTATCGGAAAACCAGCAAACATCGGAGGCACATCAGCAAAAAGTGGAAGGGAGACTCACGCCAAGGTGCCAGGTCTAACAGGCAGTATTATCCCATTTGGGTGGTGGACTTGTGTCCCATGGCACGAACCCCTCTGAGGGATGGCTTTTCTGTTATCCCCCTTACGAGTCATAATGTGGCTTGGTTATGGCTGAGATGGATATGGCTAATACCAAGCAGCGACACGGTCAGGAAATTTTAGAGTACGAAAGTTAAAGTCCACTAATAAAGTCAAATCAAATATTAGTTAGACCACAAAGTATGGAGTCCAAGTCTCTTTACCTCCTCTTGTGGCAAAGCCAAGGGGGGTGGTCCGACCCGTCCTCCTCAGGCCTCAGAGGGCCATAGAGGGCCCGCCCTTTGCCAGGGTTTAGCCCGGCTGGTGCCGCGACGCGGAGGAAGCAACTCCAGTTAAGTAGCGCCTCCGGGCGCGATGTGGGCGGGAACCAGGAAGTCCTCGCTAAGCTCGCTGGGAGTTGTAGTCCCCGGCCGCGGTGATCTGGAATGCGGCAGCGGGGTGACCTGCAGCATTAGTCCCCCAGGAGCGTCCAGTCAGGTCAGCGGGGCAGAGAGTGAGTGTTCGCACCTTGGGCTGTGTGAAAAAGTTATTTTACTCAGTCAATCGTGCATGCTTCGTTTCACCAGAGGTAAAGAGAAATAGAGAGACTGGCGTTTTCAATAAAAAGATATTTATTGAACAGCCTTCTTTCTCAAGCAAAACAAATGAACTGCTGCAATCGTAATACTTGTGGTAAAGTACAAAGCGTACAGTACGAAAAGTATTATAAGATAATATTGTAAAAGCATGATATGGTTTCTAAGCCATACAATACATAAAACACATACATTGAAAAATAATGACTAAAAGTACTCAACTGGTATTTCTAAAATATGCCTACCCCGGTGTACCTAACCTAGGTCTAGTACAAGGGAAGAAGAAATTGAGGTGTAGCTTAATTTTAGTATTCTTTGCCAAGAATCTAATCCAAGAATTCTCTAAAGGGTCTAATCAGCTCCGTACCTTGGTTCTAGAATGTAGGAGGTCTGGTATCTCTCTCTCAGGACTCGATTTCCCTGCAACCCGCAAGTGTACCCTGGAAACACTAGAGCAGGATTTCTCGGTTGGAGAAAGTACAGCGTCTCTCAGTGCGTCTGCTGGAGGGTCGGCTTCCTTCGGCACTTGCTGCAGCGAGATGCGTCGGGCAAGTAGATAGTCGAACTGCTCCAAACCACCGTGTTTTTTTTCGACAAGAGTGGCCATATTTATACCTTGAAGGTGCCGAGTTTGACGTAAGATTGGACATAATAACGTCATTAGAGACTTAATTCTCTGAAAACTCCATGAGGTCTTGGATAAATTAATATTCATGCAGGGGGAAGTCCCTGACTGCTGAAGGCGGGTTTTTCCAATAAATCGTTGTAGATTTTCGGAACTAGTGGAAGTAGCCAAGCGTATTAGGACTACTTGAGCTATGTCTTAATATGGTTATGATTTCTATGCCTATATAAGGATACAGTACTTTATACCTATATAAGGGCACTAGGGTCCTAAAACGCTATACAACAATCCAAGATGGCGGTTCCTAGCTTTTTAAAGGTTGCAGTTAGGCTTGGATCTAGCTGCGATTAAATTTCATGTATGAAGTAGTCCTGAAAGTGTGATCATTCCTGATTTTTATATATTATGTAGATAATTTTTTATGTCCTTTTTAGGTCACAGCTAGGCAGAGCATGCGCTGTCTTGTTGAGAGATGCTGTATAGAGTATAGTGGGGGAAGCTCTGCCTACTTTCCGCCTATCTTCTTGATTGGCTGAAATCCTAAATGCTACAATCTGATTGGTTTTCTGCAACTTAGTCTCGCCTCCTGATGGCCATGCCATCATTTTTCTCCTTCCACAGCTATCAGCCCCTTTACTTTGAAAACTCTTTTGTTCCCCTGCCTCCCCCTGGTCCCTCACACAGTCTGTAAGTTCTCTGCTCACCCCAACCCCCACCCACTCCCGTTTGTGCCTTCTTGAACGTCCACGTTTTTGTTTACAATGCAATAGGGTCGCATAAATACGAGACCTATTGCATTTGTAAGTGTTTGTTATCTTCTGGGATTGGCTGCGTGATTTCGCACTAAGCTGGCGGGTTCCACTCTGTCCTCTTCACCCGCAGAGCACCCTCCTGACTATTTTTCTTTAGTATGGCTTCATTTTAAATTACGTGTTATTATGTTTATTTACTTTATGATACCGCACCTGCGCCTTTCCGTTTTATACTCAGAGGCGGCGCGGGTTCAGGAGCTGTCCCGGCGGACCTACCACCCTTGCACAGCCACCAGGGATGTGCAACTCGACTGATCTGGGGCCTGGACACTTGGACGGTGAAGGGAATCTGCAAAGATCCCAGAAGCGTCTGCGATGCATGGCCGACTAGGAGCTGCACCCAGTTCTTCCCTGGACAGCTGCAGCACACAGCTCTGCTTCCGGCCGCCTGCTTTGCCTGCTTTGCCTGCTTCATCTGACGTAAATAATTAATTTACCATCTTAATTTCTATGCAGGTAAGTACTTAATCAATAATAACTCAGATCGGAAGAAAGAAGACAGAGTCCGTGGTGTTAGAGTTCTTAGGGGTTTTTATTCCTTAGAGAGGAATGGTCATGACCAGGATATCAGGTTCTGACCACCACAAGGGTGTCAGAAGGGATAGAGCAATATTTTATTGACAATACATAGCTTATATACTTAATTTACACCATAGAAAGCAATATAGTAGGCGTAACAGCTGAGAGAAGACAAGATAACAGCATCCACGTGTTACTAGTACGTAATCAGGAGGCGTGAACTAGGCGTGAACTGGAGGTGTGTGCTAGAAACGTCACAAGTAGGTGTCACATGTGGGTGGCACTAAACAGAAATGTTGCAATGTCAGCAGAAATCGGAAGCTTGGATGCGCGCGCAGCTGCATGACGTGTGAATGACGTGAAGCTGGAGGGTGCTGGGGACTTGACATTTGAACTAACGGAAAGAGACAGAAGTCTGGCATGTCAGATCAACTTGTGCTTCTATCATATCCGATATCTGGTGTTTAGGAACTGAGTTATCTGGGCGGAAAGGTCTCTGGGGCAGAAGCTATTCTATACTGGCTGAGAGTGCGTGTATAAGCGCCTAAGTGTCTGCATGAGAGGCGTGGGGGCATGGGCCTTCCATGGTAGCATGGTAACGGGAGCTATGAATTACTTGCATAAAGACAGCGTGGCCGGGCCCTTTGGCTCGGCAGCTGGGGAATGTTTACTTAAGCTAGTAGGCAGGAATGCATTTTCGAGCAGCAGATCAGATAATTTGAAGGTTGAAGTCAGTCTTGGCAGGAAGCAGGCTGAGCTGAGCGCGATGGGCCGCGCTAGAAGTAAGTCAGAGTTCACGGGTACAGAGGCAGCCTGGGCTGAGGCTTTCGGAGTCAGAAGCCAGGAAAAAGGCTCAATGGCAGAAATTCAGGGCCTACTCAGCCAGAGCTGAAAAACGTGAAAGTACACCACAAAAAGACGTTGGCATGGTATACTTAGGAACGGACTATTCAACCCATTCAGGGTGGGTCTGAAAGAGGACATGTTAACGTTGGACGCAAATGTATTTGCGTCTTCATAGTTGGCACAGGAGGGAAGTTACATGCACTTTAGGCTGGTACATGGAGTCGGTGGGGTACACGATAGGGAACACAACATGACCAAAATTTATATTTCCTCATTCCCTCCTTGTTCCCTACGGACCCTTCATGAAATCTCGATCCTCATGAATCGATCAGTTTGTTCTTGTAACATCATTTGCTCGTCTTTCTTTCTTTGACGGTTTGAGAGGAAACTGGAATGTCCAATACATGATGTGGCACACAGTCCACAAATCGCTGGCCCACACTGTAGGCACAGGCAGCAACTGAATACTATGACTAGGCCAATGCCTAGGAAGGATAGGATCTTCCATCCCCAAGCAGTTAACGTTGTCCAGAACCAACCGGACCAAGTCCAGGTGCCTGGATTCTGATGTATCAGATTTGCAATTTTATGAAGACGGGTAATAGCTTTGTATACAGATGGCGCGTTTTCTGGAATGAAAACACAGCAACTTGACCCGATGACCTTACAAGCTCCACCTCGATCTGCCAAGATGACGTCAATCACAAGACGATTTTGAAGGACAACAATCCGCATAGCAGACTGTTCCTCTGTTAAGTTACCTAAGGCGGAGGCAGTTTCATGTACTACTGCTTCAAGTGTTCTAGTTAATCTACGTATTGCTTTACTATTTTGGACGGGGCCTACGAAGAAAAAGAATCCTTTATTAAAATCTGTGTATTGCTCCCATGCCGTTTCAGTATAGTCGACAAGCGGGAGATCTCTTCGGACTCTATTGTTTACTAGATTTGGATTTCTATGGTAATCAGGAGGGGCTAGAAAAACAGGTGGCAGAAGGAATGCAATATAACAAGTACCATCCCAATCTGGAGGTAAACGTATGTATGCGGTATGACCACAAACAAAATAAGAATGACGGGTAGCTTTAAAGGACGATCTACCTTGATCACTGAATTCGACCACAGTAGTACATTTACTATGACCTAAGTGTACTGAACCTTTCTTACTGACACATAATTCACCAGTGACTGGTAATACTGACATAGCGGGCAGAGCTGGTGCATTTTCGGATTCAACAGTAAGAATCATAAGGTTAATTGTGTAATTTCCTAGTCCATATACTTCATTTTCTAGATCAGTTCCTATTCTAGTGGGGAGTCCCTTCTTATCAGGGTAACAGACATCGAGCAGAACTAAGTTCAAGTTTCCCCAAACCCAGCTCCCTTCGAAAACAGCAATATCAGGATCTAATGAATTAATTATTTTAAACCATGCACCACAGGAGCCATTGTGAGTAAACGGGTACGGAAAAAGGGGCAGAGCTCCCTTGTAATTCTGGTAGGGAGGGAGTCGGCCACATATCCAGCAATTTGTAGCATTATTAGTCTGATGGGAGTGATGTAACATACTAATGAATGTGTTGTTGCGCAGCGCAAGTCTGTAAGAAAGCTCATGTGGAGGTAATTCACTAAAAGAATGTTCAGCAGAAACATTGTAAGCAGATTGTTCACGCTTGAAAATAGGACAATAGATAGGAAGAAGTATACTGGCAACAATAATCAGAATACTCAGAAAAAACATGATTAATAATGTCACTATACAGTGACTACGGAGTGATTTGCAATATGCACGTTTCTTGAATCGTCTCTCTCTCTCTCTATCTCGATCTAGGGGATACATGTCAGAAACTATTTAACCGATTCACCTAGGGGAGGACTTAAACAATTAAACTGTCTGACTTGCTAGATCGGAGCTTCAACTTGTACTCTTCTTGGGGAGTTTTTTCTCGTTCAGAAACTTTAAAGTCTTTTGGCTCAACACAGTCTTTGGTGGGGGTGGACGAGTCTGGATCTGGTTTCAGTTCATGGAATTTTTTAACATGACTCGTGTGGACCCACCCCTTTCTTCCTTCAATCTTCACTGCGGTCCTCGTGGTGAGAAGGACGGTCTTCGGCGATTTCCAGCGGGGCTCCAGCGGACTTTTCCTGTCAAAGTTCCGTACTAACACTAGGTCCCCAGGACGGACATCATGCGGCTTTACATCAGTGTTGTCAGGGAAGGCTGCGGCAACCTGTGAACGACATGATTGGAGTGCAGACATCAAGGAGGCAAGGTAATCTGTCAACATATTACAATCAACATCAGTGATTTTCTTAGGAATGGGCGTCCCCCACATATTCGGTGGTCTACCAAAGACCACTTCGTACGGGGATAGCCCTGATCTCGAGTGGGCAACCATTCTCATATAGAACAGTGCCACTGGCAGGGCGACTATCCAGTCGACCCCTTTCTCCTGACATATTTTTGCAAGGCGGGTCTTTAGTGTCTGATTATGCCTTTCTACAAGGCCTGCGGCTTCGGGATGTCGGACACAATGGAATTTCCACTGATATCCTAGCAGTAAAGAAACTTGCTTCATTAACTCGGACGAGAATGGTTGTCCGTTATCTGAGTACACGACACGAGGCAAGCCGTACCGTGGGAAGAATTCACGAACCAGCTGCTTGGCAGTGGTCGGAGCAGTGTAATCTGGGACTGGATATGCTTCGGTCCAACGGGAAAGTGCACAAACAACTACAAGGACATATTTGAATCCTCGACAACGGTCCATCTGGATATAATCCATCTGGAGGACTTCAAAAGGGTGATCGGGAGGATGAAATCCACCTTGCTCTACAGGGACGCTTTTACCTGGATTGAACTGACAACAGATCATGCAAGTGCGCACTTTCTGTTTTGCGGCTGCTCGTAAGTGTTTATTGATCCAGAGATTTTGTAAACTGTCTAACATCGCCTTTTCTCCTAGATGTGCTGGACTATGTGCTGTATTTATTATGACTTGAACCATAGAGTCAGGGAGAAACCATGTAGATTTTCCCTTCGTCATCCAACCTTGATCTGTCTGGATCCCTCCTAGTTCAGTCCATTTCTTTATTTCATCTGCGGTAGCATGTGTCTGAATATCAATTACATCTAGGGCGGGATCCTTGACTGTCATACACTTTGTCGGTACTATTGTCTTTGTCACGTCAGTTGTCTGAGTGTGAGTCAGTGCTGTATGTTTTGCTGTCTGGTCTGCCAGGTCATTACCCTGGGAAACAGAATCTGTAACTTTAGTATGTGCTTTACACTTCATGACTGATATGCCTGAAGGCAGATGTATTGCTTCTAACAGTGCTTGAATGAGGGGGCCGTGTTGGATCTTGGCACCGTGAGAGGTCAAGAAACCTCTTTCTTGCCATAACATGCCGAAGTCGTGTACGACTCCGAACGCATAACGGGAATCAGTGTATATGTTGACATTTCTGTTCTTGGCTAGTATACAGGCTCGGGTCAGAGCAATAAGCTCTGCTGCTTGAGCGGACAGTGTGTCAATACGATGTGTTTCTTTAACTTCAGTTTCAGTGGTCACTGCATACGCGGCCACTAATTCTCCTGTACTTGTTCTCATACATGAACCATCCACATAAAGTGTCAGGTCTGGATTTGTCAGTGGAACATCTGTTAAATCTCGTCTGGGTTTTGTTACTGCATCAATGATCTCTATGCAATCATGCGGGGCTGGATCTATCGTAATTGTAGGTAACAATGTTGCGGGGTTCAGAATGCTGCAGCGTCTGATTTCTATGTGTGGCTGGAATAGTGTTAATTCGTAACCTGTCAGTCGTGCTATAGTCAAGTGCTGTGTCTGGGTTCTGTTTAAAAGAACCTCTACAGAATGTGGAACCTGTACTGTTAACTGATGTCCTAAAACAATTGAATCGCTCTGTCTGATTGCTAATGCTGTTGCTGCTACTGACTTCAAGCACGCAGGGAGTGCCTGGGCTACTGAATCCAATGTACTTGAAAAATAAGCGCAAGGCTTATGTGAACCTGCTTGATCTTGAGTGAGGACAGACAATGCTGTGCCATCACGTTCTGTAACAAAAAGTGTAAACGGTTTACTGTAACATGGTGTTGCTAAAACTGGTGCTTGACATAAGGCTTTCTTTAACTCCTCAAAAGCTTGTGTGTGTTCCTGAGTCCAAGGGAGGGCAATCGAAGTCGCTGCCTCCTGTGTCGTTAACTGAATAAGTGGTTTAGCTAGAAATGCATATTGGGGAATCCATTGTCTACAGTACGAGGTGAGGCCTATGAAGGCCCGCACTTCCTTTTGTGTCTGGGGTTGCGGCATATTTACAATTAACTGAATGCGATCGGGATTGAGCTGTCTCCCCACTTTGGACAGCAAGTGACCCAAGTACACAACTTGCTGAACACAGAATTGTAGCTTCGACGGAGACACCTTGTGTCCCTTGTCGGCCAGAAAATGTAAAACTGTCAGTGATGCTTGTTCACATTCGGGTTCACTTCGTGCGGTGATCAACAGATCATCGACGTATTGCAGTAAAGCGGTGTTAACTGGCATTTGAATACAATCGAGTTGTCTTTTCAGTGCTTGACTATAGATGCTGGGGCTTTCTGTGAATCCTTGAGGTGCGCGGGAAAATTTGAAACTTCGTCCATTTAAACTGAATCCGAAGAGATATTGGCTTTCTGGGTCAATAGGTACACTAAAGAAGGCGTTCTTGAGATCAATTACAGTAAAGAACGTTGCTTCAGAATCAATAGCAGTCAATAGGGAAGAGATGTCAGGAACCACAGGATACTGTGGAATGATGCATTTATTTAGTTCTCTTAGATCAATCACCAGCCGATATACTGGCGGTGCATTGGGGTCAGTACGTTTAAGAATCGGAATGATGGGTGAATTACAGATATTGGAGTCGGTCTCTACGACCACTCCCTGGGCAATGAGCTCTTCAACGATTTCCAGTAAAGCCACTACAGCATCGGGTGGTAATTTGTATTGTCTGATTCTGGGTAAAACAACTCCTGCCTTAAGTGTAACACGGTATGGTGTGATATGCATACAACCTACATCAGTTGGGCCTTTTGCCCACAAGTGATCTGGTACATTTTTCAATCTGACATCAAATTCTCGTAAGACATAATGACCCTTGAAATCCCGCAGAAAGAGTCTAACTCCCTCCGGGGAACAGCATATTATAGCTCCTAGAGCCTTCAGAGTCTTTATTCCTAACAGATTTTCTGGACATGATTTCGTAAGTAACAAGTCTGTGACACGTGATAATGGACCCACAGCCAGGGGAACGGGTTGCGATACCTCATTTACGATAGGCTGTCCTGAACAACCAAGGGAAACATTCTGTGAGCCTGAGAGGGGTGCCCCTGGGACTTCATCATGGCTGATTGTGGTGCGACTTGCCCCTGTGTCTATTAAAAACTTTCTGTCTTTTCCCAATACTTGACTGTGTACATAAGGGCCTTCTTGATCTACAGGAATTTCAATAAGAGGCAAGCCACCTTCCCTCTCTAGGCTGTTTCATGTGTATCGTGGGTAATCGGGGTATGCAGACTGGGCATACTGGTACATCTGTTGCGAAACTTGCTGAGTTGCGGCAATGGGTTGTGGCTGTGGTACCGCTACTGTCTGTGCTGCATGTGATGAAGCATGCATAGGCTGTGTATTCTGCATGGACTGTTCGTTCTGTGAGGTCTGTTGGTGACCATGATCATGTCTAGGTGGATGCGGTCTTTCTTTAGTTTTACCTGTTGCTATATTATGTTTCAGAACTGGGCATTCGTGTACGTAGTGACCTGGCTGCTTGCAATAATTACATGTCCCTTTAACGGGAGCTGTAGCGTGACCTGTCTGGGTTGTACCCTTTCTCTGACTATCGGCTGGGACCGTCTGTGCTACTAACATTTTCATTTTCGTGTCTTTCATGCGTTTCTGTTCCTGATCTTGTTCTTCCCTAATTCTGTTCTGATGGTATTGGAGCATCTGTAACATCTGGGATGGCGTATTTGCCTGCCAAGTACTTTCAACTTTGTACACGCGGTTCTTAACTAGTGGCAGGGAATTCTCGACTAATTTTGATACAAAAAGATGCGGATATGACTCGCTACTTGGTTTGAGGCCACTATTAATAATAAAACATTTCTCGAATCTCGAATAGAAATCACTAGTATCTTCATCATGTTTCTGTTTACAGGACGAGATGGCGTCCCAATCTTCCTTTCTAGTTGTCAATAATCTTGGCAGGACCTGTACTATCAAACCGGGTAATGCTTTAGTTTTCTCCCCAAGGCCTACCCCTGGGACACGTTTACTCTCTTCGTCTTCTATTTCTGCCCATACAATCTTTTTCTCTCCTACCTCCCATTCCTTTTCCTTGAGTTTCTCATAGATGCCCGTGGGCAACAGTACCTTTAACATTTTCATGATATCTTCATATGTGTAATCCCCCATTAGTAACATGTCTTTAAGTTCTCTGTGAAAACCTGCAGGGTCTTTATCATGACACGGGACTAGTTTCTTCATTTCTAACAGTTCTAACTTAGTCAGAGGTGTGTGTACATACACACGTTTCAAGTGGTGATCCTCACCCATAACCGGGTGCACTTCGCGTAAGGGGTTCTGACTTTCAATGCCATGCAGACGTTCCATATGATACATTTTTCTTTCTGGGGGCAGAGCGGGAACATATTCAGAGCTTACGAAAGTGTTATATCTGTGTCGCTGTTCTAGAATTATTTGAATTAATTTGGTGCTTAAACCTCTCCATCTATCAGTGAGTAGTGCTTCTAATGTATCATGTAAGGGACCTGGATCAGAATGTTGGTTTCTGTATTTCGTGAGAAGATGCTGAATCATATATACACCTGCTAATTTCTGCTCGTCTGGGGAAAGGTTCAAGAATGTCTGCGCTACTGTGTCATCGTTGTATATATCCGGATTGTCCGTCCATAATATGGCGGACCGGGCTAATTCTTGTTCATCCATAGAATTGAGTACATGGTACCCCATTCGGTCTCGAAACCTTTTATCAGTCTCCTGGAACTGATGTTCGGCAGAATTCGGGTTTGTTAAGGCAGAGAGAAAAACTCTCTTGCTTTCTGGACGGATGCCCTTCCTAAGGTAAGTTCCCTTACCTACATACGCTATCGTATCTGTAGTCTTTTCTGGTTCTTCAGGTTCTTCTTCCCCCTCGGAGGAAGCCTTTTCTTTCTCTTCTTTGTGTATGTCTATTACTGCTTTTCTTATTTTCTTGTACATACTGGCTATGCAGGTCCCCTTGTCGTGTTTTCCTTCCGATATATTTTGACCCCACTTGTTTAGTGCATCTAATTCACTCTGATCTGTCCCAGGCCTGTCTCGTTCTCTTATTAGGCAATTTATGAAAAAACGTAGTATCTGTGCTTGAACGTCAACTTTCTGATGCTCCATGGCATCCTTAATACTGTCAGGGTCTACCCCAGTCTGAACAAACTGATATATTCTATCTAGACGCTCCTTCATTCCTGCAAAGAACAGCAGGAAATCAGTAGCAGATCGTAACCGTAGTGATGCCATCATCATTCTATCATCTTTGCCTGGTACTGGATCATATCTGCAAGCTGAAAGGTTTTCCTTGAGTATGTCAAGGCGGGGTGACTTGAACGTGAGAGGACTCTGCATATCCCTAAGATTTACTCTGTGCGTTAATGGCGGGGTCCGATAACCCCCGGTCGCACCTCCTGAGGCGGAAGCTTGGGCATTATCTCTCTGTGGGGTCTGTATCTGAACTTGAATTTGTCTTTTAGTAGGATCAGGTAGGAGTGGCTTCGGTAGATCAACTTTAGGTGCGGGAAGTGGTGGAGGTGGTGGAGCAGGGGGGATCTGTCGTGGTACTGGCGGAATATGATCTTGGGGCGGGTTACCACTCCCGTCCCCGTCGGTAGGCAGGGCACGAACAGGTAGATTGGTGTAAGCGGGTGCTACATCCTCTAGATAGGAATTCAGGAATATATCTTTAGTGGTCTTGTGCATTACTTTAGTCGGGACCAGTGGTGGCGGCAGATTTTTCGGTATTTCTGAAATGGCCTCAGGTGAACCTTTGGCCGCGAGATACATACCGTTTACAAGATTGTTTCGTGCACGGTCTATTTGTTCTGATTTTACTCGGATCCCTTCAGCAACTAATTCGTTTTCTTGAGCTTTATCTGATTCTTTAAGTCTGTCTTCTCTACGGAGTGCTTTTTCTGTACGCTTATGTGATTCCTTACGCCAAAATTCTATGGCGTCTTTCTGAGATTGTCTGGCTTTCTTTTTCCATAATGCTTCTTCTACTTTCATGATGCACTCGGCATCCCATGTTCCGGTAGCGGGCCATCTGTGTCTTTCGTCTAGATGCTTAGTATAATCGGCCCATAAGTCTAGATACAATATGGCATCTATGCCATGTTTATGATACATAAAATTTCCAGGAGTGTCCCTAGGGGGGATGGGAATTTCTTCCTCTAGTATCCCTTTCCTAGTTCCTATCTGCTTTAATTTGTTAAAAAACGGCATTTTGCTTACTTAGTACTGAATGCTCAATCCTTACTGCTTAAATCTAAACACAGCTAGTTACACAAGAACACAGTAATGCACATTAAAAACAGTCACTCATACAACGACATTAAACACATGGAAAAACATTTAAAGACACATATGACTACCCCCTATACTAGATGTACTGCTAAACAGTACAGATACACTGCTGAGCACAGTGCAAGAACAGGAATCATCGGATATACTGCTAAACAGTACAGATACACTGTTGAGCACAGTGCAAGAACAGGAATCATCGGATATACTGCTAAACAGTACAGATACACTGTCTAAAACAGTGCAGACCGGACTTGTGTACCCAAACCCGTCTAGATACGTCCCAGCAACGGTACTCACCGGGAAGCACGGAAAAACTGAAGGCCTCGGAAAACTCGACTGGACTGGACCGGACTCGGCTCAACTCGACACGTGGACACTTCGGAAAACTGGTGGGCCTCTTGACACCTCGGACCTTGCTTCTTTCGGCTAGGCTCTGGTCGGGATCCTCCGCACTCCTCACCGCCTCGTCTGGGTGCTGATCGCAATCTTCGTCACCTCCGTGGGCCAGAGGGAGATACAGGAAATCCTGCCGGTACGCGTAGTTTCCTTCTAACTGATGGCAGGGGACAGAGCTTGCAACGCACCAACCGGCGCGTGGGGTGGGGGAGGGGTCCCTGTTCGGGCGCCAGAATGACGTAAATAATTAATTTACCATCTTAATTTCTATGCAGGTAAGTACTTAATCAATAATAACTCAGATCGGAAGAAAGAAGACAGAGTCCGTGGTGTTAGAGTTCTTAGGGGTTTTTATTCCTTAGAGAGGAATGGTCATGACCAGGATATCAGGTTCTGACCACCACAAGGGTGTCAGAAGGGATAGAGGAATATTTTATTGACAATACATAGCTTATATACTTAATTTACACCATAGAAAGCAATATAGTAGGCGTAACAGCTGAGAGAAGACAAGATAACAGCATCCACGTGTTACTAGTACGTAATCAGGAGGCGTGAACTAGGCGTGAACTGGAGGTGTGTGCTAGAAACGTCACAAGTAGGTGTCACATGTGGGTGGCACTAAACAGAAATGTTGCAATGTCAGCAGAAATCGGAAGCTTGGATGCGCGCGCAGCTGCATGACGTGTGAATGACGTGAAGCTGGAGGGTGCTGGGGACTTGACATTTGAACTAACGGAAAGAGACAGAAGTCTGGCATGTCAGATCAACTTGTGCTTCTATCATATCCGATATCTGGTGTTTAGGAACTGAGTTATCTGGGCGGAAAGCTCTCTGGGGCAGAAGCTATTCTATACTGGCTGAGAGTGCGTGTATAAGCGCCTAAGTGTCTGCATGAGAGGCGTGGGGGCATGGGCCTTCCATGGTAGCATGGTAACGGGAGCTATGAATTACTTGCATAAAGACAGCGTGGCCGGGCCCTTTGGCTCGGCAGCTGGGGAATGTTTACTTAAGCTAGTAGGCAGGAATGCATTTTCGAGCAGCAGATCAGATAATTTGAAGGTTGAAGTCAGTCTTGGCAGGAAGCAGGCTGAGCTGAGCGCGATGGGCCGCGCTAGAAGTAAGTCAGAGTTCACGGGTACAGAGGCAGCCTGGGCTGAGGCTTTCGGAGTCAGAAGCCAGGAAAAAGGCTCGATGGCAGAAATTCAGGGCCTACTCAGCCAGAGCTGAAAAACGTGAAAGTACACCACAAAAAGACGTTGGCATGGTATACTTAGGAACGGACTATTCAACCCATTCAGGGTGGGTCTGAAAGAGGACATGTTAACGTTGGACGCAAATGTATTTGCGTCTTCATAGTTGGCACAGGAGGGAAGTTACATGCACTTTAGGCTGGTACATGGAGTCGGTGGGGTACACGATAGGGAACACAACATGACCAAAATTTATATTTCCTCACATCGGGCTGTCTCCTATGGCACTGCCAGTGCTTGTTTAATCTTGCTTTGCACTCTGAACTTTGAGCAATAAACCGCAGCCCTCTGAGCCACCCCCGCCAACAGCCACGGGCAGTGTGGGGGAGAGGCGACATGGTCGACGGTGTGGAGGATGAAGGGCAGGGACAGCCCGAGGCGAGACTCTAGACTTGGGGAGAGGCGTCGGGCTGCATGGTCGGCGGTGTGGAGGATGAAGGGCAGGGACAGCCGGAGGCGAGCCTCTAGACTTGGGGAGAGGCGACGGGCTGCATGGTCGGCGGTGTGGAGGATGAAGGGCAGGGACAGCCCGAGGCGAGCCTCTAGACTTGGGGAGAGGCATCGGGCTGCATGGTCGGCGGTGTGGAGGATGACGGGCAGGGACAGCCCGAGGCGAGCCTCTAGACTTGGGGAGAGGTGTCGGGCTGCATGGTCGGCGGTGTGGAGGATGAAGGGCAGGGACAGCCCGAGGCGAGCCTCTAGACTTGAGGAGAGGTGTCGGGCTGCATGGTCGGCGGTGTGGAGGATGAAGGGCAGGGACAGCCCAAGGCGAGCCTCTTGACTTGGGGAGAGGCGTCGGGCTGCATGGTCGGCGGTGTGGAGGATGAAGGGCCGGGACAGCCCGAGGCGAGCTTCTAGACTTGCGGAGAGGCGTCGGGCTGCATGGTCGGCGGTGTGGAGGATGAAGGGCAGGGACAGCCAGAGGCGAGCCTCTAGACTTAGGGAGAGGCGTCGGGCTGCATGGTCGGCGGTGTGGAGGATGAAGGGCAGGGACAGCCAGAGGCGAGCCTCTAGACTTAGGGAGAGGCGTCGGGCTGCATGGTCGGCGGTGTGGAGGATGAAGGGCAGGGACAGCCCGAGGCGAGCCTCTTGACTTGGGGAGAGGCGTCGGGCTGCATGGTCGGCGGTGTGGAGGATGAAGGGCCGGGACAGCCCGAGGCGAGCTTCTAGACTTGCGGAGAGGCGTCGGGCTGCATGGTCGGCGGTGTGGAGGATGAAGGGCAGGGACAGCCAGAGGCGAGCCTCTAGACTTAGGGAGAGGCGTCGGGCTGCATGGTCGGCGGTGTGGAGGATGAAGGGCAGGGACAGCCCGAGGCGAGCCTCTTGACTTGGGGAGAGGCGTCGGGCTGCATGGTCGGCGGTGTGGAGGATGAAGGGCCGGGACAGCCCGAGGCGAGCTTCTAGACTTGCGGAGAGGCGTCGGGCTGCATGGTCGGCGGTGTGGAGGATGAAGGGCAGGGACAGCCAGAGGCGAGCCTCTAGACTTAGGGAGAGGCGTCGGGCTGCATGGTCGGCGGTGTGGAGGATGAAGGGCAGGGACAGCCCGAGGCGAGCCTCTTGACTTGGGGAGAGGCGTCGGGCTGCATGGTCCGCGGTGTGGAGGATGAAGGGCCGGGACAGGCCGAGGCGAGCTTCTAGACTTGCGGAGAGGCGTCGGGCTGCATGGTCGGCGGTGTGGAGGATGAAGGGCAGGGACAGCCAGAGGCGAGCCTCTAGACTTAGGGAGAGGCGTCGGGCTGCATGGTCGGCGGTGTGGAGGATGAAGGGCAGGGACAGCCCGAGGCGAGCCTCTAGACTTGGGGAGAGGCGTCGGGCTGCATGGTCGGCGGTGTGGAGGATGAAGGGCCGGGACAGCCGAGGCGAGCTTCTAGACTTGCGGAGAGGCGTCGGGCTGCATGGTCGGCGGTGTGGAGGATGAAGGGCAGGGACAGCCAGAGGCGAGCCTCTAGACTTAGGGAGAGGCGTCGGGCTGCATGGTCGGCGGTGTGGAGGATGAAGGGCAGGGACAGCCCGAGGCGAGCCTCTAGACTTGGGGAGAGGCGTCGGGCTGCATGGTCGGCGGTGTGGAGGATGAAGGGCCGGGACAGCCCGAGGCGAGCTTCTAGACTTGCGGAGAGGTGTCGGGCTGCATGGTCGGCGGTGTGGAGGATGAAGGGCAGGGACAGCCAGAGGCGAGCCTCTAGACTTAGGGAGAGGCGTCGGGCTGCATGGTCGGCGGTGTGGAGGATGAAGGGCAGGGACAGCCCGAGGCGAGCCTCTAGACTTGGGGAGAGGCATCGGGCTGCATGGTCGGCGGTGTGGAGGATGAAGGGCAGGGACAGCCAGAGGCGAGCCTCTAGACTTAGGGAGAGGCGTCGGGCTGCATGGTCGGCGGTGTGGAGGATGAAGGGCCGGGACAACCCGAGGCGAGCCTCTAGACTTAGGGAGAGGCGTCGGGCTGCATGGTCGGCGGTGTGGAGGATGAAGGGCAGGGACAGCCCGAGGCGAGCCTCTGGACTTGGGGAGAGGCGTCGGGCTGCATGGTCGGCGGTGTGGAGGATGAAGGGCCGGGACAGCCCGAGGCGAGCCTCTAGACTTGGTATTGCGGCTCTCAACATGCTGAACATAGGCCTGACTATCCTGAACTTCCTTCAGCCGCTGTCCATGAAATATTCAAATGTAAATATGTTTTGTGTGTGTTTGTGTTCCTTTCAACGTCAAAGCAAAAATGATTCTTTGGCGTTAGTCAAATGTCACGACTATTAAGTGCACCGCCTCACTGAATATTTGTCATTAGCCATATGGCATTGTTGGCTGTTTTTGTTCTCATTCAAGTATGTTCAAATATTCAATCATTTAAAGACCTTTTATGAGAACTTTCTTGAAACATTTCCAATTCATCATCGAAAATGGATCTTGGAATTCTTGTTTGCAATTGACCACGAGACGCCCATTTTCAGGGCTGTTTTTCTGTATGAGTTAGAATAAGTCACTAAACGTAACTTGTAAATTCAAGATGTTATATTTGAACATTTGGAATTTCAAACAGATCATCTTGAAAGCGCTCACTAGGGGGTGTGGCCAGGACAGGATAGGAGTGGGACGCATCTCCGGACTCTCACGACCTCTTACACCTCAAGACTGCCCGGGACAGGCCCTAAAGTCTCCGACTGCTCCCAGCTGTAACCTGTGGGGCTGGACGACCGCTCCCAAGGGTGGGGAACTGAAGCCGCAGGCTCTCCCGAAGCCTAGCACCGCTTTCCAGCTCTTTAGCATGTCCCGCCATCCATCCGGCCTTGAGTCCATGACCCACACCATCCACTGCGTCTGGCATGATCTTGTGCCAATTTAGAGGTTCCCCTTGATGTCTAGCCCAGGGATGCCCCAAGCCACAACCCTGCCGGCCAAGAGTGCAGACATGAGGACCATCCATTTGTGAGAGGCCTCCCCCCTTGGTGAGTGACTATATTGATGTGGGGGGACATCGGCGAGCTGAGGGCTGACGTGGGCGGAGCTCGTCCCGAGTGCGTGGACCTTGCTGGGGTGCAGTTTGAGGCCACGGGGTCACCCTACATTGATGTGTCTGAACTTCCATAATTGAAGGCCTATTTCTGACTGTTCTCCTGACAGCCTGTCTGTGGGGCCACTACCTCCCTTGCTTGCTGCTCCATCTGGGGCCTTCCTGGGCGTGTGCTGCAAGTCCTGCACTGCCCCTCCAGTGCATACAAAGAGCACATGGGAGACTGGTCACACCAGCTGTGTCCACTTGCAAAGCCTTCGGACTTGTCTTGGGTGGCTGCTGGGCTCATGGCGGCTGAACACCTGGTGTACTCTCAAGAAAACACGAGCCTTGCGAAGCTCTCAGGGTGTTTTGAATGGCACGCACTCCCTCACCGCTTTGACCAGTGCCCGGTGGGGCTTCCTTGTCTTGCCTTGGCCACCTTAGATGTAGGTACCTACATCCGCTGACTTGATCTGACCATCACTTTGCCTTCTCCAGTGCACCCCAATCAGAGGGGTAGAGGGGAGATTCTCACTTCAGCGTATCCCAGACAAGTGGTGCCCCCTGTCCCTGCCCTGCCCTGCTATGCCATGCCATTCCCTACGCCAGCCAGGGAGACCTCTGTCATGGTGCTTTGGCACAAGGCCTCAACATCGGCACCCCTGTGGCGGCAGCTAAGGGACACTCACCGGCACCTATCACCAATGTTCCCTCTAATTTATTTCCTCTGTGTGCAGCAGTGTAAGGTCTCTATGTATGTGCCAAGAACCCGACCACGTGTGTGGGTGCAGTGACACATATCACTCTAAACATTTTCTTAAAAAGCTTGAAAAGGCAGTGCCTTTCCACACATACTGCGCAACGTGAGGGTCTTAAGGCGAGGTTGTAATTTAGACATACACGCATGACATGAGTTGGTTACACAGACAAGTACAGGTGGCCAAATGTCACATATAGTATTTTTTTTTTTGCAGAGTTCTATATAGCGCGGACTTGGCCCGAATAAGGTATCAGAGCGCTTTACATGGCACCAGTTATGTTACAAGAGGACACACATTCAATGTTGTTAGGCGCGGGGAGATGAAGTGATTTGCCCAGAATCACAGGTTTTGGCGTCGTTGCCGAGACTCGAACTCAGCTCCCCAGGTCGGCGTTCGAGCGCCCTCGCCGTTAGGCCAACTCCTCTCCAGATGGTCATCTTACATTTCTCATTAAATGTATACGTTTAAAAGCGATGGAGCTTGTTCATAGGAGAGCAGCTGCAGGGCAGATTGTGTGCCTTTTTGAAAGTATTCATGTTATTTGCAGCACTATGTAGAAGCATGACAGGCGCTGCAATCAACACGAACACTTTCAAAAAGACCCTCAATCCCCCCGGCAGCCGCACTCCTAGCAACAAAAGAAATGCAGCAAGTCTGGAAGCATGACGGGCGCTGCAATGAACACGAACACTTTCAAAAAGACCCTCAATCCCCCCGGCAGCCGCACTCCTATGAACAGAAGGAACGCAGCAAGTCTGGAAGCATGACGGGCGCTGCAATGAACACGAACACTTTCAAAAAGACCCTCAATCCCCCCGGCAGCCGCACTCCTATCAACAGAAGGAATGCAGCAGGTCTAGAAGCAGGAGGGTCATTCAGGGAGTGATGGAGGACATGACAGAGCATCAGAGACACAAGCACAGTCCGATTGGCCTCTCAGTCTTGTTCTGCTGTTTTTGCTTCCTCGCTGAACACCAGTTATGTAAACTATCTAACATCCAAATGCAGTCATGCTGGAAAGGGGAGGGCATACTGGTAAGCTGCTCACATTTTAGGAAAGGAAGGCCTGTCAGTGCCTGTACTGCTGACCATCCCTGGTATTCTAATAATGATGGTGACCATAGTAACATCACCTCTAGAAATGAACAGGTGCAGTGCAGAGTGTCCACTTATAACAGCCCACTGAGCTTGGTGCTAGCCCATTCTGGTGTGTTATTCCTGTCTTTGGTGTGTTATTCCTGTCTTTGGTGTGTTATTCCTGTCTGTGTTATTCCTGTCTTTGGTGTGTTATTCCTGTCTCTGGTGCGTTATTCCTGTCTTTGGTGTGTTATTCCTGTCTTTGGTGTGTTATTCCTGTCTGTGTTATTCCTGTCTTTGGTGTGTTATTCCTGTCTTTGGTGCGTTATTCCTGTCTTTGGTGCGTTATTCCTGTCTTTGGTGGGTTATTCCTGTCTTTGGTGGGTTATTCCTGTCTTTGGTGTGTTATTCCTGTCTGTGGTGTGTTATTCCTGTCTTTGGTGTGTTATTCCTGTCTGTGTTATTCCTGTCTTTGGTGTGTTATTCCTGTCTTTGGTGCGTTATTCCTGTCTTTGGTGTGTTATTCCTGTCTTTGGTGTGTTATTCCTGTCTTTGGTGTGTTATTCCTGTCTTTGGTGTGTTATTCCTGTCTTTGGTGCATCCAGCTTCCGAGATGGGCTGTGCACATTTGCGGTCAAGAATGCCAGGGCCGGAATGAATGGGACTGAAAGGAAAGGTGACATGCGTTGTTCTCCGAGATAACTCTGCATCCCAGAACAGTTTCTTGTTAGGAGAGGCATACGTCAGCATTGTTGCACAGTTTGTGCAGCGAGCATGTATCTCTCTACGGATTTCATCATTTTATGCTCAACTTTTTCATCATAATACTTCTGATACTATCGGGAGAGTAGGTAACTAATTTTGCATATGAAATGTCCTGTCTCTCCAGAGTCTCCGTAGGGTGTGACACCTTTACTGAACTGACTAACAAGAAAAGGAGCGCACCGGCCAAGTACCATGGGAAGGGAGTGTACCATTCCGAAACCTTTGTTATCACACCAGAGGGACTTTGAATTCAGAGACCAGCATACACTGCGGTTAACTTTCCATTCCGAAGCAGAGCATCCTCTTCTTGGTCATAGCAGAGGAGCTGGGAGGCAAACTGAGAAACTACCTGGCATGAAGGTAAACATACAAATATGGCTACTTCTGGGATCTGCTGACATACAGAGAAAGCTCAGTCGCTTCGCACAAGCTGCGGAGCTCCTCTGAACAGCAGTCTTCGCTCACATCAGCCTTTCTGTGGCAGGTAATCAATCTCCCACAGCTGCACTCTATTAACAAGGAATACAGCAAGTCACTTCTAGACTTGCTGCATTCCTGTATAATAGAGCGCGGCTGAGGGCCATATTGTGTGCCTTTTTAGGTCTCGGCTAGGCAGTGCATGCGCTGTCTGGTTGAGAGATACTGTATACAGTATAGCGGGGGAAGCTCCGCCCACTTTCCGCCTTTCATTTTCATTGGCCATAATTCTAAATGCTGCGTTTTGATTGGTTTTCGGGAACTTAATCTCGCCCCCTCACAGCCATGTCGTCATTTTCCACCTTCCGAGGCTATCAACCCCTTTACTTTCACAACAGTTTTGTTGCCCAGCCTTTCCCCACTCCCTCCAGTAGTCCGTAACTTCTTGGACCATCACCATCCACACCACCCCCCCCCCGTCCGTGCCTTCTTTCACGCAAACACTTCTGTTTAAAATGCAATAGGTCTCTCGTAAATACGAGTCCTATTGCCTTTTCAGTGCTTGGTTGTCCTGTGATTGGTCCATGGATTCGCACTCTTTGTTGCATGTGCACAATGCCATCATACGCATGCAGGACAAAACAGTGAGCCTGCAGCGCCTGCACCCGCTCCTCAGCCACAGCCGCTCCATCCCAGCGTCAGCCTGCTGCAGCTCTCCTGCTGCATAATGCCAGAAGTATATGAAAGGGTCCCAGACCAGAAAACACAATAGATAATTAATCTTCACACAGTTACACAAGATCAAAACCAAAAGGTACTTATGGTTGACAGTGTTTTTATTTTCACTGAACCCAGAAAAAACGTATAATGTTTTTACATTCACTAGTATAATGCACAAAGATCAAGTGTGCCCACACAGGGGAGGGGGAGGAGTGCAGAAGGAGGGGTGAGGGGGGGGGGGGGGGTTAAGTGTTACAATTAGTTAACATCACTAATCATAAGCACAAATCCACAGGTGAAACCATCATTATCATTGATCCATGAGTGAGAGATCAAGAAAAACACATGTTAAATAAACCATTGTACATGAAACAGAGACTCCTGTAATGATTCTTAATATCAAAATTGGGGTAAGGAGTTCGTATAGGTAGAAGATGGTCTACGTTTCGACCCAAAGGTGTAGGACATTGGATCCTTACTGGAGGGTCTTCATCAGGACGTGAGGGGGTGAAGGGAACGGTGGGGCAGAGTCCTGACAGCGCAGGTAGACAAAGTCACAAGCCTACTGGGCGTGTTGCGTCTCCAGGCAGGGCCAGTCCGAGTAAATATTAAAGGTGTCTGTTGGTAAATAGGTCAACCGTTCTGGATGGCACGGCAGATAGGGTCCCTCAAACGCGATTATGGCAAACTCCCAGGCGCTCGTCCAAGGGGGATTGTGAAATGCTATCAGCAAGGAGCCGGCTCAGCGTGTCTCCTTGGAAGTGGCAGGGGGCCTCCGTAGCCTGAGCGTCCCAAAAAGTGGATCAGGCAGCCATCCGTGAAGGGTCAGAGCGGAGCCAGCGTTAGCACGTGTATGCCTGGAACCAGGCTACGGAGGCCCCCTGCCACTTCCAAGGAGACACGCTGAGCCGGCTCCTTGCTGATAGCATTTCACAATCCCCCTTGGACGAGCGCCTGGGAGTTTGCCATAATCGCGTTTGAGGGACCCTATCTGCCGTGCCATCCAGAACGGTTGACCTATTTACCAACAGACACCTTTAATATTTACTCGGACTGGCCCTGCCTGGAGACGCAACACGCCCAGTAGGCTTGTGACTTTGTCTACCTGCGCTGTCAGGACTCTGCCCCACCGTTCCCTTCACCCCCTCACGTCCTGATGAAGACCCTCCAGTAAGGATCCAATGTCCTACACCTTTGGGTCGAAACGTAGACCATCTTCTACCTATACGAACTCCTTACCCCAATTTTGATATTAAGAATCATTACAGGAGTCTCTGTTTCATGTACAATGGTTTATTTAACATGTGTTTTCTTGATCTCTCACTCATGGATCAATGATAATGATGGTTTCACCTGTGGATTTGTGCTTATGATTAGTGATGTTAACTAATTGTAACACTTAAAACCCCCCCTCCCCCCTCACCCCTCCTTCTGCACTCCTCCCCCTCCCCTGTGTGGGCACACTTGATCTTTGTGCATTATACTAGTGAATGTAAAAACATTATACGTTTTTTCTGGGTTCAGTGAAAATAAAAACACTGTCAACCATAAGTACCTTTTGGTTTTGATCTTGTGTAACTGTGTGAAGATTAATTATCTATTGTGTTTTCTGGTCTGGGACCCTTTCATATACTTCAATCTATTACCCAGGTCCCACTGACCACATGGGTCGAACCCTTCTGTCTACAGCATAATGCCAGAGGCACAAATTAAAATTTGGTTTGCCACAGGTGACACCGAACACTTCCGGGTATGTTGAGCAGTGACGCCTTGTTGCCAAACAGCTTTGAGGGCATTTAGTCGGACGATCTAGAAGATCTAGACATGCCAGATTATAGCTCAAGTGACCAGCACAGATGGTGAACAGCCCATACAACATTTACTACTAAAACTGCTGCAATACTATTCTGCTACTTCTGAAGTAATTGCTAACCTGCTAACTTATTCATCTGATACTAAACACAGTATATTAATATATTTATAATAGCAACTACACCCTAAACTCAATAATATGCCGAGACCAATTGGGCATTGCCAATGCTTGTTTAGATCAAGCCTGGGCAGCGAAGGCACTTGCGACATGCTTTATTGGGGCATGGAACTGAAGCCATGCCCATATTTGTCATTGGCTTGTGTCTTTGCCCTTAGTAAATGCTGGCTTCTGATTCGTTAATAGGCTTGTTAGTCCCTCCTTACTACGACCTTGTCTTCATTTGTAACCTCTCATGAGGACTGGCCATTTTACTTCTGTTGTTACACGGTACGTCTTTTTAGGTCCGAGCGCTTTGGCTTTTCAGCCAATCACGTGCACGCGTTGCCATTGCCTTCAATGGCAACGCGTGCACGTCAGAGATTCTTTCACGGGAGTGCGCTCCACCATCTTGCAGCAATTATGGCTCCCGCCAGTGAATCGCACCCCACCCCCCCACCGCGCGAGGTGCTTGTGTTTGTTGCTGGGTTTTCCACTCTACACTCCACTCTCATCATCACCTTGCACTTTGCACCACGACTTCAGCATGATTGGCGATTAGGTGTAAATATTTGGTGATGTTTTGGTATAGCTGTGGGAAGCCGCAGGACATTGCGCGACAAGCACCCTTTTCATTTTGAACTTTACCCACATCGTCTCTCCTTTGTGTGCAGCTACACTTGAACGACCACTACCCTTCAATCAGGCGAGAGAGCCCCGGAAGCAGCAACATTCACAGAGGATGGCAGCAAGCGTTCAGAGCTCGCTGCTGCGCCTTGCGCTGCCTTTCCCTGTACACCTTGACTGCAAGGCAGCAGACTGACATGCAATTTAATCCAATTAATCCATTTATTCCCGGGATAAAGCAGCAGCCTCTCGGAACAGGCGCCGCAGCCGTTTACCAGGGGCAGGAGCAGGCAGGAATTTTTATTTGGGTGGGCCAAGGGTGCATTTGGGTGGGCCACTGCGAGCTCGATTTGTCACATATATGTCTGGGCAAGCCTGCATAAGGGCCCTCCTTAATCTCTTGTTAGTCTTACAAGGCCCAGCAAAGCACAATCTTTACCAAATCTCTTTCTAAAAATTATCACTCTCAAAAAGTGTTTTTTCCATGTAATGTTTCTTTGATGGGAAGAGGAGGTTTCTGAGGTGGCAGTATCAGGCAAATGACACTTCTCGGGCTCCCTCTGTGCGAGCCTTTAGGGAGAATCTCTCTTCATTACTACCTCCACCGGACCCCGGAGTCTGCAACGCACTCCCTTACAGGCTTATCCACTACTCCTCTCCAGTGCACCTCATCGTATAGCTGACCTTGGAGCCCCAGCCCCATATCAGGCACCATCAGGCTCCACTTTCATTTTTCCCAGTAAAAACATTAGTCAAATCACCTTCAAACTTAAAACATTGAATATAGCAGTAAATATAATTAGCACGCACTTTGAAGTATGTTCCACAGAAACCCTTAAGACCCAACTGCTAACTAAATAAACAAAAACAGAAAGGCCATGACCTGGCCGGCTTTAGCGCTGGTGCGAAGGTCCTTTTCAGCCCACCACTGACCTCTTTCTCCGTAAATACCTTTACTACCACCTTCCAACAGTGCCCCTCATCCCTTCATGGGCCCCCTATTGACCTCCTCCTCGGATTCCCTCACTGCCACCCTCCACCAGTGCCCCCTCATCTCTCTGTAGCTCCTCCCCCTCATTACCTCCTCCTCAGACTCCCTCACTTCCACCCTCCCCCAGTGCCTCTCATCTCTCTGTGGCCCCTCCCCCTCATGACCTCCTCCTCAGACTCCCTCACGTCCACCCTCCCCCAGTGCCCCTCATCTCTCTGTAGCCCCTCCCCCTCATGACCTCCTCCTCAGACTCCCCCACGTCCACCCTCCACCAGTGCCCCTCATCTCTCTGTGGCCCTTCACCCTCATGACCTCCTCCTCAGACTCCCTCACTTCCACCCTCCCCCAGTGCCCCTCATCTCTCTGTAGCCCCTCCCCCTCATGACCTCCTCCTCAGACTCCCTCACTACCACCCTCCACCAGTGCCCCTCATCTCTCTGTGGCCCCTCCCCCTCATGACCTCCTCCTCAGACTCCCTCACTTCCACCCTCCCCCAGTGCCCCTCATCTCTCTGTAGCCCCTCCCCCTCATGACCTCCTCCTCAGACTCCCTCACGTCCACCCTCCCCCAGTGCCCCTCATCTCTCTGTACCCCCTCCCCCTCATGACCTCCTCCTCAGATTCCCTCACGTCCACCCTCCCCCAGTGCCCCTCATCTCTCTGTAGCCCCTCCCCCTCATGACCTCCTCCTCAGATTCCCTCACTACCACCCTCCCCCAGTGCCCCTTATCTCTCTGAGGAGGAGGTCATGAGGGGGAGGGACTACAGACTCCCTCACTTCCACCCTCCCCCAGTGCCCCTCCCCCTCATGACCCCCTCCTCAGATTCCTTCACTACCACCCTCCCCCCAGTGCCCCTCATCTCTCTGTGGCCCCTCCCCTCATGACCTTCTCCTCAGACTCCCTCACTTCCACCCTCCCCCAGTGCCCCTCATCTCTCTGTAGCCCCTCCCCCTAATGACCTCCTCCTCAGATTCCCTCACTACCACCCTCCCCCAGTGCCCCTCATCTCTCTGTAGCCCCTCCCCCTCATGACCTCCTCCTCAGATTCCCTCACTACCACCCTCCCCCAGTGCCCCTTATCTCTCTGAGGAGGAGGTCATGAGGGGGAGGGACTACAGACTCCCTCACTTCCACCCTCCCCCAGTGCCCCTCATCTCTCTGTAGCCCCTCCCCCTCATGACCTCCTCCTCAGACTCCCTCACTACCACCCTCCACCAGTGCCCCTCATCTCTCTGTGGCCCCTCCCCCTCATGACCTCCTCCTCAGACTCCCTCACTTCCACCCTCCCCCAGTGCCCCTCATCTCTCTGTAGCCCCTCCCCCTCATGACCTCCTCCTCAGACTCCCTCACGTCCACCCTCCCCCAGTGCCCCTCATCTCTCTGTAGCCCCTCCCCCTCACGACCTCCTCCTCAGATTCCCTCACGTCCACCCTCCCCCAGTGCCCCTCATCTCTCTGTAGCCCCTCCCCCTCATGACCTCCTCCTCAGATTCCCTCACTACCACCCTCCCCCAGTGCCCCTTATCTCTCTGAGGAGGAGGTCATGAGGGGGAGGGACTACAGACTCCCTCACTTCCACCCTCCCCCAGTGCCCCTCCCCCTCATGACCCCCTCCTCAGATTCCCTCACGTCCACCCTCCCCCAGTGCCCCTCATCTCTCTGTAGCCCCTCCCCCTCATGACCTCCTCCTCAGATTCCCTCACTACCACCCTCCCCCAGTGCCCCTTATCTCTCTGAGGAGGAGGTCATGAGGGGGAGCCTCCCCCTCATGACCTCCTCCTCAGATTCCCTCACTACCACCCTCCCCCAGTGCCCCTTATCTCTCTGAGGAGGAGGTCATGAGGGGGAGGGACTACAGACTCCCTCACTTCCACCCTCCCCCAGTGCCCCGCCCCCTCATGACCCCCTCCTCAGATTCCTTCACTACCACCCTCCCCCCAGTGCCCCTCATCTCTCTGTGGCCCCTCCCCCTCATGACCTTCTCCTCAGACTCCCTCACTTCCACCCTACCCCAGTGCCCTTCATCTCTCTGTAGCCCCTCCCCCTCATGACCTCCTCCTCGGATTCCCTCACTACCATCCTCCCCCAGTGCCCCTCATCTCTCTGTAGCCCCTCCCCCTCATGACCTCCTCCTCAGATTCCCTCACTACCACCCTCCCCCAGTGCCCCTTATCTCTCTGAGGAGGAGGTCATGAGGGGGAGGGACTACAGACTCCCTCACTTCCACCCTCCCCAGTGCCCCTTATCTCTCTGTAGTAGACCCTCACCCTCATGACCTCCTCCTCAGACTCCCTCACTTCCACCCTCCCCCAGTGCCCCTCCCCCTCATGACCCCCTCCTCAGATTCCCTCACTTCCACCCTCCCCTAGTGCCCCTTATCTCTCTGTGGACCCTCCCCCTCATGACCACCTCCTCAGACTCCCTCATTACTACCCTCCACCACTGAGCTATGCACATACAATACAGTGTATCTGCATTTAAAAACTACTAACATACAAATGATTACTCTCCAACAGGATTATTAATCACCAGCGTCATCTGGGCATTTTATATTGTCTCATTGTTGTCCTGCATCTGCCCTGATAATGATAAAAACTGTTTAAATGAAGCGCACGAAGTATGTTACCTGCTGGGCCTGAGCAGATTTAAAAAATAAAATAAAATAACACCTTCTCTTACCTACTACTCTATTAGTCATACGTTGTGTCACAGCCTGATGTGAGAAGCGGCTGCAGGTGGCAGGAAAGGTGAATAGGAAGAAACAAATGTATTTTCTCCTGTGCTGCATAGACAAAGAAATATCCATGCAGCAGAACAGTAGGCAAAGGTTAACATGAACAAAGAGATGAAGGGGTGAAAAAATAAACAAAGCCTCCTTAACATGTTCATGGTCTTTTAAAGACCTGTGAAGTACTCGGGTGCGGCTGCGATAATCTCTAAAACTGTCTGTGTGTTTGTGTATTCGCAAGGGAAGCTGTCTCAGCCAAGCGCAAACACACACAGACAGCCCTTTGAACCCAATGCCGTTGCGCGCCTGCCTTCAAGCCCTCACTGCGAGGGCCAAGGCTCCTGTTTGGGTGGGCCAAGGCTCCTGTTTGGGTGAGCCAAGGCTCCTGTTTGGGTGGGCCAAGGCTCCTGTTTGGGTGGGGCAAGGCTCCTGTTTGGGTGGGCCAAGGCTCCTGTTTGGGTGGGCCAAGGCTCATGTTTGGGTGGGGCAAGGCTCCTGTTTGGGTGGGCCAAGGCTCCTGTTTGGGTGAGCCAAGGCTCCTGTTTGGGTGGACAGGAGGAGGAGGAGGAGGCAAGGGTCAACGAGCTGGGATTTTACTTCTCTTCTATTGAAAGGCCCAACATAGGTTTTATTTGAGCAGGCTTTGATTGTGGTCCCTGCATTTTCTCTTTGCTTTCCCACATCAAGGGGTTTGGTTTGAGAACCTTCATCATGCCCTTAGTTCGGCAAAGCACATCGCCCTTTCTGCTTTTCTGAGCACTTTATAAATCAGTGAGAAAGCATTTTTTTATTTCCTCATAGTCGTACTTCTTTTCAGGGAGGTTTTAGATTCTGCAGCACCTTGACCCACCTGAGATTTGCTTTGATCAGTTTCATTAGAGGGTCACTTATAATTAGGAAAAGATACTGCTAATGGGTTGGGCTTTGGTCTTGGTCGTGGGATTTAAGTTATCGACATTTTATACCATATTTATATTTGTTGAGATCCTGAATGTGTTTATCTATGTGTTTTAATAAATGAAATTTGAGTCTAATATGTTTGTAACTTGTACTTTTATGGCGTATGTAATCCAAATAAAGTTTTATGTCCGTCTGATATGTCGTAATTGTGCCAACTCAGCTGTAACAATATTGTGACCACTGACTTGCTCTTGACAGTAATCCGGTATCACAGCTTTAGCTGAGGCCCCCAATTCCTAGTCTCATCATTCACTTAGCACCCAGGGCGTCTCATCATTGCACACACATACATACATGCCACCGTTACCACTTAGTTCATTCCTGGAGACCCACACATGTCACTGCAGATCCAGGGCTTGCTACCAGCCACAGCAAGCTCCAGCACATGGCCAAATGTGGGTGGCGACCTGGGGACTGGTGTCTGAGTGACCCCAGAGTACCCTTGCACAAAGCCTAGCACCAGACATCTGTCTGTCCCTTGCTTCATGGTAATGGAGGACCACGAGTGTATCTTGTGGGGTCACACACAACGTTAACTAGGATGCTTCACGTCTCCATACACTAGTGCTGTTGCTTCGATATAATGGTTTGGAAGCATGCCTTGTGCGCTCACAAATGGCACAGAGTCCAGGGTCATCAGACTATATTAAGCCAACCAATACGTTCAGTGAAGGAAAAGGTCCAAGAGACAAAGGTGTTGCCAAAGCAATTACACTATTAAATGTCAAAAGTTGTCTTCTGAAATATCAACATTGCAAATTGTACTTGTAACGCTTGCCCTTCTCTAATAAACACAGTGATGGAGCGAACTACACACTGGAATGCCTCACATCTGAGTGGCTGGTGGTGGGAGGGCTGCAGGGGAGCCTAAGCTCCTCCCCACCCTCTTCCGGGACAGACTAATCACCAGGCTAGAAATAGACACTCTGGAGATACTTCAAACTCATCAGGGCGTTCAGTCTCATCACCACATAAAACAGGCGGGGAGATTAGTTTATTAGCAAAGGTTTATTGCATAAAATAAGTCATTCTTGGTAAACAGCTCCCTGCGATAGTGTCATTTGTTTAGTTGTCAATCTCACCCCTCACACTAGAACAGGACAACAACTGACCTCACAAAACACATCACAGCATGCGATGAAATACTCCTTACAGTGTCTTTATCTGACAATCTGTTTTGCTTTGTAAAGTATGTGAAAGTTAGTTTTTGTGTATTTAATTCCCACCAGAATAGCGGCCAAACTCCAGCCGACTTCTACCATATGGTCTGGCTTTGCCCAGGCCTTGACCCATTCTGGTCCGAGGTGGAATCTGAACTCACACAGACCTTGGGTTGGCAGGTTCCACACAATCCCTTACGTCTTCCCTCGGTGTATTTAATGGTTTGGACGGCTCTAGAGCGGACAAACATTTACTGGGAACGCTGGTCGCTGTGGCTAAACGAGATATTGCAGCAGCCTGGGCCCAGCCCAACCCCACTACCCTGCAAAAGTCTCGCCGGGGAGTGGATTGGTTCACAGCCCAAGAGGAACCACTCTTTGAGACACATGGTTGTCCTGCGAGGTTCCACAGGGTTTGGGGCAAATCGCTGAACCTACTGTTTTAAATCGACAGCTTTGGCTCTTCCATGTAACGGGGTGCTGCTTTCCAGCTTGGGTGAGGTTTTTTACTGTCTGTTGGAGATGGAATTGGCTTTACTGTGTAAGATGTATGCTGTCTTTTTGTTTGTTTGTTTTTCAAAATGATAATAGAAACAAAAATTATTCTCACCAGAATAAACCATCTCAAAACATTATGAATTGTGTAACGGTCTCGGCAGTTGAAACTGCAGAATTATATGGTTGGTGCCACCTTTGTATGTTATTAGAATCTGGACAGCCATGAATCCTCTTTTGATCTCTCAGCCTGGATAGGTTGTACAGAATATTTACACAGCAGGTCCGAAGATACTGATAGGGAGTAGATGTTCCTGCTTTAGTGATGAAAGGAGTTTATATTTTTTGTCCACAAGTGGCAATTGTTTCCGATTTCTTTTCCTAGTTTCTTTTTCCCATGTGCTCAGGTCTTTCAATAATTTTCTGCAGACATCCACAACAGCTTCGACAACCAACCCGGAGACCAACCCACCCAACCATATGCTGAACATTCTCCCCCCTTAAACACCCTTAACGACTGGAACCCAATCTCCACTGAGGACACCATCCGCCTGATGAACTCCATCCACTCAGGATCCCCCACAGACCCATGTCCTCACCACATCTTCAACAAAGCAGACTCCGTCATAGCACCGCACCTCCGAGACGTCATCAACTGCTCCTTCAACTCCGCCACCTTCCCGGAAAGCTGGAAACACGCTGAACTCACCGCCCTTCTGAAAAAACCCACAGCAGACCCCACCGAACTCAAAAATTACCGCCCCATATCGCTCCTTCCTTTCCCGGCCAAAGTCATCGAGAAAGCTGTCAACAACCAGCTCGCCGCCTTCCTCGAAGCCAACAAATCCCTCGACTCCTCACAATCTGGCTTCCGAGCAAAACACAGCACTGAGACCGCCCTCATCGCAGCAACAGACGACATTCGAACTCTACTGGACAATGGAGACACAGTCGCCCTCATCCTCCTCAACCTCTCTGCAGCCTTCGACACAGTCTGCCACAGCACCCTCTTACAACGCCTCAGAAACATCGGAATACAAGGAAAAGCACTTGAATGGATCACCTCGTTCCTCTCCGGAAGAACCCAGAGAGTCTGCCTTCCACTATTCAAGTCCGAGGCCACTGAAGTCATCTGTGGCGTACCACAAGGATCCTCACTCAGTCCCACCCTCTTCAACGTATACATGAGCCCCCTCGCGGCCATCGCTCGCCAACACAACCTCAACATCATCTCTTACGCGGATGACACTCAACTGATCCTTTCTCTCACCAATGACCCCAACACCGCCAAAACTAACCTACATGAAGGAATGAAAGAAGTTGCCGAATGGATGAAACACAGCCGTCTGAAACTGAACTCAGATAAAACAGAAGTCCTCATCTTAGGTACATCCCCCTCTGCATGGGACGACTCTTGGTGGCCGGAAGCCCTTGGAAAAGCACCCATCCCGACAGACCACGCACGGAACCTAGGCGTTATCCTGGATTCTTCACTTTCAATGAACAGACAAGTCAGCGCCGTATCCTCATCCTGCTTCAACATTCTTCGCATGCTCAAAAAAACATTTCGCTGGATCCCCACCGAAACCAGAAAAACAGTCACCCATGCTCTGGTCACGAGCCGACTGGACTACGGAAACACCCTCTACGCAGGTACTACCGCTAAACTCCAGAAGAAACTCCAACGAATCCAAAACGCCTCAGCCAGGATCATATTAGACATCCCGCGTAACGAACACATCTCTGGGCACCTGAAAGACCTCCACTGGCTACCCGTCAATAAGAGGATCACTTTCCAACTGCTAACCCACGCACACAAATCACTCTACGACATCGGACCAGAATGCCTCAACTCACGACTGTCCTTCTACACCCCCTCCCGCCAACTACGTTCTTCCAGCCAAGCCCTCGCCACTGTACCTCGCATCAACAAGACCACCATGGGAGGCAGATCCTTCTCATACCTGGCAGCTAAAACATGGAACTCACTCCCCACTTACCTTCGCCTTACCCAGAACCACCTAGCATTCAGAAAGCAACTTAAAACGTGGATATTTGACAAGTAATCCTTCTCCCCTCCCTTAGCGCCTTGAGACCCTCTGGGTATGTAGTGCGCTATATAAATTCTTTGACTTGACTTGACTTGACAGTAGGTAACATGTCCTCAACACTGCACACATTTCATGAGAGTCGGATAGGTTTAATTCGCAGCGAAGCAGCCTCTGTGAAGTTCGTTGCTTGGTGAAGTGACGTTTAAGAACCTACATTCTGTTTGGAGACCCTGCGAACATTAGAGTGACATTTAGAGGAAAGGGAGGACCTCATCCCGGAAGGATTGTTAGATGTCATAGGAGGTCTAACTTCAGATGTAGATTCTTAGATGATGTAAAAGATCACATGAAAGGTTTTTTAGCAGTGCTTTGAGAAGGCTTCCATCTTGTATGCGTTACTTGATGCTGCTGAGCACCACGTTTTGTTTACAGCAGTTTCCATACCCCTTGCGGCGTCATGGCCGTCGCCTGCGTGTTCTTTGATGGTGTGCAAGGCTTGCCTTAAGATCAAAGCTCTTGCTTCACACAGGGCAGTGATAAAGCACCTGGCCTGTGTGTACGCTTTGATGCCGTACAAGGGTCGCCTTCTGAGCAAACCTCTTGGAATACACAGTGCAGTGATAAGGCCTCTCTCCTGTGTGTATGCTTTGATGGTGTACAAGGACTGCCTTAAGAGTAAAGCCCTTGGAACACACAGTGCAGTGATAAGGCCTCTCTCCTGTGTGAGTTCTTTGAGGCAGTACAAGGTGTACCTTCTGAGAAAAGGGAACCACTTTCCAAGACGACACCCGAGGAGACCACACGAAAGACAAATCTGGCGAAGGTGAACACTTACATCACCCGTGCGGATGCGTATTTGACATCCTTTTGCGCTGGAATATATTCATCTTTCAAAATTTCGATCAATCTACCACAAAATAAAAGGATAGCTGCCATCCTAGCATCTGGAGTCTGGTGCAATCACAGTAGCTGAAGAAATTTGATCCAACTGATAAAAATTCGGAATATTAAATTATATCTCATCCATTCGCCCTGAAGAAGTCCTTCGGACGAAACACGTTGGCTACTTTGTGAAGATTGAAAATAAAGAAAGAAAAGAATATATAATGGCTTACTGATATATTTTTTGACCTCTCTGATATTACTCACTGTACATTATATGGTGTGCCGAACTATTTCTTTGAACTCTCTCCTGTGTGAGTTCTTTGATGCAGTACAAGGTGTACCTTCTGAGAAAAGGGTTTGGAACACACAGTGCAGTGATAAGGCCTCTCTCCTGTGTGAGTTCTTTGATGCCGTACAAGGGTCGACTTATGAGAAAAGCGCTTGGAACACACAGTGCAGTAATAAGGCTTCTCTCCTGTGTGTACGCTTTGATGTTGTAGAAGATTTCCCTTCCGAGTAAAACTTTTCTCACAGATATTGCAGTGATAAGGCCTCTCTCCTGTGTGTATGCTTTGATGGTGTACAAGGGCTGCCTTATGAGAAAAGCCCTTGGAACACACAGTGCAGTGATAAGGCCTCTCTCCTGTGTGTACACTTTGATGCTGTACAAGGTACGCCTTCCGAGAAAAGGGTTTGGAACACACAGTGCAGTGATAAGGCTTCTCTCCTGTGTGTACGCTTTGATGTTGTAGAAGATTTCCCTTCTGAGTAAAACTTTTCTCACAGATATTGCAAAGAAAGGGCCGCTCTCCTCTGAGAGTTTTTTCATGCGTCTTTCCAGTGAATGTTTTCTTACACTCAGCACAGGCATAAGCTCTTAGGCCGGTGTGTATTCTTTTCTGCCTTGCAAGTAGTGTTTTATTGTTAAAATTCTCCCTCCTCAGTATTCCTTGGTGTTTTCTTTCATTCATTTTATAAGCAAAATTCTTCCTTCCTCCGGAAGCTTTACGTTTCTCTTTCCCATTCATACTTTCTGTCGTCGGCTGCTGTGCTGCAGAATAAAATGAACACTGAAAATTATACATGGGAAATATTTCTTGAAAGAAATGCACGGTTATAATATGAGAAAGGTGGACAGTAATATCTAGGAAGGAAGGAAATGTTACTACCTGTAAACAATCATTCGTTGCTTGTAGTTCTACGGTTCCCATGTGGTGATCTCTCATGGGCAGAGTTCTGACTACTTAAAAAAAAGAATTTAAAGATTGAGTTTTGATCTGGAGAATGACTTGTAATCCATAGCAGGGAACTCACTAACCTTCTCTGCTGCCTAAGACTGCTAGCGAGCAGCCATCCACCCTCGCGGGACACTCCCTTCACACCACACCACCCTGGTGGGACTCTTGGTCCCAGGGTGCATCGCTCCATCTCGAGTGGCCATAGCTGCTGCAGAGGGAGGCGCTGACATCGCGCTACAAAGCGCCGCCTTCCCCCAAGTAGCGCGGGACTCACTAACCTTCTCTGATGCCGGAGACTGCTAGCGAGCAGCCATCCACCCTCGCGGGACACTCCCTTCACACCACACCACCCTGGTGGGACTCTTGGTCCCAGGGTGCATCGCTCCATCTCGAGTGGCCATAGCTGCTGCAGAGGGAGGCGCTGACATCGCGCTACAAAGCGCCGCCTTCCCCCAAGTAGCGCGGGACTCACTAACCTTCTCTGATGCCGGAGACTGCTAGCGAGCAGCCATCCACCCTCGCGGGATGCTCCCTTCACGCCACACCACCCTGGTGGAACTCTTGGTCCCAGGGTGCATCGCTCCACCTCGAGTGGCCACAGCTGCTGCAGGGGGAGGTGCTGACATCGCGCTACAAAGCGCCACCTTCATCCACGCAACGTGGAACGCGCACAGATGACGACCGGGCAAAGCTTGTGCCAAGAGCGGGCCCATCTGAGCCCGTCCGAGCCTGGAAGAGACTGGACAGGGCCACCCCTCTAATAGGTTACCTAAAGTAAGTTTAGTGGGCTGCTTGAATGAAGTTAAAGTATTGTATGTATCATAACTTGTAGAGGGGCTTATTAGGGCGTCTCTTAGCGGCCTGCAAATACAACGGGAAGTTTACTATTCGTACAGTTTTTCACATTTCTCTTTGTATCCCGTCTGAGTAATTAGCCCCACTTAAGTATGGGAGATAGTCCACCCCTAACCTCCAGGCCTAATACGCGCCAGAAAGCTTCTAAGCATACACCTAACACAAAACCAACTGCTATTGATAAAATGTTACGGCAGGCGATTGGTGCTGTCTCTAATGAGATTGAACGCACAGAACGTAGGCTTTCTTTGACACCTTCAATCCCATGCCCCTCTTTGGTTTTAGAATCGGGAGTTCCTGATCTAGCCCAGATGTTTGATCTCTCTGCCACCCCTGACTTAATGTTGCCCCCGGAAAGGGTTCTTTCTGTATGCCCCGTTAAATCACCTCTGAAGGGGGCCAATAGGAAACACCTTCAAAGCAAACAAAAGGAGAAAAAGGGGGGAAGCATGTGAGTTCCTTATCGAGAGTAACGTCAATGACCCCGACTGTGAGCAACAAGCCTAATGGAAGTAGTCAGCTAGCATTGGAGCCCCCAATATGGGCTTCAACTTTGCTAAAAGAAATTAAAGAGCATTTGGAAACACACATCCATAGTGAGATGGGAGTTCTCAGACAGCATTTAGAGAAGCTTACCTTGAAGGTCCATTTATGGGGAAGTAAAATTGATGCCCTTTCTAAAACTCTGGGTAATTTGAAAATAACAGAACTGGCCTCTATACAACAGAGCAATCAGGTGGCCACACTCCTCCGAAATGAAATGTTAATAGAGAATCTAATTCTGAAGCTGAGCCTTTCACTGCAGCCAATCACGCTACGATACCAGGGGGGTCTTGTCTTGGGGCAGTAAGGGCAGTAAAGGAGGGGGCAGCTGGCCATGGCCTGACGCCACTGGCATCTATAACGGATCTGCCAGCAGAGGGTAGCTCTCCGAGCACTAGTAGAGGAGATCCTGGGAACAATATAGATCCTAATAGATCAATAATCAAACATACTCTGCCATGTATAGATCGGCCTTCTGCCTCAACTCCTTATACTGTCATTCTAACTGGAATTCCTGAGCTGGAATCAAATAGAGCAGAGCAATACCCAGAGTTAAACAATAAAGTAATTTTTTGGCTAGATAAACACAGACCATTGCCCCCCCTAATCGAGAGTGACATTTTATTTGCTAGGCGGGTTAGTTTTACAAGATTAAAGAAAAGATTCCAAACAAACAGAAAAGGTCTGTTAGAAAAGAAGAACAGTGGTATGGGAAGTCCTGTAGGGCCGCATACAAAGGTCTAGCGGAAGCTGTTAATCAAAAGATAGAGATAAAATTAAGAGCGCTAGAGTATTATATAAGAAAAGGCAACATGATGCCAAACGAGCATGGGACGAGGACTACTGGGGTGAGCAGCTGGGAGCTAGTAAAGAACGCTCCATGTGTACCTTTTGGGATATGGTTAGGTGGGGTAGGGGGCTCAAAAGGGCTGAACCTACTAACCATGTTCCCCCCGAATTTATGGGTTTCTCATTATACCACCCAGTTTGCCCCTACTGAGCTGCTGGGCGTTAGTGAGGCTCCCATCACCATCGAGCAAGATACCATCCCCCTATGCTTCACTAGAGTTTAAGTTATAAAGGTGCTGGATACCATCCCTAAAGGCAGGGCACCTGGTTTGGACTCAATCCCTGCTAACCTATTTATGCAAGACAAGGAGGTGTGGGCATCATATATATTAGCGCTAATAAACAGTATCGCAAAGGGTTCACCCATACCCGAAACCTGGAAGGGCGCAGTGATAATTCCTATACATAAGAAAGGGGAACGCTCAGATCCGGGAAACTACAGGCCTATAAGTTTAATTGATTGTATCCAAAAAGCAGTAGCTAGGCTTGTCCTTCTGAGGATACAAGCAGGGATTGAGGAGGAAGAGGTAATCTCTCCACTCCAAGCTGGGTTTCGTAGTCACACTAGTACGATCGATCAAATATTTTGATTGGTTTTAATTTACTGGCGGGTTGTGGTACTGGGAGGGGGTACACTGTACGCTGCTTTTATTGATTTTAAATCAGCGTTCGACTTGGTGCCTCGTCACAAAATGTGGACTGTCTTTGCAGAACAGGGTATGCTGTATGCCCTTGAACATCCTTTCTTTCTTAATTAAGTTACACGAGGGTAACTATGCCCAAGTCCGCTGGAACCAACAAGGGAGCGTTACAGAAAAATTCCTAATCTCCAGGGGTGTGCGCCAAGGGTGTGTATTGGCACCGACTCTTTTTTCATTATACATCAACAGGGTGATCAGCTATTTTGAACACCACCCAACTGATGCCCCCAAGTTGGATGGGAAGCTGATCCCCCTGTTGATGTTTGCCGACGACACCCTTCTAATTTCGAAAACCCAGCAAGGTTTACAGAAGGCCATAGATGCTTTTGAGTTACTTTGCAAAGACTATGGACTTGTTATAAACGTTAATAAAACCAAGTTTATGGTCTTACATGAATCTAAGCAAGTTAGAGGCAGGGCGGTCGTGAGTGGGGTACAGCTCAAGGGTCCCCACACTCTACACCACTTTCGGGGTCTGCCTTGGGCCAGGTACACCATCTTTTCCCTGAACATACACCAATCTATGTTTTCCTTCCATGCCATAACCGTAGGTGCCCTCGGGGACCCCCACAATTGGGCAATGTCTCTCTTAGCAATCATGGCCCCCAGGGTCACCCACAGCGTCTGAGCTACATTATGATCCGTTGGTTCCAAAACATTCAGTAGACAGCGCCTAACCTCCGGCCGAAGGGCAATCCCCGTCACTTCATTCATTACATCATGCACCTCACGCCAGTAGGCAACGATCTCACAACATTCCCAAAGAATGTGAAGGAATGACCCCACCTGCCCACATCCTCGTTTACACAGACCATCTTCAGAAAAACCCATGTGAACCAAACGAGGGCCCGTGACATAAATCCTATGTAGAATCTTAAGTTAAACTAACCGGAGTCGAGCTGGGATTGCGACCTCCTTTGGAGAGGAGATCAAAGATTGCCAGTCTTCGTCATCCAGTTCAAGACCGTCACGGGTCCACAATTCTTGGAGGTGTAATAGGAGGTCTGTTCTATCATTGATTAGTTTTTTATAAACTAGGGAGATGGTGCTATCAGGCACATAGCCATCCAACAATCTGTCCTCGAGCGGAGACGACTGCGGAACTACCTCCCCGACCTGGAAAACTGACCGCAAAGCATGCCGGACCTGAACATAACGGAAGTACTCAGAGCTACTTAACTCAAACTCCTCCTGCAACGACTCAAACGATTTAACCTGTCCCTTATTCCAGAGGTCACCCACCTTACTAATACCAATGAGGTCCCATTTATCGAACCCCTTGGCATTCCACAGTTTGCCAAGTTTATCTGATCAAAAAAGCGGGGTCGCCCTGGTCAGGCGATCAGTCTATCCCGTCGCGTTAGTCGCGTCCCGCCACAGGTGCACTGCTATCTCCGTGGGTCCGGACAGAACCCTGACAACAGATTTAGAATACAGCGCCCTATAATAGTTGCCACCGGGCAGGAGCCATCTATCCATGGCAAAAGCGGGGTGCGATTCGGGACCATATATGCCATGATTTATGGCTCCCAATGGGATGCCGACCACGTACTTTTTATCTACCCGAATATAAAGTCCCAAGAAGGACATGGTTGAGACCTATTTGCCTCCAGCTAGGTATACAAACAGGTTGGATTTTAAAAACAAATAACTCACAGCCTGTGGTTGTAGCCATCGCAAAATTTCTCCACTGGATGTGGATCATACAAGTTCGAGATCCTTGCATATACTAATACATTGTGTGATTTATCTAACCACATAAACTTGCACCTGTCACTTTACTGTTTTATAGAAATACAGAGTTGGAATCCTTCTTGTGTTTTTAAATAATTTGATTTATGTTTTTTCTTTTTTTTTATCAAAAAGCTGTATTCAATTCAAATTGGTATAGAATCTACCACTATTTTATTAATTAACTATTTATATTTTAATGATAATCTTACTATTTGTTGATGCTATATTTGTTACTGGATTTGTCTGAAATAGCCATAAATGTAAACTGTCCTGTTATTGTGTCTTTTATGATTTTTATCGAAATAAAGACTTTTCAATTGAATTGATATACAGGGGGACTGTGTATTAATTAACTTCAGGGACCCCAGGGGGGTTCACTACATTTTAAAATAGGACCACGTAAGGGATACTAACGGTATAAGGACCCTTCCTTTTGGCTATTTCTATCCTCCCACTCCACTAAAACAAATCATGCAAGGGGTTTGTTACCTTGAGGACTTATCTAAGGCTGCAGAAGAATCGTTCTGCTTCGGTAGTACTCAGACACTGAACTAGGCTTTGTACGTGTGTCAGATTGAATTGCTAGTACTGAATTGCTAGTACGCATAGAACTATTAAATTGAGTTGAGTGCGCTGCCTGAATGAGTTAAGATTCAGAGTAGCATGCGTCTATTTAAAAAAATTGTTACCTGATGTGTTTTTACCACCTTGGCTGCTTGAGCGATTCTCCTGCTGTGCTGGGCCATAATGTTGATGAATCTGATCATGATGAGCTGAGCTCGTCATGAGCACCCTAGAGGTATACCTCATGAGCATCGAAGGGGTTAACTGCTCACAATTTTTGAGCTGTTGGTAACATTCACTGCATAGTCGCCGCTTTGCTCCCCGGTCCACCACAGCTGGTGCTGTTTGCGTGGAGTCAAGTCAAGTCAAGTCAGATAATTTATATAGCGCACTACATACCCAGAGGGTCTCAAGGCGCTAAGGAGGGGGAGGAGGATTACTTGTCAAATATCCACGTTTTAAGTTGCTTTCTGAAAGCTAGGTGGTTCTGGGTAAGGCGGAGGTAAGTGGGGAGTGAGTTCCATGTTTTAGCAGCCAGGTAAGAGAAGGATCTGCCTCCCATGGTGGTCTTGTTGATGCGAGGTACAGTGGCGAGGGCTTGGCTGGAGGAACGTAGTTGGCGGGAGGGGGTGTAGAAGAACAGTCTTGAGTTGAGGCATTCTGGTCCGATGTCGTAGAGTGATTTGTGTGCGTGGGTTAGCAGTCGGAAAGTGATTCTCTTATTGACGGGTAGCCAGTGGAGGTCTTTCAGGTGACCAGAGATGTGTTCGTTGCGAGGGATGTCTAATATGATTCTGGCTGAGGCGTTTTGGATTCGTTGGAGTTTCTTTTGGAGTTTAGCGGTAGTGCCTGCGTAGAGGGTGTTTCCGTAGTCCAGTCGGCTCGTGACCAGAGCATGGGTGACTGTTTTCCTGGTTTCGGTGGGGATCCAGCGAAATGTTTTTTTGAGCATGCGAAGGATGTTAAAGCAGGATGAGGATACGGCGCTGACTTGTCTGTTCATTGAAAGTGAAGAATCCAGGATAACGCCTAGGTTCCGTGCGTGGTCTGTCGGGATGGGTGCTTTTCCAAGGGCTTCCGGCCAGCAAGAGTCGTCCCATGCAGAGGGGGATGTACCTAGGATGAGGACTTCTGTTTTGTCTGAGTTCAGTTTCAGATGGCTGTGTTTCATCCATTCAGCAACTTCTTTCATTCCTTCGTGTAGGTTAGTTTTGGCGGTGCAGGGGTCCTTGGTGAGAGAAAGGATCAGTTGAGTGTCATCCGCGTAAGAGATGATGTTGAGGTTGTGTTGGCGGGCGATGGTCGCGAGGGGGCTCATGTATACGTTGAAGAGGGTGGGGCTGAGAGAGGATCCTTGTGGTACGCCACAGATGACTTCGGTGGCATCGGACTTGAATGGTGGAAGGCGGACTCTCTGGATTCTTCCGGTGAGGAACGAGGTGATCCATTCAAGTGCTTTTCCATGAATTCCGAAGTTGCTGAGGCGTTGTAAAAGGGTGCTGTGGCAGACTGTGTCGAATGCTGCAGAGAGGTCGAGGAGGATGAGGGCGACTGTGTCTCCATTGTCCAGTAGAGATCGGATGTCGTCTGTTGCTGCGATGAGGGCGGTTTCAGTGCTGTGCTTGGCTCGGAAGCCGGATTGTGAGGAGTCGAGGGATTTGTTGGCTTCGAGGAAAGCGGCGAGTTGGTTGTTGACAGCTTTCTCGATTACTTTGGCCGGAAATGGAAGGAGCGAGATGGGGCGGTAATTTTTGAGTTCGGTGGGGTCCGCTGTGGGTTTTTTCAGAAGGGCGGTGAGTTCAGCGTGTTTCCAGTTTTCCGGAAAGGTGGCGGAGTTGAAGGAGCAGTTGATGACGTCTCGGAGGTGCGGTGCTATGACGGAGTCTGCTTTGTTGAAGATGTGGTGAGGGCATGGGTCTGTGGGGGATCCTGAGTGGATGGAGTTCATCAGGCGGATGGTGTCCTCAGTGGAGATTGGGTTCCAGTTGTTAAGGGTGATCGCGGGGGGAGAGTGTTCAGCGTGTGGTTGGGTGGGTTGGGCTCTGGGTTGGTTGTCGAAGCTGTTGTGGATGTCTGCAATCTTGTTGTGGAAGAATGAGGCTAGGGAGTCGCAGAGGGCTTGAGAGGGGGTGATGTCGTTGGAGTTGGCCGAGGGATTGGAAAACTCCTTGACGATGTTGAAAAGTTCCTTGCTGTTGTGGGCGTTGTTGTCAAGTCGATCCTTGAAAGCTGTTTTCTTGGCCTTTCGGATTAGTTGGTGGTGAGTGCGGGTGGCGTTTTTGAAGGCGTCCTTGGTGCTGGTGGTTGGGTCTTTTTTCCAAGCTTTTTCAAGGGTGCGGCAGAGTTTCTTGGACTTCTTAAGATCATCGTTGAACCATGAGGCCTTCTTGTTGCCAGGTTTGCTTTGACGTTTTTTCAGTGGTGCTAAGGTGTCGGCGGTGTTGGATAACCATAGGGTGAAGTTGGCGGCGGCTAGGTTTGGGTCCGAGGAGTGGGCTGGGGTGTTTAGAAGGAGCGATGAGGAGATCTGGTCGGTGGTGATTTTGTTCCAGTTTCTTTGCAGAGTTGGTTGGAGGTGGTTGGTGGGTTTGGGCTTGTTGTAGGTGAAGTGAACGCAGCTGTGGTCAGTCCAGAGGAGATCCGTAGTGTGGCTGAGGGAGACATGATTGCTGGAGGTGAAGATGGGGTCGAGTGTGTGACCTGCGATGTGGGTGGAGGAAGTGACCAGTTGTTTAAGTCCGAGGTTGGCGAGGTTGTCCAAGAGGGTGGTGGTGTTGCGGTCGTTGATCTTTTCAAGGTGAAAGTTGAGGTCTCCCAGAAGGATGTATTCTTTGGAGGGGAGCGCGTGTGGAGTGATGAAGTCCGTGATGTCTTCACTGAATTTTGCGCGGGGTCCTGGTGGTCTGTAGAGGAGGGTGCCTCTGAGTGTGGTTTTGGGGTCGATGTGGATCTGGAAGTGAAGGTGTTCGGAGTTGGCGAGGTTGGTGTCAGAGCTGGTTGAGATGCGGAGTGATTTCTTATGGACGATAGCGATTCCTCCTCCTGTGTGGCTGGTACGGTCTTTGCGAGTGATCTTATAGTCTTCAGGGATGGCAATGGTGATGTCTGGTGCGGAGGAAGCATTCATCCATGTTTCCGTTAGGAAGGCGATGTCTGGAGAAATGGTGTCAAGTAGATTCCATAGGTCAATGGCGTGCCTGTGGACCGAACGGGTGTTGAGAAGGATGCATTGTAGGTGGTTGGGGTCGGGAGTCAGTGGTGTGGTCGTAGCGGAGATGTTGTCTGTGCCGCTGAATTTGCAGGAGTAGCAGGAGAAAGGTCCATGGGTTTGTCCAGGGGCGGCTTGGACGCAGTTGGGGGCGCGACCGGGGTTAAGGGCTAGGAGGGTGGCGGCATCGTAGGTAATGCGGGGGGGCTGGGAGGGACGGGGGCCAGGGGGTATGGCGCTGGGCGCGGTCCAGGCACGGACGGGCGTAGACGGGCTTACTTTTGGCGCACCTTCGGCGCGGATTGGGCGCGGTCGCTGCGCGTGAACGCTGCACGTGGGAACTCCTGTCATATATGGATGGTGGAGGGGGAGGGGCGAGGGCGTCTCAGCTGGGAGGCGGGGCGGGCACGAGACTACCACAACAACAACAAAATGGAGGCGGAGGGGGGGGAGTACAGTGAACGCGCTGAAAACACCCTTCAAAACAGCGTAAAATCACCCAGAGATACAGGCACAGCTCAGCGGCGATCAGGCAGGCAGCAGTCAGATACAACAGAGTCTAAATTAATGCAGATCGGCAATGAAGCTGAAATTGGCAATTAATGCAGTGCGCAATGAGGCTGAAATCGGCTCTATGCAAGCAGCAGGCAGCAGATTAAGAGCAGTAATGAGAAGCAGCGCTAGCAATAGCACAACGATACCAGTCTCCTCGAGGGACACAGGGGAGCGACCACTCAACTCGGGGAGAGGAGCGAGTCACGGCGCCTAACAGGAAGGAAGCGCTGGTAATAGTCAGTGAGAGGGCGTCTCAGCTGGGAGGCGGGGCGGGCACGAGACTACCACAACAACAACAAAATGGAGGCGGAGGGGGGGGGGGGGAGTACAGTGAACGCGCTGAAAACACCCTTCAAAACAGGGTAAAATCACCCAGAGATACAGGCACAGCTCAGCGGCGATCAGGCAGGCAGCAGTCAGATACAACAGAGTCTAAATTAATGCAGATCGGCAATGAAGCTGAAATTGGCAATTAATGCAGTGCGCAATGAGGCTGAAATCGGTTCTATGCAAGCAGCAGGCAGCAGATTAAGAGCAGTAATGAGAAGCAGCGCTAGCAATAGCACAACGATACCAGTCTCCTCGAGGGACACAGGGGAGCGACCACTCAACTCGGGGCACATAGGGAGCAAGTATCCTCACTTCCGGGGGCACATTACAAGCGGCCATCTTGGCGGAGGTTGACGGTCTAGTCTCGTACTAGGACCGAGCACAGCCTACTACTTAAAGCACCTATGGCGACAACGCGCAGCGGATGCGTGCAGCGGGCGCACCAATGGCGTGCCGAAGGTGCGCCAAAGGTAAGCCCGTCTGCGCCCGTCCGCGCACCGGCCGGGCCTAGGGCCAGAGATGATGTCCGTTTGCAATCAACTATCCAATATAGTAGGGATTCTTTATTATAATTACACAGCACCACCCGTGCATGTCAGCACCTACTAGATTTATTATCTTGGGAAGGACCGGTCAGCTGCCTGGACTGTAAAAAATCCTTCCCTTACACGCAAATATCATGTATGTGTATGTATGTATGTATTTCGATTTTATATAGCGCACAAATCACCCGAAGGTCTCAAGGCGCTTGCTTAGGGAACCCGTCCTGGTATTCCCCTGTGAGATACCCCGGCCGGGTATCCACAAGGTGAAAGCCAGACATCCCGCCGCGAGGGGCCGTAGTGGAGATTAAGCAAGCTATTGCCCAGAGTCGCAGAGTGTGACCCCGTGAGTCGAGTAGGCACCAGAGCGAGAATTGTCGACTCCCTGGAATTTTTGAGCCCGAGACCCGCCGAGGCGGGGAATCGAACCCTGGTCCACGGCCGATCTCAGCTTCCGGGTCTGCCGCCTCTAACCACTGAGCCACGCTTCCAATCACAGGCTCTAGGAAAGGGCTGCGTGGGGGTCTCATAAACGCATGGTCAATGTCCAAACATGCGTTGCACATCTTTGATTTGATAACTGAAAGTGACCTGGACTTTATCACAGAGACTTGGCTTAAGTCATAGAGTAATCCAGATATAGTGCACGCTTTGCCCCCAAATTATCTTATACAAAGGGTGGACAGAGTGGAACAACGGGGTGGAGGCCTGGTGATTACCTTGAAATGCTCTATAAATGAGCTCCAGGACCTCAAAGGCGCAGAATGCGCTGGTTTTTGCATTAAGGTCAATGACTCCTTTACATTTGCAGGAGCCCTGGTCTATCGCCCTCCAGGCCCGAATAAGGAATTTCTGGAATGCATTGGGGAGGCACTCAGTAACATGGCCCTTAGATTCTCTAATTTCACTCTACTAGCGGATATTAATCTTCACCTGGACTCCCCCATCTCGTTTAACCCCTTCGCCGCAGCGCTGGGGGGGCCGAGCGGCGCTCGCATGCTCCGTCACGAGCCGCGGTTGCGCTGTGCTCATGACAGAGCGGTTCCGTCATGGCTCCGCCCGCTCAATAGAACGCGCCGCGCAGGCGCGGCGGCAGGGCCATGACGGAACCGCTCCGTCATGAGCACAGCGCAACCGCGGCTCATGACGGAGCGGCTCCGCCATGAGCATGCATCGGGTTAAAGACACAATGGGTGTTTTAGGTCTATCAGTGCTTACACAGAATACAACGCATAGGGCAGGACACATCTTAGACTGTATTTGCTCTAACCTGGCTACGCTCGAAGTAAACCATCCTATTGTCCAGACATGGTAGGATCACTCACTGGTCCCTTTCAACTTCTCACTAGACAGGGGAGCCACGAGCAAACACTTAGGGAAAGTGTCGCAGTCTAGAAATGGGGGTTGGAAATCGATCATTGGACATCCGGATCTGATTACGATAGCTAGTGAATGTAGGCCTTCAATGACCGGAAATGCGGTAATAGATTATAATCGCTTCGGGGAGTGGATGTCTACTATTAAGGACAAAATTGGTCATGTTCATGATAGAAATAGGTCAAGCCTAAAAAGAGTATCTGCCCCCTGGTTTAATCACACACTAAAAGAAAAACAAGGAGAGGTGAGAGTATCTGAACGTAGGTGGCGAAAAAACTATCATGATGAGGAACGCTGCAGATATAAAATAGTTTGAAGACAATATCATGCACTGATTAAGGAGCCAAAACTAATTTTTAAACGGCAGAAATAGAAGCGGCTAATAACAAAGATCGATCTTTAAGATCGTGAATGGTTTTAATAACCCAAAAATACTGCTGCAGGAAATCCCCCATCTGAAAAACTCTGCAATACTATAGCGGACTTTTTCGAACAAAAAGTACAGGTACTCACCAAAGATTTTGTCACCCCCTACATACCAATAGCAGAAGAAGGAAGTGTGTTAAGTTTACACTCGGACAGTATGGAGACCTTTTGACCTATCAGTCTGGAGGAAACTCACCAGGCCACACTGGCGATCAAGTCAGGATCGCCGTTTGATCCGTGTCCCCTACTCTTCTTCAAGCTCTTGTAGATACTGTAAACCCTGTAATTAATAATATTGTAAATGCATCATTGGCCACTGCAATTATCCCTTTGGAATGGAAACTTGCGGTGGTTAAGCCTTTGCAGAAAAAACAACTAGCAGATCCCACCACTCTGTCTAATCTCCGACCCATCTCATTGCTTCCTGTGTTATGTAAATTAACAGAAACTTTCGTGAACAAACAACTCACAATCTTTCTTGAGGAAAACAACGCCTGGCACCCGAATCAATCAGGTTTTAGAGCCCAACACTCCACAGAATCAGCCCTCCTGTTTACCACTGATACTATTCGAACGGCTATGGATCAGGGTAAGAAGGCTGTCCTGATCTTATTAGATCTGTCAGCAGCCTTCGACACGGTCTCCCACACCATCTTGATTGACCGGCTAGCAACATCTGGCATAGCAGGAGACGTATTGGAGTGGATTAAGAACTTTTTGAGTGCCAGGCTGCAAGTGGTTACCCTCTGTTACTTTTGCTTAAGGGAAAAAACACTTACGTCAGGAGTTCCTCAGGGATCTAGCCTGAGCTTGACGCTCTTTAATGTTTACACTACCCCTCTGATCAGGCTGATATCGTCCTTTAGGATAGATGTTATCGTGTATGCGGACGATACGCAGCTTATCCTAGTCCTTGATAAAGAGACCAAGGACTGGGAAGAAAATCTGAAACGCTGCTTGACGGCCACTTTTGATTGGATGGGAAAGAATCATTTGAAGTACAACACGGGAAAACTGAAATTCTGCCGCTGGTCCCGCAAAATGACTTTATTCCTAAACTATGGTGGCCTGAAGATGCGGAGGTACCACCAAACACGACTAATGCGGCACGTAACTTAGGCATCAAGTTTGATGCCTGTTAGACCGGTCAGCCCTAGGGTGGTCTTTCCCTATTTCTTTTCGCCCTCGCCTTATTTTTCCCACCTACTTTTTGTTGGCTTTAGGACTCTGGGCACCTTCCCATTGCTTATCAATGTTAAGGTGCAGGTGCTCTCTTCCCCTAACATGGCTGCCACTGACCCCTGCTACTGCAGCGTGGTCTTTTTAGGTGCACTCTAGTAGCCAGGAGCTGGCTGGAACCCTCAAACAATGTATCAATGCCAGCCTGCCCATAGCTAGAATGAGGGAAGCTCCTGGAACCTTCTAGAACAGGGGAGGTGACACCAACTGCCACTGCCAACTGTCGCTATATAAGGAAAGGGAGGGAAACTTTCCAGTCAGAGCAGAGTAGAGTAGTTGGGGCATCACTGACCTGGGGGACCCACGCAGGAGATTTAGGCGGTAGGGCCTAGTCAGGGACCTATGCCACTGGGAGTGACAGGGCGTAGGTGCTGCCTTCCAAGTAGAGTGAGGAACCCTGAACTAGCCCACTGATCTGGCCCGGCGGGAGGGTTACCCAAGGACCATCTGAAGTGACCTGCTGACAAGCCTTCAACTCACAACCCCCCCCCCCCCCCCTTCTCAGGAAACCAAGAAACTACTTCAACCCAAGGGCGCCAGAACCAACAAGCGCCAAGAAGAAGCTCACCTGTGCTAACAAGGTACTGGACTGTATTGCACATGCGCCCCCTTCCTCCCCTGGGTCCCTGCACTGATCTGCCTAACTCCCCCTGACCGGACTGGCTGTATTGCTGTCCTGCCTGGACTGAACTGAACTGGCTGCTCCTCAGAGCTCCACTAGTGAACTGTCTGCCTACCTAACCCAGCGTTGTCCTCCGTGAAGCGCTGCCTGAGAGGAGTGCGGAGATCCTTGTAGCGCTGTAACCCTCTGACCTGCTGGGGCTTGGGAGATTGACGTGCCCGGAGTAGTGCTGTCCTTTTTCCTAGAGCGCTGCGAAGGCCTGCTGAAGCGCTACAAAAGATTTTTTTTGCTTTGTGCTGCTGACTCCACACTGGGACAAACGTGCCTCTAAAGCCTGCCCTGCATCACCGGGAAACTGCTCGTGGAACCCGCTGCGCGGGGTCCCGCTTCGCTTGAGGCTTCCTCTTACCGCTGTAACTGCTGGGAATTTGATTCTGGGTGCCGGGACCTGCAGGGCTGCGAGCGTGTTGTGGGCGCAGGACTACAAGTCCCAGGAGCGCCCACAACTCCCAATTGCTGCCACCTGGGACGCTCTCCCTGCAGGCTCCTCCCTAGTGCCTCACTGCGGTAAAAGCCGCCCTTTCCTTGCCATTGGCGGATTTCTTTTGCTTTGTGCTGCTGACTCCACGCTGGGACGAACGTGCCTCTAAAGCCTGCCCTGCATCACCGGGAAACTGCTTGCGGAACCCGCTGCGCGGGTCCCGCCTCGCTTGAGGCTTCCTCTTACCGCTGTAACTGCTGGGACTTTGATTCTGGGTGCCGGGACCTGCAGGGCTGCGAGCGTGTTGTGGGCGCAGGACTACAAGTCCCAGGAGCACCCACAACTCCCAATTGCTGCCACCTGGGACGCTCTCCCTACAGGCTCCTCCCCTTCCTTTTAGATAGTATATTATCAACTGGAGATCCCCGCGGCGCGGGAGGGCGCCGGGAGAAGTCCGGGACAAGGACGGGACCGTCTGTGGCCGTCAGGGGCCGAAGGAGGCCGGGCTGGGCCATTCCATTGACATTTGCAGAACTGGTACTGTAAGCAAGTTATTTGTGTAGTGTTAGTGACCTAACCTGTTCCTATATATTGAGGGGGCAAAGGGTTACCTATATGGCCTGTTCTACAAACACTTCCACCTTGCTGCCATCCATGGGTGAGGTGGAGGCTGCTGTTATGGGCCCCCTAGATACCTATTTTAAACGGCTGCCTCAGGATATTGATAGGGAAATCGCCTTGGCAGAAAGACGTGCTGGGCGCAGGTTGTCCATTGAGCTTATGAAAACCCCTCTTGAGAAACGTAAAAGTCAAAGTTTCCCTTCATTGGTCACCACCTTATCATCTATTTCGTTGCCTGTTGTACATGATATTCCACATCTTCCACCCCCAGTAAATGAGTCATTGGTTACCTTCCCCTTAGAAACATTAACCGACGCTGTGCCTGCAAAGTCCCCCAGTGTTCTTACTAGTCCACCCACTGGGCAACATTCTACATCCCAACCCAGTGTTCTAGCACATGCTATAAAACCCAAACCCTGTCCAAAAAGGAAAAGGGGTGTTACTGTAAAGAAATGCCAGGTCCTAAAACCCCCAAAAAAGTATAGGAAATTGGGCACTAACACACGTCCCTCGTCATGCTTCTGGGGACTATCCTACTGGGTTACCAGCGGGAGAGGGAGAAGTTGTTTCGTTAGGTGTAGATACCATAACATTGGTATCTCCTAGGACACCATTATCATCAGGCCCAGATCCCATTGTTATAGCATCCCCTGGGACACCAACATCTAAGCCAGAATTCCTTCTAGAATTGGAAAAATTAATACGGTCCCTCTTGAACCCCTTTGAGGTTAGATTCAAAAAGCTAGCTGAACAATTGGATCATCTAGAGCAGGCTAGCCTAGATAATTTTTTCTCTACAAAATCTCTAATTAAGTCTTGCCTCAAAACTGGAGAAAATGGGAACAACCAACAAACAGTTGAGCAAGATGTAGGTGCCCCGTCGATTGATTTACAACCTTCTACTGCGAGTATTGCACCTAGCCACCGGGGTAAAGGACAAAGTAGTAAGTCTACCAGTGACTAGAGGGCGCACTGCGGAATGGCCGCACTGTCGTGAGGCTCCCGCTGCCCGGAGCTATTATCCGCCTAGGGATCCTGATTACCATCGCTGCGCCCTGAACTGACCCCACAGATCTATTGGGATATCGACTGACTACCCACGGTCCAACTCCTGGGCCATTCGGAGGTTGCTGGCCGAAGTTACGAGGATCCCAAGTTTCCCCGACTTGCGCTCTGGAAGTCTGATGCCCTCTGGCCCGGCGTCATCGTTCATGCCAGTCCGGGGCTCTGCACGTGGGGTGTAGGCCTTGCTCCTCCCCTCTCCACCAGGCCCGCTCGCTGGCCGGGCAAGCCGTTTGGCTCTCCCTTGCTGTCGGACTTATCTCTCGGATTTTACATCTGCCTGCCCAGATACCATTGCTCACGGAGACGCAACGGATCTTCTTCTTGGACTCTGAGGGCTTGCCCCCTTGAGCTGGTAGCGGAGACGGCCATTTCTCGTCGTTGGGAGTGGCGGGGCGCGCTGGCCTGCTCGTGCCCCCACGATTCGAGTTATTTTCTTCTTGGCCGTATCCCTTGTCCGACCTATATCCTGACTCCTATTTGCCTTGGTCCCCCACTGCATCACTAGCGCTCCGCTATGGGAAAGCCGGACACTAAACAATCCAAACTGTCCTTTGACTCTGGAGGGGCTAGGCGGGGGACGCGTTTGCTCCAGGAAGCCGGGACTTCGCGGTCCCCCCCCCCCGAATGTCGCTGAGAGTGTCCCGCACCCACCACCACCGGATTTTACCCAAATGATGCAGGAGATGAGGCAGGGGTTTGCCACTATAGTGGACAAAGTGGACAAGATATCGTCGCGCATGGATGCGGTCGTCCAGAAATTGGACGTGCATGAGGAGCGATTGACGGCGGCGGAACAGCGCATTTCGGACCATGACGACACGGCGGCCACCCATACCACCCAACTGGCGAGAATGGACAATATCTTGCGTGTCATTGCCGCTAAGAATGAAGAGTTGGAAGCGAGGAGTAGGCGCAACAACGTGCGCATTGTAGGTGTGCCGGAGTCCACGAATGTGGGCAAAATGGAGACTTATGTGGAGAGGCTACTGGTGGGTGCCATTGGGACGGAAGTGTTCTCATCCCAGTTCATCGTTGAGAGAGCACATCGGACACTGGGACCTCGGCCGGCCTCTGGGGCTGCACCGCGCCCCATCATTGCGCGCCTTTTGAACTATCGTGACCGGGATGCCGCCCTCCAGGCTGCCCGCACTAATAGGGCCCTTTCCTTCGAAGGGGTGACTTTCACCATGTACCCCGACTTCACGCCGATGGTGCAGGACCAGCGTCGTAAGTTCCTGGGGGTGAAAAAGAAGCTTCGGGACCTCCAAGTGGACTACGCCTTGCTTTACCCGGCTAAACTCAGAGTGACGCATCAGGCTAAACAACATTTTTTCACCAACCCACAGCATGCTGAGGACTTTGCGAAGCGCCTCCAGCGAGAGCGGGCTGCTGCGGATCGGGGAGGCGATCGAGATCCGGAGGGTGACCATTCGGCGGCTGAGGAGGAGGTCGCCTGATTCTGGTGACTTTGGACTTTGTCTCTCTTTTTCCTGTTTTTTGGAGTACTGTGGACGTGTATCTTTTATATTGAGTTCTACTGTTTTCCTTCTCCGCATTTGTGGCCTAACTATCGCCCGCTTTGATTTTTGCTGATGCGGGGGTCATGTCTTTATTGTGATGAATGAGTGCGTTTTGTTTTTTTGTTTATGGGGGTCGGTATGGTACCGCAGGATGGTACTATCTGGTGTCGCGCTCTGGGCACCCACCCCCCCGCGCTGCGCCTGGGGCCGCCTGATACTTGTTGGCGCGGACACTGGCGTGGCGTGAGGGAGTGGCGTCGTGCACCTCTGGAAAGTTCCCCGGAGGGTGTGCCCCATGTGTACCTTTGGTTTGGATTCTAGTCCTTTGTTGTTTGACTGGATGTGTGTTGGGGAACGGGGGGGGGTGGAGGTGTGTATGGCCTGATAGTTGGGGTGGTGTCATGTGGGTGGATGGGGCGGGAATGAAGCTGTCCATGTTTGTTTGCCCGGGACCCCTGGATCGCTATGAGGGGTGCTGCTGTTGTTTGAGTGCACAGATGTGGTGTTGCGCCCGCTATCTAGGCTGGTCCACTTTTCTATCTGGCGGAACTGATCCTGGGGTCCGTGCTCCCGTCCATTTTGGGCCCGAGTGCGTCGGCCGCCATTTTAGGCTGCCACGTGACGGGGAGCGCTCTGCAAGCGTAACACGTGTGCGAGTTGTGGGTCGCGTGAGATGGATTGGTGGCGTGCGGCGTGCAGTCTGTCCTGAGTGCTTGTTGCATGGATGGTTTGGTTGGGGGGGAGTTGTTGTGTTTTTGTTTGATTGGTTCGGAGATGGCTGGGGAATGTGTGGAGTGTATGTGGGTGGTTGTCCGTGCCCTGGGGCGTGGACCTGTCGCTGGCTGTGGCTGGTAGTTGGATGCCCTGTATTTGCTTATTGGGTCCCGCGGGGCCCTGAACCTGGGTGATGTCGACTGCTGTTGTAGATCAGATATCGATTCTGTCCTAGAATGTACGGGGACTTAATGATGCCAGGAAGTGTCGTAGTGTGATCCAGTACTTGGACAGGCATGCTATTCATGTTGCTCTCCTCCAGGAGACGCATCTGCTTCCCGCTCCCTCCCCCACCTTTGGCGGGAGGTGGGCTGCGGCCAGGGGGTTTGCTTCCTATTCTTCTTATGCTCGTGGGGTTGTCATCCTTGTTAAAAGATCGCTTGCATTTCAGGAACTTGGATCTGTGGGGGACCCTGAGGGGCGTTATGTGCTACTGTGGGGGCGGCTCGGACAGAACACTGTACTGTTTGTTAATTGCTATGCTCCTAATGTCGATACGCCAATCTTTTTTGTCACTTTGTGGGGTCATGTCCTTGCTATGGATGCCACTTACATTGTGTGGGGGGGTGATTTTAATTTTGCATTTCAGGCCCAGTCGGACAGGTCGGAGGGGAGCCCTCAGTATAATGTACAGGCTAGAGAAGTGTTGCGGGGGATTGTGGAGGAGGCTGGGTTGGTCGACAGCTGGAGGTACGCCCACCCTGCCACCAAGGAGGGCACTCATTACACCACACATGCTCGTTCATGGGCGAGACTGGATTATGTGTTTCTCTCTAGAGGGTTGATAGCTGGCCTAAGGGAGGCTACACATCTGGCTCGGACGTATTCTGATCACTGTCCGGTGAAGGTTGTTCTATCCGTCCCCGGGCTGCATAGGCCGCGCCCACCTTGGCGTCTGTTTCCGACTGCTTTGCTTGACCCGGTGTTCAAGGAGGAACTTGGTATGGAGGTGGAGGCGTTTTTCCCTAGAAACAAGGGCTCTGTGGATAGCATTGAGGTCATTTGGGAAGCGTTCAAGGTTACGATCCGGGGTGTCACTATTTCCAAAAGTTGTGGAGTACTTCGTCTGATTGTTCGGACCCTCGAGAGCTTGGAAGCTGACTTGCGAGACTTAGAGCGCAGGATGCAGGTTGACTCGGATCCCGATCTTCTGGCACAGTTCCGTACTAAGCTCTCCGAGTACGAGGAGGAGGCTGCTAGAGAGGCTAAGCATAGGGGGAAATACTGGACGTCGAGGCGATACTGCGAAGGGGAGCGACCCGGTAAGGTCCTCGCTGCCCTTACTAGACATCCAAGGCATGGGTCGGACGTGTTGGAATTGGTGTCGCCGGATGGTACTCGCTGTCGAGACACTTCGGAGATTCAGCGTACTTTTATTGATCACTATGCACACCTTTACACGACACAGCAGACGGGTGAGACTCGATACGGCGGCTTCCTCGATGAGTTGGCACTTTGTTGGTTATCGGATGGTCATCGGGAGTTCTTAGGCAGGCCCCTAGAGGTGGAGGAGGTCAGGAATGCCATCATGTCTCTCTCTAATGGGAAGGCCGCCGGTCTGGATGGCCTTCCTGCTGAATTTTATAAGTGTTATGTGGACACCATGGCCCCTGTGCTCCGTGAGGTTTTTGAGGAGTCCCTGGAGGAGGGACGTCTGCCGGGCTCCATGCGAGAGGTCGCCATCACGTCGCTGCTTAAGCCGGGTAAGGATCCGCTGGATGTGGGCTCCTATAGGCCCCTCTCATTGCTCAACTGCGATGTCAAAATTCTCACGAAGGTCTTGGCAGTGAGACTAGCCGAGCTCATGCCCGTTATTGTATTGCCTGACCAGTCGGGATTTGTGCCCGGCCGTGCTACTTCCCACAATCTTCGCACCTTGTTTTCGCTTGTATCGACCATTGATCCCACTGTCCCGGTTGCCGCTATCTTTCTTGATGCCACTAAGGCGTTTGATTCTGTCGAGTGGGGCTATCTTATTGATGTTCTTTGTCGGATGGGTTTCCCCAGGATCTTCATCTCATGGGTTAAGCTCTTATATACTGATCCGATGGCGAGGGTAGTAGTGAATGGGGTGCTATCCCCCTCGTTCCCTCTTACGAGAGGGACCCGACAGGGATGCCCCCTCTCGCCCCTCTTGTTTGCTATTGCCATTGAGCCGCTGGCCTGTAGGATTCGTCAGTTTCATCAGCAGAGCGCCTTTAATTGTCTTCAGCGGCAGGTCGGTATTTCTTTATACGCCGATGATGTTACACTCTATGTCAAGGACCCTGAGAACAACCTTAATTCGCTCTTACGAGAGCTGGTCGCTTTTGGAGGTGTCTCCGGTGTCCATATCAACTGGCGGAAATCTCAATTTTTCCCCCTCACTGCTGCGGTGGCCAGGTTTCCCCTTGACTACCCTCTGGAATGGTGTGATTCGGAGTTGCGATATCTCGGCATTGTCGTGTCCTTGGACAGAGAAGATGCGGTTCGGCTTAATTATGGTGTGGCCATTACTAAACTTGCGGATGATGTCACCAGGTGGATGTCTTTGCCTCTCTCCATGGCCGGTAGGGCGTCTCTTATCAAGATGGTAGTTCTGCCCCGCTTTCTTTATCTCTTTCAAAACCTCCCATATCATCCTGGTGCTTATTTTTTTCGCAGACTTCGTTCCGAGCTCCTGCGGTTGTTCTGGGGGGGCAAGCAGCCACGGGTGGCTTGGGCCACCCTTACGTTGCCTTATGCTGATGGCGGTTTCGACATCCCTGACTTTGAACTTTATTATCTCAGTGCTCAGGCGCATTATGCTTATCACTGGATGCGCCCCACGCCGTTCATGCCCCAGATTGCTGCTGAACATTGGGTCGCCCACCCGCTCCCACTTGAGGGGATGGTTTTGGGCAAGGTGTCAGATGTGGAAACGCCTCGCACGACGGTGACGTGCACGGTGGGTGCTTGGAAACGGGTGGCTCAATTGCTGGGCGTTTCCTTTCTTTACTCGCCGGCCTTGCCTCTGTCTTATCATCCGGATTTGTCGCTGTTGTTGGAAACGGGGTTTCAGCGAATGTGCAGGCGGCTGGGTGTCCTCACGTGGGGCGACTTGTTTCACGAAGGTGCCTTCCGTACGCAGGCTCATTTCTTCGGTGCGGCTGCTTGCTCCCCTCTGGAACTGTTCTACTTTATCCGCCTGCGGCAGGGCATGCGTGCTCTGCTACCAGACTACCCTTCGGAGCCTGGGGTTACCCTCCCCCTCCACGTGCTGTTGGTTTCAGATGGGCGACACCTGGTGTCGAAATTATACGGGGCTATTCGCAGACAGCGTTCGGTCCCGGCCAATCGGGTGCGCGAGCAGTGGGTTGCCGAGTTGGGTGCTCCTATTACAGACGAGCAGTGGAAGTACTGTTGTGGGCTCACGGCCAATGTTTCTTCTAGTTGTCGCCTTAAAATTATCCACTACAAGTTTGTTCAGAGGTACTATTATACCCCGGCGAGGAAACTACGGTTTCATTTAGCGGAGGATGACAGGTGTGCTAGGTGTCGGGCGGAAGGCGCTGACTTCCTGCATTTGGCTTGGAGCTGTGCGGGGGTGTTAGAATACTGGACTCAGGTTCATGAAGCCCTGCAGATTATGGCAGAGGATGGGGTGGCGTTTGACCCCTTAGTGATGTTACTGGGCTACTCTAAGGACGTACCTGCCTCTCACCGTAGATTTGTTGACGTGGCCCTGCTGCTGGCTAAGCGTAGGGTTGCTTGTTGCTGGGGTCGTGGTAGGGTGCCGCGCTTTCAGGATTGGGTGACTGACCTCATATACTGTCAGGATCAATACAATATCTATTCTGACCTAATGCCTGTCCGATGCAGACCAAAGGACTTTTGGAGTCCGCTCCAGGTGTACCTCCTAACCAGAGCTGTGCAGGACTCTGATTCTGAACCTGGGGACCGCGAAGGGATAGGTTGATGACAACATGATGGGCTGGGATCTTACACTACTCCTGCTGATCTTCCAGTATCGGAGGAGGGGCTGAGCTGTCTCCTTTCCCTGCGAGCTATTGGGGGCTGCAGTCTCCCTTACGACTGGTGTATTACTGGGAATTGAGATCGTATCCCTGTGCGGCACCTTTATTTCATGTGTCCCTTATATCGGAGTCCCCTCTGTCTCATGTGCTCTCCGCTAACGGAATGTGTTCATACTGTATTGTCTTATTGGCTTGCCTGCCCATGCTGGATCATTGCTTTCTAATTTATACTGTACATTTCGCTGTTGCTCCTTGTATTGACTGATGTCCTGCCCTGTACTTCCTTGTTTCTCCTTTTTTTTTTGGCTCTGACGTACCATTGTAATGGCCATATGTGACTGTATGTTTTGTATGTACACTTCCCTTGAACCTGCTTGTCTCCAAATAAAGGTTTAAAAAAAAAAAAAAAAAAAAAAAAAGTCTACCAATGACCAACCAACTACTGCAACTAACAGCAATTGTGGGAAAACCAAGCCCCATAGTACTGTAGTCAAAGGCAGAAAGGATTGCACAAAGAATGCCACCCCTGTTAACAACAATAATACTCTACCCCTGCCAAGCACTTCGACAACTACTCATGGTTCTTTGGCAAGTAATGATAAAAATCCCTGTAAAAATAGTGTTGGAACATATATGCCCCATGTTCCAAAAGTGCCAAATAGGGGCGGTTCTGCAAGTGATGGAAATAATATATTTGAGGGAAATAAGGCTCCCATAGTACCAAAGAATGTTGCCCCACCATGCCGTCGTTCCAGAACAAAGCCAACCAATACCCTATGTGACAAAACTCCCGACTAGGATACCCCCGATACAACTTACCCCTGATTCCTATCCCTATGTGGCTATCCTTACCAATGTTCCACCCCTATTGGTAGGGCAAAGAGAAACCTATGACATGTTAAAAAATAAGGTTATGCATTGGTTAAGGGCCAATAGACCTCTGCCCGGGGAAGTGGATGGTTTGATTATCGGGGTTAGAAGGGTTAATTGGATAGGAAGCACCCTGAAAAAACTGGGTGGTGAATGCATTATAATTAACTTCCAAGATCCAAGGGTGGTTGGATTGATCACGAAACCTGGTTGGAGCACTAGCAGTGGTGGGATTGGTATTGTGGATCTCACTTTTTTTTATCCAAGACCTGTGGACACTTATTTTGGTGGGAACAAAGAGCCAGTGAGACCCAGTTTCTTTCCTCGGGCAGAGATTAACCCTTTTTATGTTCCTATCCCACGACTATATGACTGCTATGAACAGGCATGTAATCCTCATGATGGGTTGGGAAATTTGAGGTGGGGATGTTGACGGAAATCGGCTGAACCCATTGATGCTGGGGGTAATATGGCCAGGGAGAACATATCTGAGAAACCACTGGCAATAACTAAGGATGTAACGTCCAGTCTAGATGGAGTGATCATCAATAGGGAAAATGGAAATGTGAGGGGGGACAGTATGGTATGTATGGAAGATATGGGGGGTGAATCAAGACTTTTATCAAATACAGGTGTTAATGAGGGCAAGGATGGTAACTGTGTGGACACTGTCATAGAAGAGGGAGGTAATTAATAATAATAATAGGGGCATTTGTAGAGCGCTGAGTTACGCGCACCGGCGTGTCCCCGCGCTGACAGTGAGAAAAGCAAAAGACAAGGAAACAGTGCTGGCAGGTCAAAAATTATCTACTGTGTAGAGGTAGGTTTTTAACTTAGCTCGAAACTTCATTTCTGCTGGTTCCAGGCGAAGGTCCACTGGGAGTTTGTTCCAGTGGGTGGGGGCCAGGTGCCTGAAGGACCTGCCTCCCATACAAGCTTTCTTTACCCTGGGAGTCCTCAGCAGTCCTCCGCCCGCAGATCTGAGCGCTCTAGGAGGTTCGTAGGCTTCGATCAGTTTCTGCAAAGGTCGGGGCGTCCTACCATACAAAATCCGGTGACATGTGCAGAGGGCTTTGTACTCAACTCTGCTCTTTACCGGTAGCCAGTGTAATTTTTGTAGTGCCAGCTTCGAGGGCGCCCTTTTGGGCAGCCTAAGAATCAGGCGTGCCGCCGCATTCTGCAGCACCTGAAGACGTGCCACGCTTTTACTCGGTGCCCCAAGGTACAGCAGGTTCGCATAGTCAAGCCTTGCGGTCACCAAGGCATGCACCAAGGTTTGGCGGGCTTCCAATGGCAGAAGGTCTAGAACTTTCCTTAGTCTCTTCAGGACCCCAAAGCATACTCCTACCACCCGATTGATCTGAGGCCCAAAGGTCAGAGCCTCAATTGTGAGAGCTTGATTAACCTCCCGTCTATGCCAGTTATTGATGTGGGGATTTGTAATGGCAATACCACGGGGAGGTTCTTCTCGTGGAATATCGCGGGGCTGAGCACTAGATTGCTGTCACAAAATTGGATAGATTTTGTCAACGGGTATGAAATGTGTTTATTCCAGGAGACATGGGCTTGCGACCCAATCTTCCTCCCAGGTTATTTAAATTTCTGCATCCCAGCGAGTAGAGGCCCAAGGGGCAGACCTATGGGAGGTTTAACAGTTTGGATCAAGCAAAGCTTACAAGTTAAAATAAAAGTGCTTGACCTGGGTTGCAAGGATATACAATTGCTAAGAATATCACCAGATAAGGGGGGGTGTGATAGACATATACAATATCTATGCCAGGGGTACGAACGCTGGGAATTCTCCTACCCTAGAGGCTCTATCCACCTTCCTAGAATCAGAGTCTCTGGGAAATAGAGTGGTTGTGGCTGGTGACCTCAATAGGACCTTCGAGCCGCTGGAAAATACGGAACACCCAATAGGGCAGGAGGAAGATGCCCAATGGGGTGTCCCAAATCTAAATCTTGTACCAGTTAAGCGGTGGACAAAAGATATATTGTTGCTGAACGCGCTATGTTTGGAATATGGCTTGAGGGCCCTTAATGGAAGGACAAAGAGCGACCAGGGAGGCAACTGTACATTTGACAATGGTCACAGTAAAAGTAGAATAGACTATGTCATTTGTAGCCTTAATTTATGGTGTGGGGTAGGTGATATGGAAATCAAGGGTAGATTAGAAAGCGATCATAATCCCCTTTGTGTCACCCATTCCTGGTGGAGGGCCACGCCTGACAACTCAGAGTTGCGTAGCGAGGTTGTACCGGTTATGGCCAATGACACACGAAGAGTTAAATGGCCAAATGTGTTGGCAAATGTGGCTTCCATGGATTACATAAACTCGGAGGTGGATAAAGCAATTGCCGCCATGGAGATAGTAAATCCTGTAACACCTGGTTCCTCCTCAATAACAGCCATACACGACACGTTCTTTTCCCTTATAAAACCACATTTTACTAGATTAACTAAGGCAAATGGAAAAGCACCAATTAAATTGGCGAGGTGGTTTAATAAACAGTGCAGGTTAACCAGATTGGAATTAGGTAGGGCAATTAAAAGCAGAGACAAGGCCTCGATTAGTATAGCTAGGAAACAATATAATGATAACATCCGTAAGGCCAAGAAAAAGTGGGATGAGGAATATTGGGAAGAGCTACTCGAAGCTTCTGGGTCAAGGGATTCCAGACTTTTCTGGAAAATCGTGAAGTGGGGCCGAGGTGGTACCTCTAACAATCCAGATAACAATGTCAATGAGGCATCATGGGTCGAGTATTTTAAACCCCAGTATGCAGAGAACAGGGATATTATGGCCAAAGAACTTATTCCAGTGGTATTTTGTAAGGGAAACTTGTTCTCAAATAGAGAAGCAGAATTGGTAATTTCAACCCTACAAGGGGGGAAAGCACCGGGGTTAGATGGAATTCCCTCAGACATATTTAAGCACGACAAGGTACGGTGGGCTAGGTATGTGACCTCACTGGGAAATGCTCTAGCTAAAGGGGCTAAAATCCCAGAAATATGGAAGGGGCAATAATTATACCGATCTACAAGAAAGGCGATCGGTCACTCCCGGCCAATTATAGGCCGATAAGTTTGATTGCCACTATCCAAAAAGTGGTGGGGAAGATGGTGGTCAACAAACTTATGGATTGGGTAGATGAGAATAATGCCCTCTCCCCCTATCAGGCAGGATTTAGGCGGGCAACCAGGACGGTAGATCAAATATTTCGATTTACCATGTTACGGTGGGGGACTGTACTCCTTGGCGAAGGCAGCCTATATGTCGCATTTGTAGACTTGAGGGCTGCCTTCGACCTGGTGCCAAGGAGCAAGCTATGGGCAGTTCTGAAAAAGATAGGGGTCCCACTCGAGTTGCTTACTCTAATAATGCGTCTCCACGAAAGCAACTTTGCCAAAGTCCAGTGGGGGAGTAACGGGGAATCTACCGTTAATTTTCCTGTCGAGCGGGGTGTACGGCAGGGATGCACAATGGCACCCCTGCTATTCTCCCTGTTCATCAATGGTATTGTGGATAGGATGCAAGTGTGGATGCACCCTCGCTAGCGGGCATCAGGGTCCCGATCCTGATGTTCGCTGACGACACCCTAATTGTGTCCAAAACCCCGGCAGGACTCCAGCGCGCCCTGAACATATTTGACATGTTTTGCAGGGAACATGGTCTCGAAGTCAATGTTAGCAAAACAAAGCTGATGGTTTTTGGTCAAAGGCGCCGATCCCAACCAAGGGTATCTCTGAATAACGTCGAGCTTGAGGTACTAAATGTTTTTACTTACCTAGGGATAGAGCTATCAAGCAAGCCAGGTTGGTCACGACACATTGAGAAGGCGGTACTGAGACACCAGCAGATTTCAGGGGCGCTCCGGGTAGAACAAGTAAAATCAAAAACTAGGCCTATAAAACCGGTCCTCATGGTCTATGATGCTAAAGCTTTGGGTGCAGCCCTGTATGGGGCAGAAGTATGGGGTTTTGAGAGGCTCCCTACCCTACAAATATCAGAGAATAGGTTTCTGAGGGGAATAACGAGTCTCCCCCAGAGTGCGCCACTAATTATTATTATTATTATTATTGGGACATTTGTAGAGCGCTGCGATTGCGCACACCGGCGTGTCCACGCGCTGAAAGTGGGAGAGGCAGTTAGCAGGGGGCACAAAAACTGAGCGGACCGTTATTTAGTATAGAGAAATGTTTTGAGTTTCGCTCGGAACCTAGCCTCCTCCGGTTCCAGGCGCAAGTCCGCTGGCAGTTTATTCCAGTTAGTTGCCGCTAGGCATCTAAAGGACCTGCATCCCATGCGGGCCTTCTTAATTCTCGGGATCCTCAGTAGGCCGCCCCCTGTGGATCTAAGCGCACGTGTTGGTTTGTACACTTCGATCAATTTAGTCAGAGGGTCGGGTGCCCTGCCATTCAAGATGCGATGACAGGTGCAGAGGGCTTTATATTCCACTCTTCTCCTCACAGGGAGCCAGTGTAGCTGCTGGAGGGCCGCCTTAGAAGGCGCCCTTTTAGGCAGTCTAAGAATCAGACGCGCTGCCGCATTCTGCAGCACTTGCAGGCGAGCCATGCTTTTTTCTGGAGCCCCTAGGTACAGCAGGTTCCCATAGTCCGACCTAGCTGTCACCAGGGCATGGACCAGGGTTTGACGGGCTTCAATCGGGAGTAAGTCCAGGACTTTTCTCAGCTTCTTCAGAATCCCGAAACAGACTCCCACCACCCGATTAATCTGGGGGCCAAAAGTAAGACCCGCGTCAAACCACACCCCCAGATTGTGTGCCTCTTGGCAGGGGGTTGGGGTAGGTCCAAGGCAAGATGGCCACCATGCCGACGACCAGGCAGACTGGGCTCTCCCCACCACCATCACCTCTGTCTTGTTGCCGTTCAGCTTCAAACAATTGATGGCCGTCCATTCGGCAAGATCTTTCATGCACAAACGGAAGCCATCGGCAGCAAGACAGGGCGCATGCGATAGGGAGATCACCAGCTGCGTGTCGTCGGCGTAAGAGACCAGTTGGAGGCCATGGCTCTCCACAATCGTGGCAACAGGCGCGACATACATATTAAAGAGGGTTGGGCTCAATGACGAGCCCTGCGGCACGCCTTGGCCCAGAGGCACCCCCTTTGAATAGCAGTCTCCCTGCCTGACTCGGAAGCTTCTCCCGTTGAGAAAGTCTTGGATCCATCTCAGCGCGGTGCCAGAGATGCCACCTCTGTTCAGACACTGTAGCAGGATGTTATGCGCTACAGTGTCGAACGCCGCGCTGAGGTCCAACAGGATCAAGGCCATAGTTTGGCCTGCATCCACACCCTCTCTCAGATGTTCCGTAGCCATGAGAAGGGCGGACTCGGTAGAATGTCGTGGCCTAAAGCCAAACTGCGTCGCATGGAGCAGTCCCCTCTCTTCCACGTGCTTCATTATTTGGGTATTGACCACCTTTTCCGCCACTTTGGACAGAAAAGGCAGGAGGGAGATGGGCCTCAGATTTTCTAGTACCTCGAAGCCTAAGTGGGGTTTCTTCCGGAGCGGGAGCACCACCGCCTGTTTCCACCCCTCCGGCAGCTTTCCTGATCCGAAAGAGACGTCGAGGACGTGCCTTATATAATATAATATAATATAATACCACTTGGCCTGGATTTAGGAAGGAGATTGGTTAGTGACCGTGCCCGATTGAGGCCTATCCTTTATTGGAGACGTCTTTGGACGACCCCAGAGATCCGACACTATGCTGATGGGTTTCTAGCCCTAGTTAAATCGGATACATTTCACAAAATAACATGGTTGAAGACGCTCAGGGTTGTTCTTGCTGAGCTCGGTCTCTCTAGCCTTTGGGAAAATCCTTCTGGGGAAGTATTCCCAAGTAAAAATACTATTAAGGCCATATATTGGGATTATATAGAACACAAGCTCTGGAGGAGTACACATGCAGAAACAATGGGGGGTAGATTTATGGAAATTAAAACAAGATCTGCACTGGAACAGTATTGGGACAGTATAACTGTCCCGACAGATAGGAAGTTATTTTTCCAGTTAAGGTCAGGTTCTCTCCCCTTGAGGTCATTGACGGGTAGGTGGAGGAGTAGTAATAGCTCGTGTTGCCCGGTATGTGGTGCCCCCAATGAAAGCATTACCCACTTTTTATTTTTGTGTGAGGCCTATGCAAACCCAAGGAAGTATGGTTGGCCCCAGTTTGTAGAAACCTTGGGGTATTAAGCGGTGTTGAGGGGTTGAGAATTATTTGTACCTCCACCGAAATGCCTATTGTGCTGGGAACAGCAAAATACTTGGGGTGGGCATGGTCTATTAGACGGAGGGCTCTACCTTCCAACATGTACTAAATTTTATAATAATTACAAAAATTCTTTTTGTCAAAGCTTGCACAACTTCTTCTTAAAATGTATTTTATGTGTACGGAATATGAATTTTAATTGTAATGTATTTTAAAATGTATGAATTTTAAAATTTATGTTTTGTGCTTTTATGAGTGTACAACTCGAATAATGCTTTTTCAATCAATCAGCTACAACTGCCTAAAAAATGGTGACTGCTAGATCTGCTGTGCCGCGAAGCGCAGTTGCCCCCTTGAGCGCTGACTAACCTGGCCACGAAGCGCTGACTGGGAATTCACCGCCGCGGGCCCGGCCCGTCTGTAGGGCCTTCCCGCTACTGCCTGCCTTGTCGTGGCGGCCCCCGATGTGAGGAGAGGGCTGCCGTATAGTTTAAGGGGGCCGCGATAGGCCCTGAAGCCCTTGCCACCACCACCACGTGAGGAGGGCGCCGGCCGCGTCACCGGCCCGCCCCCATCATCGCCACACCCGGATTGGCTTCCACGACTTCTCTAGAGGAGGCCGCAATCCGATAGACGGCTGCTGCCGCGCCTTGACCAAAGCTGTGTCCTGATTGGCTAGGCCTACCCGGAGCTTGGGGAAGGCAGATTCAAGTGACGAGGGGGCCCCATCTGATTCTTCAACACCGCAGGGCCTGCGCTGCATCCCTGTCGACCCGGTCTGCCCCTGACATCGCCGAGCCCGGCCTGAAGGCCCACATTCTAGAGGGGGCTCCAAGGAGAACACGACCCCCCCTCCTCCGGGATCATCGCAAGGGGGCAAGGAGGCCCGAAGAGCAAGGTAACCCCAGGGAGGAGGGCAGAAGGCCGGAGAAGGCCCGAGTTTGCCCCTTCCCCTGGGAGAGACTGTGTGGGGCCCTGTTGGCCCAAATTGGTCGATTGAAGTACTGGTAACATGGCGTGAGCCTGATTTAAGACTTAACCCCGTGTTGGGGGGACTGGATGTCCTTACCTGCCCCTAGGCAGGTCCTAAAAGCAGCACTGTCTTGGGCTGTTTGGTTAGTCCCCTGGCACAAAGTTCACCAGCTTCGCTTGGCCAATGCAATGTTTACTTTTGCGGATAAAGTGATTTACCTTTGATAAAATGTTCTAATCCTGCTACAACAGTGATCTGCTTACGCTTGCCTAATGAAAGGTCTTCTCCTGACGTAATAGGATGTTGCCTGATTTCTAAAGACCTGTGTACTTCTAGTTGCAGGAATGTTTATGCGTAAGGAATGAAATGTTATTCACATGTCTTTAATGGAGAATCCTTGCAGGTGCTGTTGAGGTGTAAGGCTGAGTTCAAGCCTACCATTATTTAATATTCAATATTTATGTATTTAAGTATTTATGGCCAGGTAATGCAAAGTTATGTGCTTTTAAAGAGAAGTAATAAGTTATTTCCACTGTGATTTTAATGACCGTGATCTTGAATGCAGATAAAACTATTTGAATCAAACATACTGGTGTGGTCTCAGACTTTGCGTGTACTTATTGTCTCAGTGGATGCGTGTGTTGTGTAGTCACTTAACACCTGAGCTTTCGGGTGCCTACCCGCTCGTGCCAGGCTACCCCCGGGGAACTGGTGACCCCAGTTCCTACATTTGGTGCCGAGCGGTGGGATCCAGGACCTGTGACTATACAGCACCCTCCAGTGGGCCAGAGTGTGCTGCAATTAGACTGGACACCTATCGTGCCTACAAGCTTGCTCAATTGACCCCCCACTGTCTAGCCTGTAGAGTGTGTAGAGACCTGTGTTGTCCCAGCATTGTACCCACATCCTATCATCTGTCCTTGATTCTATCTGGGTCCCCACCTGGCAAAATGGAGTTTCAGCTAGCCGATCTGGAGGAGTACACAGTGGTGCAGCTTAGGGAATTTTGTCAGGGGATGGGGGTGCCTGTTGGGCGGAAAGCCGCAAAGGAAGAACTCCGTACCACCTTGAGGGATTGGGTAAGGGCCCACCCAGAGGAGAGATGGGATGGGGAACAGGAGGGGCAGGTCACACCAGGGGAGGCAGGCACTCCAGAAGACCCAGGCCTGCTCAACATTGATATGTCCGACAATGTGTTGCCAGGAAGACGTTCCGGGGCAGGGAGTAGTATATCTAGGGGGAGTACGTCGTCGTAGGAGTATGAGGACAGGAGGGAGGAGAGGCGATTGAAGTGCGATCTTGCCAAGCTAGAGCACGAGAGGGAGAGAGAAATGGAAGATAAGAAGCTTGCTTTGGAGAGAGAAAGATTAGCTATGGAGGAAAGGAAATTGGCGCACGAGCTCCAGCTCAAAGAAATGGAGCTGCGAGCATTGCAATTGGGTGCGCCAGGAAGTCCTAATGGTGGCAGCGTACAAGGGGCTCAACAGGAGCCCAGATTTTGGTTACCCAAGGAGGTGATAGCGAGCTACACCCAGGGGGATGACATTGCTAGGTGGTTGGAGCCGTATGAAGTGGCCTTGACCACCCATGGGGTGCCCGAGTGAGGAAATATAAATTTTATGGTCAAGATGTGTTCCCTAGCGCGTACCCCACCGTCTCCATGTACGAGTTAAAGTGCATGTAACTTCCCTCCTGTACCAGCTATGAAGACGCAAATACATTTGCGTCCAACGTTAACATGTCCTCTTTCAGATCCACCTTGAATGGATTGAATGGTCCGTTCCTAAATATGCTATGCCAACGTCTTTTTGTAGTATACTTCAACGTTTTTCAGCTCTAGCTGAATAGGCCCCTGAATTTCTGCCACCGAGCCTCTTTTCTGGCTTCTGACTCCAAGGGCCTCTGCCCAGGCTGCCCCTGTACTCGTGAACTCTGACTTACTTCTAGCGCGGCCCCTCGCGCTCAGCTCAGCCTGCTGCCTGCCAAGATTGACTATAACCTTCGAGTTATCTGTTTCCCTCCCCGAAGACGCATTCCTGCCTGCTAGTTTCAGTAAACATTACCCTCAGCTGCAGAGCCAAAGGGCCAGCCACGCTGTCTTTATGCAAGTAATTCATAGCTCCGTTACCATGCTACCAGGGAAGGCCCATGCCCCCACGCTCCTCATACAGACACTCAGGCGCTTATACACGCACTCACAGCAAGTATAGAATAGCTTCTGCCCTAGAGACCTTTCCGTCCAGATAGCTTAGTTCCTAAACACCAGATATCAGATATGATAGAAGCACAAGTTGATCTGACATGCCAGACTTCTGTCTCTTTCCGTCAGTGTAAATGTCAAGTCCCCATGCACCCTCTAGTCTCACGTGCATCACACGTCATGCAGCTGCGCGCGCATCCAAGTTTCCGATTTCTGCTGACATTGCAACATTTCTGTTAGTGCCACCCACATGTGTCACTTACTTGTGACGTTTCTAGAACACACCTCCAGTTACGCCTAGTCCACGCCTCTTGATTACGCACTAGTAACACGTGGATACTGTTATCTTGTCTTCTCTCAGCTGTTACGCCTCCTGCACTGTTGCTTATGGCATGAATTAAGTATATAAGCTATGTACTGTTAATAAAATGTAGCGCTCTATCCCTTCTGACACCCCTGTGGTGGTCAGAACATGATATCCTGGCCATGACCATTCCTTTTTAAGGAATAAAACCCCTAAGAACTCTAACACCACGGACTCTGTCTTTTTCTTCCGATCTGAGTTATTATTGATTAAGTACTTACCTGCATAGAAATTAAGAGAGTAAATTAATTATTTACGTCATTTGGCGCCCGAATAGGGACCCCTCCCCCACCTCACGCGCCGGTTGGCGCATTGCAAGCTCTGTCCCCTGCCATCAGTTAGATGGAACCTACGCGTACCGGCAGGATTTCCTGCATCTCCCTCTGACCCACGGAGGTGACGAAGACTGCGATCAGTGCCCAGACGAGGCGGTGAGGAGTGCGGAGGATCCCGACCAGAGCCTAGCCGAAAGAAACAAGGTCCGAGGTGTCAAGAGGCCCACCAGGTTTCCGAAGGTTTCCGAAGTTTTCCGAAGTTTCCCGAAGTTTTCCGAAGTTTCGAGTCGAGTCCAGTCAAGTTTTCCGAGGCCTTCTGTTTTCCGTGCTTCCCGGTGAGTACCATTGCTGGGACGTATCTAGACGGGTTTGGGTACACAAGTCCGGTCTGCACTGTTTTTAGGCAGTGTATCTGTACTGTTTAGCAGTATATCTAGTATTCCGAATTTCTGAATTTTCTGCACTGTTACAGCAGTGTATCTGTACTGTTTAGCAGTACATCCGGTATAGGGGGTAGTAATCTATGTCTCAAATGTCTTTTCATGTGCTTAACGTTGTGGTATGAATGTGACCGTTTTATGTGCATTATTGTGTTTTCTTGTATAACCAGTTATATTCAGAATTAAGTATCAAGGATCACGCATTCGGTATCGAGTAGGCAAAATGCCGTTTTTCAACAAGTTAAAGCAGATAGGAACTAGGAAAGGGATACTAGAGGAAGAAATTCCTATCCCCCCTAGGGACACTCCAGGTAACTTTATGTATAACAAGCATGGCATAGATGCCATATTGTATCTAGAATTATGGGCCGATTATACGAAACATCTAGACGAGAGACACAGATGGCCAGTTAATGGAACATGGGATGCCGAGTGCATCATGAAGGTAGAAGAGGCATTATGGAAAAAGAAAGCCAGACAATCTCAGAAAGACGCCATAGAATTTTGGCGTAAGGAATCACATAAACGTGCTGAAAGAGCACTCCGTAGAGAAGACAGACTTAAAGAATCAGATAAAGCTCAAGAAAACGAATTAGTTACTGAAGGAATCCGAGTAAAAACAGAACAAATAGATCGCATCCGAAATAGCCAAGTAAACGGCATGTATCTTATGGCCGAGGGTACACCTGACGCCATTTCAGAAATACCGAAAAATCTGCCGCCACCACTGGTTCCAACTAAAGTAACACATAGGACCACTAAAGATATATTCCTGAATTCCTATCTAGAAGATGTAGCTCCCGCTTACACCAATCTGCCTGTCCGCGCCCTGCCTACTGACAGGGACGAGGGTGGCACCCCGCCCCCAAATCATGCTCCGCCAGTACCACGACAGACCTCCCCCGTTCCGCCAGCCCCGCCACTTCCTGCACTCAAAACAGATCTACCGAAACCACGTTTACCTGATCTAACAAAAAGACAAATTCAAGTACAAATACAGACTCCACACAGAGATGATGCCCAAGCTTCCGCTTCAGGAGGTGCGACCGCGGGTCCTCGGACCCCGCCCTTAACGCACAGGTTATCCCTAGGGGACTTGCGGAGTCCCACCATGTACAAATCACCCCGTCTTGATATACTCAAAGGACAACTTACTGTTTGCAGATATGATCCAGTACCCGGAAAAGAGGATAGAATGATGATGGCATCATTGCGGTTACGAGCCGCTACTGATTTTCTGTTAATGTTTCCAGGAATGAAAGAGCACCTAGACAGAATCTACCGGTTTATACAGACTGGAAAAGATCCCGAAAGCATTAAAGATGCCTTGGAGCATCAGAAAGTTGACACTCAAGCATATATATTACGTTTTTTTATAAATTGCCTAATAAGAGAACGAGACCGGCCTGAGACAGATCAGGATGAAATAGAGGCACTCCACAAGTGGGGTCAAAATATATCGGAAGGAAAACATGATAGACAGAATTGCATAGCTAGCATGTACAAGAAAATAAGAAAGACAGTAATAGAGATACACCAAAAAGAGAAAGACAAAGCTTCCTCCGAGGAGGAAGAAGAATCTGAAGAACCAGAAAAAGCTGCAGATACTATAGCATATGTAGGTAAGGGAAATTACCTTAGGAAAGGCATCCGTCCAGAAAGCAAGAGAGTTTTCTTCTCTGCCTTGACAAATCCGAATTCTGCTGAACATCAGTTCCAGGAAACTGATAAAAGGCTTCGAGATCGAGTTGGGTACCACGTACTAAATTCTATGGATGAACAAGAACTAGCCCGATCAGCTGTATCATGGGCCGAAAATGCAGACATATATAATGATGACACGGTAGCGCAGACATTTCTGAACCTCTCCCCAGACGAGCAGAAATTAGCAGGTGTATACATGATTCAGCACCTCCTCATCAAATACAGAAAACATTATTCTGATCCAGGTCCCTTACACGAAACACTAGAAGCACTACTCATGGATAGATGGAGAGGCTTAAGTACCAAGTTAATACAAATAATTCTAGAACAACGCCGTAGATATGACACGTTCATCAGCTCCGAATATGTTCCCGCCCCGCCCCCAGAAAGGAAAATGTATCACATGCAACGCCTGAGTGGCGTTGAAAGTCAGAACCCCTTACGAGAAGTACACCCAGTTATGGGTACAGATAATACCTTGAAACGTGTATATGTACACACGCCATTGACCAAGCTAGAACTGTTAGAAATGAAGAAACTAGTCCCGTGTCATGATAAAGACCCTGCAGGTTTTCATAGAGAGCTTAAAGACATGTTACTAATGGGGGATTACACGTATGATGATATCATGAAAATGTTGAAAGTATTATTGCCCACGGGTATCTTCGAGAAATTGAAGGAAAAGGAATGGGAGGTGGGGGACACAAAGATTGCATGGGCAGAAATAGAGGACGAAGAAAGAAAACGGGTCCCGGGGGTAGGCCTTGGGGACAAAACTAAAGCATTACCAGGTTTGATAGTACAGGTTCTGCCCAGATTATTGACAACTAGAAAGGAAGATTGGGACGCCATCTCGTCCTGTAAACAGAAACATGATGAAGATACTAGTGACTTCTATTCAAGATTCGAGAAATGTTTCATTATTAATAGTGGCCTCAAACCAAGTAGCGAGTCGTACCCGCATCTTTTTGTATCAAAGTTAGTCGAGAATTCCCTACCGTTAGTTAAAAACCGTGTATATAAGGTCGAGAGTACATGGCAAGCAAATACGCCATCACAGATGTTACAGATGTTACAATACCACCAGAACAGAATTAGAGAAGAACAAGATCAGGAACAGAAACGTATGAAAGACACAAAGATGAAAATGTTAGTAGCACAGACAGTCCAAGCCGACGGTCACAGAAAGGGTACGACCCAGACAAGTCACCCTACAGCTCCCGTTAAAGGGACATGTAATTATTGCAAGCAGCCAGGTCACTACGTACATGAATGCCCGGTACTAAAACACAATATAGCGACAGGTAAAACTAAAGAAAGACCGCATCCGCCTAGACAAGACCATAACCAGCATCAGTCTTCACAGAATACACAGAATACACAGCCTATGCATGCTTCTTCAGTTCCAGCACAGACAGTAGCGGTACCACAGCCACAGCCCATTGCCGCGTCTCAGCAAGTTTCACAGCAGATGTACCAGTATGCCCAGTCCGCTTATCCCGAATATTCACGATACACATGAAACAGCCTAGAGAGGGAAGGTGACTTGCCTCTTATTGAGATTCCTGTAGATCAAGAAGGTCCTTATGTACATAGTCAAGTATTAGGAAAAGACAGAAAGTTTTTAATTGACACAGGGGCAAGTCGCACCACAATCAGCCATGATGAAGTTCCAGGGGCACCCCTCTCAGGCTCACAGAATGTTTCCCTTGGTTTTTCAGGACAGCCTATTGTAAATGAGGTATCGCAACCAGTTCCCCTGGCTGTGGGTCCGTTATCACGTGTCACAGACTTATTACTTACGAAATCATGTCCAGAAAATCTGTTAGGAATTAAAACATTGAAGGCTCTAGGAGCTATAATATGCTGTTCCCCGGAGGGAGTCAGACTCTTTCTACGGGATTTCAAGGGTCATTATGTTTTGCGAGAATTCGATGTCAGATTGAAAAATGTACCAGATTACTTGTGGGCAAAAGGCCCAACTGATGTAGGCTGTATGCACATTACACCATACCGCGTTACACTCAAGGCAGGTGTTGTATTACCCCGAATCAGACAATACAAGTTACCACCCGATGCTGTAGTGGCTTTACTGAAAATCATTGAAGAGCTCATTGCCCAAGGAGTGGTCGTAGAGACCGACTCCAATGTCTGTAATTCACCCATCATTCCAATTCTTAAACGTACTGATCCCAATGCACCGCCAGTATATCGGCTGGTGATTGATTTAAGAGAACTGAATAAATGCATTATTCCACAGTATCCTGTGGTCCCCGATATCTCCTCCTTATTGACTGCTATTGATTCAGAAGCAACGTTCTTTACCGTAATTGATCTCAAGAACGCCTTTTTCAGCGTGCCTATTGATCCAGAGAGCCAATATCTCTTCGGATTCAGTTTAAATGGACGCAGCTTCAAATTTTCACGCGCACCTCAAGGATTCACAGAAAGCCCCAGCATCTATAGTCAAGCACTGAAAAGACAACTAGATTGTATTCAAATGCCAGTTAACACCGCTTTACTGCAATACGTCGATGATCTACTGATCACCGCACGAAGTGAGCCCGAATGCGAACAAGCATCACTGACAGTTTTACATTTCCTGGCAGACAAGGGACACAAGGTGTCCCCTTCAAAGTTACAATTCTGTGTTCAGCAAGTTGTGTACTTGGGTCACTTGCTGTCCAAAGTGGGGAGACAGCTCACTCCCGATCGCATTCAGTTAATTGTAAATATGCCGCAACCCCAGACACAAAAGGAAGTGCGGGCCTTCATAGGCCTCACCTCGTACTGCAGACAATGGATTCCCCAGTATGCATTTCTAGCCAAACCACTCATTCAGTTAACAACGCAGGAGGCAGCAACTTCGACTGCCCTCCCTTGGACTCAAGAACATACACAGGCTTTTGAAGAATTAAAGAAAGCTTTATGCCAAGCACCAGTTTTAGCGACACCATGTTACAGCAAACCGTTTACACTTTTTGTTACAGAACGTGATGGTACAGCGTTGTCTGTCCTCACCCAAGATCAAGCAGGTTCACATAAGCCTTGCGCTTATTTCTCAAGTACATTGGATTCAGTAGCTCAGGCACTCCCTGCATGCTTAAAGTCAGTAGCAGCAACAGCGTTAGCAATAAGACAAAGTGATTCAATTGTTTTAGGTCATCAGTTAACAGTTCAAGTACCACACTCTGTAGAGGTTTTGTTAAACAGAACCCAGACTCAGCACTTGACTATAGCACGACTGACAGGTTATGAATTAACGTTATTCCAGCCACACATAGAAATCAGACGCTGCAGTATCCTGAACCCCGCAACACTGTTACCTACAATTATGACAGATCCAGCCCCGCATGATTGCATAGAGGTCATTAATGCAGTAACAAAGCCACGACGAGACTTAACAGATGTCCCACTGACAAATCCAGACCTAACACTTTATGTGGACGGTTCATGCATGAGAACAAATACAGGAGAATTAGTGGCTGCGTATGCCGTGACCACTGAAACTGAAGTTAAAGAAACACATCGTATTGACACACTGTCTGCTCAAGCAGCAGAGCTCATCGCTCTGACCCGAGCTTGTATTCTAGCCAGGAACAGAAATGTTAACATATACACAGATTCACGTTATGCATTCGGAGTTGTACACGACTTCGGAGTCCTCTGGCAAGAACGAGGTTTCCTGACCTCTCATGGGGCCAAGATACAACATGGTCCCCTCATTCAAGCACTGTTAGAAGCAATACATTTGCCCTCGGGCATATCAGTCATGAAGTGTAAAGCACATACTAAAGTTACAGATTCTGTTTCCCAGGGTAACGACCTGGCAGACCAGACAGCAAAACATACAGCACTGACTCACACCCAGATTACGGATGTGACAAAGACAATAGTACCGACAAAGTGTATGGCGGTTAGAGATCCCACCCTAGACGTAATCGATATCCAGACACACGCTACTCCAGATGAAATAAAGAAATGGACTGAACTAGGAGGGATTCAGACAGATCAAGGTTGGATGACGAAGGGAAAATGTACATGGTTTCTCCCCGACTCAATGGTTCAAAGCATGATAAATACAGCACATAGTCCTGCACATCTAGGAGAGAAAGCCATGATAGATTGTTTGCAGAATCTCTGGTACAATAAACACTTACGAGCAGCAGCAAAACAGAAAGTGCGTACTTGCATGATCTGTTGTCAGTTCAATCCAGGTAAAAGCGTCCCTGTAGAGCAAGGTGGATTTCATCCTCCCGATCACCCTTTTGAAGTCCTCCAGATGGATTATATCCAGATGGACAGTTGTTGAGGTTTCAAATATGTTCTCGTAGTTGTTTGTGCACTTTCCCGTTGGACAGAAGCTTACCCAGTATCAGATTACACCGCCCCAACCACTGCCAAGCAGCTGGTTCGTGAATTCTTCCCACGGTACGGTTTGCCCCGTGTCGTGTATTCAGATAACGGACAGCCATTCTCATCCGAGTTGATGAAACAGGTTTCCCTTTTGCTAGGATATCAGTGGAAGTTCCACTGTGTCCGACACCCCGAAGCCGCAGGCCTTGTAGAAAGGCATAACCAGACATTAAAGACCCGACTTGCTAAGATATGTCAGGAGAAAGGGGTCGACTGGATAGTCGCCCTGCCAGTGGCACTATTCTACATGAGGATGGTCGCCCACTCGAGATCAGGGCTATCCCCGTACGAAGTGGTTTTTGGCAGACCACCGAATATGTGGGGGACGCCCATTCCGAAGAAAATCACTGATGTTGATTGTAATATGTTGACAGATTACCTTGCCTCCTTGATGTCTGCACTCCAATCATGTCGTTCACAGGTTGCCGCAGCCTTTCCTGACAACACTGATGTAAAGCCACATGAGGTCCGTCCGGGGGACATAGTTCTCGTCCGGAATTTCGACCGGAAAAGTCCGTTGGAGCCCCGCTGGAAAGCCCCGAAGATCGTCCTCCTTACTACCAGGACCGCCGTCAAGTTGGAAGGAAGAAAGGGGTGGGTCCACACGAGTCATATTAAGCTTTGCAATGAACTAAAACATGAACTAAAACAAGACTCTGACTCGTCCACCCCCACCAAAGACTGTATCAAAACCAGTGACTTTGAAGTATCCGAACGAGAGAAAACTCCCCAAGAGGAATACCGTACGAAACTCCGATCTAGCAAGTCAGACAGTTTAATTGTTTAAGTCCTCCCCTAGGTGAATCGGTTAAAAAGTTTCTGACATGTATCCCCTAGATCGAGATAGAGAGAGAGAGAGACAAGTCAAAAGAAATACATACTGCAAATCACTGCGTAGTCACTGTATAGTGACATTGTTAATAATGTTTTTTCTAAGTGTTCTAATTATTATTGCCAGTATACTGCTTCCTATATACTGTCCTATCTTCAAGCATGAACAATCTGTCTACAATGTCTCTGCTGAACATTCTTTTAGTGAGTTACCACAACATGAACTCTCCTACAGACTGGCGCTGCGCAATAACACATTCATTAGTATGCTGCACCACTCCCATCAGACTAATAACGCTACAAACTGCTGGATATGTGGCCGACTCCCTCCCTACCAGAATTACAAGGGAGCTCTGCCCCTCTTTCCGTACCCGTTCACTCACAACGGCTCCTGTGGTGCATGGTTTAAAATAATTAATTCCTTAGATCCTGATATTGCTGTTTTCGATGGGAGCTGGGTTTGGGGAAACCTGAACTTAGTTCTGCTCAACGTCTGTTACCCTGATAAAGAGGGACTCCCCACTCGAATAGGAACTGATCTAGAAAATGAAGTATATGGATTAGGTAATTACACAATTAGCCTCATGATCCTTACTGTAGAATCCGAAGCCGCACCAGCTCTGCCTCATATGTCAGTATTACCAGTCACCGGTGAACTATGTGTTAGCAAGAAAGGTTCAGTACACTTAGGTCATAGTAAATGCACTACCGTGGTCGAATTCAGTGATCATGGTAAATCGTCCTTTAAAGCTACTCGTCATTCCTATTTTGTTTGTGGTCATACCGCATGTGAGAAGTTGGCCTGGTATATAATGCTCACTAGTTCTAGTGATCACTTTGTACCATGCCAAGCAACCCTTATGATGATGGTTGTAATTCAACCTTGTAGACCAGTTATCCTAGTGGTAACGTGGACAAAGCAGTCTTAGGCTAAACTCTGAAAGGCATGTGAAGCTAGCTGTTATACCATACACAACCCCCTTGAATACCAAATGAAAGGGACACCACACAGATATATATTGAAAATATATATTGATTTATTAACTATAAAAATCCCCTGGACTCTTTATGAGCACAGAAGCACAAGCGTTAAATCACAAGACAGTTTAAAATACACAAAAGTTGCACAATATGGATGAGCCCTAGGGGCCACCTAAACCATATACTAAATAAGTGGTATAAGGGATACCAGGAGGAAAGTGAAGAGGCCTAGGGCCTTGGGAATCGCTGGAGCTATTCGAGACTGGAGTTAACTAAGTCGGGAAAGGCCCACGGGACTCGGGTGCAGTGTCCAAAGTGCACGCACTTCTCAATACAAAGTCTATGGTGCGTAAAAAGCACAAAGTTAGAAAGTTAGGAACCTTCCGAGTGACCTACGGAGCTGAAACTTAAAACACAGGCCCTTGGGATGTGTACCAGTGCAGGAGCACCGGCGGAGCTGAGTTACCTCACCCACAGGAAGCGGGTGCAGAGGGGACAGTGTTCAAAGTCACTAGCCAGTGACTGCCGTGGAACCAGAGTGGAACCAGGTGATGTCGGGTGCAAACAGGCGTTGTCGGGTAGCTTCTTTCTGCAGCCACGTGGATACCCGGGGTCGAGGACGTCCAGGAGTCGGTCACGAGCTGTCCCACGTAGGCTTCTCGCTGTTGGCGGTGTCGGCGACCTGATCGGAGCAAACAGGCCTTGGCAAATGCAAGCCACGCAGAAGTTGAAAGATGCTGTTCACTCGGACCAGCAAGGTCAGAGCGGGTGCTCCTTTTCACAGGAGCTAGGGCAGGTCTGGAGCAACCAGACCCACAGTGTAAATTGTAGGTTTCGTCGCCAAGATGGCCGCTGACCACGTGACAAGCGGCCGGGATGGCGAGTCGAGTGGCAAAAAGCAAAAGGGCCCCACGCAGATCGTGGAGATGCTGGAGGGCTGATCTTTGGTGCAAATGCTGCTCGGTTGTGGGGCTTCTCAAACCCCAAAGCACAGAGTCGAGGGTGCCTCGGGTGCTGCGCAGTCAGCGTCTCGGGGGTCTTTCAAGATGGCCGCTCCCACGTCTCTCGGTGCCTCCACGGGTCCCTTCTTTGCAGGGACTGTGGATTGGGCTGGGAGAAGTCTGGGAAGCTGTGTCTTGTCAGGCTCTGCACTCGGGCTCCGGCGGGAGGCGGCGGCAAAGCAGACGTCGAGGTGCTGGGTGATGCCTGTGTTCACAGGGTGGCCCCTCCTAGGCCACTAGGGAGATTCTCTTCAGTCTTCTGTGCAGCAGAATGTCGAAGTCCAGTCTTCTTCTTGTTTAAAGTTGATTTCAGGATGATCTGCTGTGCAATGGCACTGCTCCCTCTCTTATTCCAATCTGAGGGGTGGATCTCCTGCTAGGTCCCTCCCCTATGGGTGGGACCAGGAAGGGGGGTGGTTACACCCCCTCTCCTTTGTCCAGCTCCTCGCCAGGACTGGGGCTGGAAAGCCCCAGAACCGGTTTGGGCTGGCTTATGCACAGGGACACCTTGTGTGCCCCAGGCATGTCTCAATCTATTCAGCCCTGTCCTACCCAATACACAAAACCCTGTCTGGGGTGGTGCTCGCACCTCCCCAGGCAGGAAACCCTTTGTCCAGGCCACCATCTGCCGAGTTTCGGTCAGCAGCAGGAGGCCAGACTTGTGTCTGTGGTGGCAGCATCCATTTTGTGATGCTGAGGCTCTGGTTAACTTTAACCGGGGTTAAGGCTACACACATGTCGTGTCCCTCTAGAAGGGTGGAATGCTATCCCCATCGCCAGAACTGGCGAGGGGATAGTATTCCAATTCGTATGACACCTTACTCGACATGTTTTGATAAAGCCAAACCAAAGATAGCATATAACCGCGAGGATTATAATGCACTTAAGAGTATATGGTATTGCAATATCCCAGAACAGCTTAGGGATTGGTTCCCGACAGCTGCAGACAGGCTCAGCTCATGCTAGAGCACCATCTCACATGTAACCATGCACTCTGCCCCCAGGATTGCAGGGGCCTTCCATAGGAATGGCTTACAGGTTAACATGTGTCCAGTTTAAGGTTAGATATAGGGATACTATATCTAAGTAAGAGGTGATTACACCAACTTACCCCAGCTGAGTGATCAGCCAGTTGTGTCAAATCTGGAGGCCAGGCCAGGGGTGGCACAAGACGTGCTGCAGCCCCTGGTAGGCCTTGGATGCACCTATGCCCTGGGTACCTAGGGTACACTGTTACAGGGGCCTATAAGGTGAACCAGTTCCAATTATGTTATGCACCTAGGGTACATGGAGTCCATTTTAAGGAGAGAGCAATCAGCCTGGGGCCCTGAATAGCAGGATCCCAGGCCAACTAAGTCAAAAACCAGCTAAACACCAGGCAAAAAGTTTGGGGGTAACCATAGTCAGATATCCACCTTCCTACATAACCCCCCCCAAACGAAAGGAGATAAGGCTATCCTTGACCAGGTAAGCCTATATTGCCTAAGTGGCCATATAAGGAAGTACCAGCTCTGGCTTGGTAACCCCCTGTTTCATGGTCCACTAAGCAATCCCTCACCCTAAGGGTATCTGAGGGTCTCCACCATAGGGAATCTCTACCTGTGGTGTGTCTTTGCAAAGTCAAAGGTTGGTGTTGGGATGGAGTACTGAAGTGAGTTTCCTCTGTAGGGCTCAGCTTCCTCCAATCACTCTCCACCATGTGTGCCTTTCTTTCTTTGACTGAGTTGCACTGTGCTCTCAGGGTCAACCTCTGGCTACCTAAAGCTGGAGGCTGAGTCCCTCTGTTTGGCTTACTGGAGGGACAGTTCAGGTTTGGGCCCTTAGGGTCCCAGGTTTGGCTGTGCCCAACAATATCCATCTGGGGGAGGTCCCTAACTACTTTTAAGGGGGATCCCTCAGGAGTTTTTAAAGTTTGCACCTCACTAGGGCTACTAGTTTCGGTGCCCCTAATCTGTTGATGGGGGTGCTTTATTTGACAGGGGGCCCTTTGGGTCTCACTGTCCTTCTTGTCCTCTGCAGCCCCGGGCTGAGTAAGGCAAGGTAGAGAGGGGCAGGTTACCTGCTTCAGACTGGGTCCCACCTGAGAAGGGTCCACTGCCATCAGAGGCTCTGTTAGGCCAGGCCTAACAACCTCTGGGACAGTTCCTTCATCAGGGGTAAGATCAGTTCCCTGAGGAGGCTGATCCTTTCCTAAAGTCTGGTGGGAGGGAGATTTCTCTTCCTCCTCAATGCTCTCTGTTTGGGTGGAGTGATCCATCATTTCAGGCTTCACTACCCATGTATCAGTTTGAGTTTGGGCTGTGGCCATCACAGCCCCACCAACCTTTTCAGGAGGAGACTCAGTTTGGGTATGGGCTGTTACTAGTACAGCCCTGCTACTCTTTCCAGGAGGGAAGTTATCTAAAGATGGGGCTGAGGTTTGCTCAGCCCTCCCAACCTTTTCAGGAAGGACATCTTGAATTGGGGCTGTAGCCATTACAGCCCCACTAACCTTTCCATGGAGATTTACCATTCTAGAATGGGTTTGCTGTTCAACCTCAGCCCAGGCTGAGATTTCCAAATCATTACCCAGTAGGCAATCTACAGGCAAGTTTGCTGACACTGCCACTCTCTTTGGGCCAGTGACACCTCCCCAGCTAAGATTGACTACTGCCATGGGATGATTGGTTTCTATGCCATCAATGTTTGTCACCTGATATCTGGCATCAGGTAAAAGTTGCCTTGAGGGGACTAGACATTCAGCCACCATGGTGATGCTAGCCCCTGTGTCTCTGAAGGCCTCAACTTTCAAGCCATTGATGAGGGGCTCCTGTCTATACTTGCTCAAAGTGTTTGGGCAAGCAGTGAAATTGGCAAACCCCATGCCAGTCTCATAGACAAGAGTATCTGAGTTAGGGGACCTGGATAGGCCAGAGTCCACCTGTCCTCCAAAAGTAAACCCACCCAAATTCTTGGGGGTGCTCCCACCACCTGGGGGACCACTGCTAACAGTGACAGGAGGTGTTGGAGCCTTACCTGGAGGTATATTCTCCTTATTGCCATTCTTGGGACAACAGCTATCTGTTTTGTAATGCCCCACCTGTTTACAGGTATGACAATAAGGCTTTTTCTGGGTTGTAGAAGTGTCTTGGGACCCACCCCCATCCCTGGAGTTTTGGGGCCCTGGGGAAGTCTTTTCCTTACTTTTATCCCCACCCTTCTCTTGAGGCTTGGTAGTCTCTTTCTTTTGGTCACCACCCTGGTTCTTAGGTCTGATCCTGGTTCTGACCCATTTGTCTGCCCTCCTACCCAATTCTTGTGGGGAGGTCAGATCAGAGTCAACCAGGTGCTGATGTAGAAGCTGATTTTGCCAATTACTTAAGATTTGCTCTCTCATAATTAAATTATACAATCCTGTATAGTCAGTAACCTTACTTCCCAGCAACCAGCCCTCCAGAGCCTTAGTGGCACACTCAACAAATTCAGACCAGTCCTGAGTCTGTGTCTTCTGGGTATCTCTGAACATTAACCTGTACTGTTCAGTGGTTAAGCCTAACCCATCAATCAGAGCACTCTTCAGGACCATGTAGTTTCTAGAATCCCCATCACTAACTGTGAGGAGTCTGTCTCGGCCTCTACCTTCAAAGGAGAGCCACAAGATTGCTGCCCACTGCTCCTGAGGGATCTGCTGTACTCTGCAGGCTCTCTCCATTGCAGTAATCCATTTATGGATGTCATCCCCAGCTTTATAGGGGGGCACAATCTTACTCAAGTTTCTATTATCAAAAGACCTGTCTTTATCCTTGTGGATATTGCTGCCACCAGTGGGTTCTATTACCCCACTCTCTCTAGGCTGTCTTGCTCTAGCAAGTTTCTCTTGGGCCAGGGCAATCTCTAACTCTTGTCTCTGGACTCTCAATTCAGCCTCTCTAATTTGAGATTCTCTCAATTTGGTCTCATGTTCCCTTCTCTGAGGGCTAGTCATCCTCCTTCTGGAGTGACCATGAGAACCTCTAGAAGCATAGGAGTTGTCAGAGTCACCTGAGTGAATCCTTCTCCTCCTAGGCTCCTGGTTAAGTCCACCTGAGGGTCTGAATGGGTTGTTACCTGATTCATTCCCAAGTTGACTTAAGTTAGCCTGGTTCAGTCTACTGACCAGCACCTGACTATCTCTGTCATCATCTGACTCACTGCTTTCCACCTCCTCCCCCTCTTCTTCTTCTTCCTCTACATCTATCTGAGGGGCTCCAGTGGTGGAGGCATCCTCATCTACCAGGATGATAGGGGCAGGGGTGTCTACAGTATCATCCTCTGAAGGATGGCCTCCTTCAGCATTCCCTGTGGGGTTTGCTTTAGAGGTCTTTAGAGCCTCAGACTGATCCAAGAGCTCTCTTAGGTGGTCTGTAGTAGGGGAAGGCCCTGTCTTCAGACCCCTTAAGACACAAAGCTGTCTTAATTCCTTAAAGGGAAAAATAGCAAACTGGGATGGTGCCCTTGGAGGGTCACTCTCAACAGGAGTAAGTCCACTGGACCCCTCTGTTCCAGACATTGCTCTAGTGTGGGTGGATGTGTTGCAATCTACCTACACTGGTGTTTACCTACTAAACCTATCTAGTAGTTGTAGCTAGGGTGTGCTACTCCCTTTGCTCTACAACAACTAAGTTCAGTAGAACTTAAGTATACTAGTCTTGTTTTATATGTACCTAGCAGGTACCTGTGTGATCTTTCAGATGATAATCTCAAAGATTGTAATGGTAAAACAACAGCAAGCTCAGATCCCAATCCGCTGCTCACCAATGTGAGAAGTTGGCCTGGTATATAATGCTCACTAGTTCTAGTGATCACTTTGTACCATGCCAAGCAACCCTTATGATGATGGTTGTAATTCAACCTTGTAGACCAGTTATCCTAGTGGTAACGTGGACAAAGCAGTCTTAGGCTAAACTCTGAAAGGCATGTGAAGCCAGCTGTTATACCATACACAACCCCCTTGAATACCAAATGAAAGGGACACCACACAGATATATATTGAAAATATATATTGATTTATTAACTATAAAAATCCCCTGGACTCTTTATGAGCACAGAAGCACAAGCGTTAAATCACAAGACAGTTTAAAATACACAAAAGTTGCACAATATGGATGAGCCCTAGGGGCCACCTAAACCATATACTAAATAAGTGGTATAAGGGATACCAGGAGGAAAGTGAAGAGGCCTAGGGCCTTGGGAATCGCTGGAGCTATTCGAGACTGGAGTTAACTAAGTCGGGAAAGGCCCACGGGACTCGGGTGCAGTGTCCAAAGTGCACGCACTTCTCAATACAAAGTCTATGGTGCGTAAAAAGCACAAAGTTAGAAAGTTAGGAACCTTCCGAGTGACCTACGGAGCTGAAACTTAAAACACAGGCCCTTGGGATGTGTACCAGTGCAGGAGCACCGGCGGAGCTGAGTTACCTCACCCACAGGAAGCGGGTGCACAGGGTCGAAGATGTGTCGGGTTTCGTCACGCTGGTCGATGGTGCTTGGAGCAGGAGATGCTGCAGGCGGCTCGATGAGAAGAGTTCCGGTGGATCCAAGGGTGGATCTGTAGATGTGAAGACCTGAAAGCAGAGGGGACAGTGTTCAAAGTCACTAGCCAGTGACTGCCGTGGAACCAGAGTGGAACCAGGTGATGTCGGGTGCAAACAGGCGTTGTCGGGTAGCTTCTTTCTGCAGCCACGTGGATACCCGGGGTCGAGGACGTCCAGGAGTCGGTCACGAGCTGTCCCACGTAGGCTTCTCGCTGTTGGCGGTGTCGGCGACCTGATCGGAGCAAACAGGCCTTGGCAAATGCAAGCCACGCAGAAGTTGAAAGATGCTGTTCACTCGGACCAGCAAGGTCAGAGCGGGTGCTCCTTTTCACAGGAGCTAGGGCAGGTCTGGAGCAACCAGACCCACAGTGTAAATTGTAGGTTTCGTCGCCAAGATGGCCGCTGACCACGTGACAAGCGGCCGGGATGGCGAGTCGAGTGGCAAAAAGCAAAAGGGCCCCACGCAGATCGTGGAGATGCTGGAGGGCTGATCTTTGGTGCAAATGCTGCTCGGTTGTGGGGCTTCTCAAACCCCAAAGCACAGAGTCGAGGGTGCCTCGGGTGCTGCGCAGTCAGCGTCTCGGGGGTCTTTCAAGATGGCCGCTCCCACGTCTCTCGGTGCCTCCACGGGTCCCTTCTTTGCAGGGACTGTGGATTGGGCTGGGAGAAGTCTGGGAAGCTGTGTCTTGTCAGGCTCTGCACTCGGGCTCCGGCGGGAGGCGGCGGCAAAGCAGACGTCGAGGTGCTGGGTGATGCCTGTGTTCACAGGGTGGCCCCTCCTAGGCCACTAGGGAGATTCTCTTCAGTCTTCTGTGCAGCAGAATGTCGAAGTCCAGTCTTCTTCTTGTTTAAAGTTGATTTCAGGATGATCTGCTGTGCAATGGCACTGCTCCCTCTCTTATTCCAATCTGAGGGGTGGATCTCCTGCTAGGTCCCTCCCCTATGGGTGGGACCAGGAAGGGGGGTGGTTACACCCCCTCTCCTTTGTCCAGCTCCTCGCCAGGACTGGGGCTGGAAAGCCCCAGAACCGGTTTGGGCTGGCTTATGCACAGGGACACCTTGTGTGCCCCAGGCATGTCTCAATCTATTCAGCCCTGTCCTACCCAATACACAAAACCCTGTCTGGGGTGGTGCTCGCACCTCCCCAGGCAGGAAACCCTTTGTCCAGGCCACCATCTGCCGAGTTTCGGTCAGCAGCAGGAGGCCAGACTTGTGTCTGTGGTGGCAGCATCCATTTTGTGATGCTGAGGCTCTGGTTAACTTTAACCGGGGTTAAGGCTACACACATGTCGTGTCCCTCTAGAAGGGTGGAATGCTATCCCCATCGCCAGAACTGGCGAGGGGATAGTATTCCAATTCGTATGACACCTTACTCGACATGTTTTGATAAAGCCAAACCAAAGATAGCATATAACCGCGAGGATTATAATGCACTTAAGAGTATATGGTATTGCAATATCCCAGAACAGCTTAGGGATTGGTTCCCGACAGCTGCAGACAGGCTCAGCTCATGCTAGAGCACCATCTCACATGTAACCATGCACTCTGCCCCCAGGATTGCAGGGGCCTTCCATAGGAATGGCTTACAGGTTAACATGTGTCCAGTTTAAGGTTAGATATAGGGATACTATATCTAAGTAAGAGGTGATTACACCAACTTACCCCAGCTGAGTGATCAGCCAGTTGTGTCAAATCTGGAGGCCAGGCCAGGGGTGGCACAAGACGTGCTGCAGCCCCTGGTAGGCCTTGGATGCACCTATGCCCTGGGTACCTAGGGTACACTGTTACAGGGGCCTATAAGGTGAACCAGTTCCAATTATGTTATGCACCTAGGGTACATGGAGTCCATTTTAAGGAGAGAGCAATCAGCCTGGGGCCCTGAATAGCAGGATCCCAGGCCAACTAAGTCAAAAACCAGCTAAACACCAGGCAAAAAGTTTGGGGGTAACCATAGTCAGATATCCACCTTCCTACACCGCATACATACGTTTGCCTCCAGATTGGGATGGTACCTGTTATATTGCATTCCTTCTGCCACCTGTTTTTCTAGCTCCCCCTGATTACCATAGAAATACCAATCTAGTAAAGAATAGACCCAGAAGAGATATCCCACTTGTCGACTACACAGAAACGGCATGGGAACAGTACACTGATTTCAATAAAGGATTCTTTTTCTTTTTAGGACCTGTCCAAAACAGTAAACTAATACGTAGATTAACTAGAACACTTGAAGCTGTAGTACATGAAACTGCCTCCGCCTTAGGTAACTTAACAGAGGAGCAATCTGCTATGCGGGTTGTTGTCCTTCAAAATCGTCTTGTTATTGACGTCATCTTGGCAGATAGAGGTGGAGCCTGTAAGGTCATCGGGTCAAGTTGCTGTGTTTTCATTCCACAAAATGCGCCATCTGTCTATCAAGCTATTACCCGTCTGCATAAAATTGCAAATCAGATACATCAGAATCCAGGCACCTGGACTTGGTCCGGTTGGTTCTGGACAACGTTAACTGCCTGGGGATGGAAGATCCTATCCTTCCTAGGTTTCGGCCTTGTCATAGTATTCAGCTGCTGCCTGTGCCTACAGTGTGGGCCGGCGATATGTGGACTGTGTGCCACATCATGTATTGAACATTCCAGTTTCCTCTCAAACCGTCAAAGAAAGAAAGATGAACAAATAATGTTGCAAGAACAAACTGATCAATTTATGATGATTAATATATCATGAAGGGTCCATAGGGAACAAGGAGGGAATGAGGAAATATAAATTTTATGGTCAAGATGTGTTCCCTACCCCACCGTCTCCATGTACGAGTTAAAGTGCATGTAACTTCCCTCCTGTACCAGCTATGAAGACGCAAATACATTTGCGTCCAACGTTAACATGTCCTCTTTCAGATCCACCTTGAATGGATTGAATGGTCCTTTCCTAAATATGCTATGCCAACGTCTTTTTGTAGTATACTTCAACGTTTTTCAGCTCTAGCTGAATAGGCCCCTGAATTTCTGCCACCGAGCCTCTTTTCTGGCTTCTGACTCCAAGGGCCTCTGCCCAGGCTGCCCCTGTACTCGTGAACTCTGACTTACTTCTAGCGCGGCCCCTCGCGCTCAGCTCAGCCTGCTGCCTGCCAAGATTGACTATAACCTTCGAGTTATCTGTTTCCCTCCCCGAAGACGCATTCCTGCCTGCTAGTTTCAGTAAACATTACCCTCAGCTGCAGAGCCAAAGGGCCAGCCACGCTGTCTTTATGCAAGTAATTCATAGCTCCGTTACCATGCTACCAGGGAAGGCCCATGCCCCCACGCTCCTCATACAGACACTCAGGCGCTTATACACGCACTCACAGCAAGTATAGAATAGCTTCTGCCCTAGAGACCTTTCCGTCCAGATAGCTTAGTTCCTAAACACCAGATATCAGATATGATAGAAGCACAAGTTGATCTGACATGCCAGACTTCTGTCTCTTTCCGTCAGTGTAAATGTCAAGTCCCCATGCACCCTCTAGTCTCACGTGCATCACACGTCATGCAGCTGCGCGCGCATCCAAGTTTCCGATTTCTGCTGACATTGCAACATTTCTGTTAGTGCCACCCACATGTGTCACTTACTTGTGACGTTTCTAGAACACACCTCCAGTTACGCCTAGTCCACGCCTCTTGATTACGCACTAGTAACACGTGGATACCGTTATCTTGTCTTCTCTCAGCTGTTACGCCTCCTGCACTGTTGCTTATGGCATGAATTAAGTATATAAGCTATGTACTGTTAATAAAATGTAGCGCTCTATCCCTTCTGACACCCCTGTGGTGGTCAGAACATGATATCCTGGCCATGACCATTCCTTTTTAAGGAATAAAACCCCTAAGAACTCTAACACCACGGACTCTGTCTTTTTCTTCCGATCTGAGTTATTATTGATTAAGTACTTACCTGCATAGAAATTAAGAGAGTAAATTAATTATTTACGTCACGAGAAATACTGGGGTGGTGGCCTGTATCGTTATATACCTCCCAACGTCAGGGACACCCTCCTGTACCTGGATAAGGCAGACCAGTTCAGGTATTCCCCCATGAAGGAGGCGCTCATTAAAAAGTTTGGTCTCAACCCTGAAAGGTGCCGCCAAAAGTTTTGTGGCACCCATAAGCTGTCCACACAGAATTGGGTGGATTTCTTTGATTACGCCCATAAGGCTCTGGATGGTTGGTGCGTGGCAGCGAGGTGCATGACTATGAGGGCCTGTACAATCTTTTTTTGAGAGAGCAGCTCTTGGATAAATGTTTTCCGGAGCTGCGCCAACATCTGGTGGACCGCAAGCTGACTGATCCCCGTGAGCTTGCGGAGGAGGCGGATACTTGGGTTAGCACCCAGGTTTTACCCAAGGGTCCGGGGGAGATGGCCCGAAAGGCGGACAGGGCGTCCCCCAGAAGATTGAGGGGGGAGATAAAAAGAAGGAGTTCTCACGAGGCCCACAAACTAGACACTTTGGGAGAGGAGTAGGTACCCCACCTCAGTCCAGTTCCCCGAAGCCCACTTACCCTGACAAGAGTCAGCAGCCAAAAGTTGTCCGGTGCTATGAGTGCAGAGAGGTCGGACACTACAAGGGAGATGCCCAGTGTCGCAAACGACCCCCCCCAGGTGGCAATTGTCCCGGGGTGGCTAGTGTAGCGCTTGGGATGGAGCTGCCCCTAGATAGGGAAGGGGAGTGGAGTGGACAAGCCTGACCCTGGTTTCACTTGGGGATAGAGAGATGGTCCCAGTGACACCCTTACCATCGAATACTGCTAAGTACCAGCAGAGGGTGAAGGTCAATGGGGAGGAGGTGGATGCTCTGAGGGACACAGGTGCCAGCATGACCACCGTAGTGAGGCGGCTGGTGTCCCCTGAGCAGGTAGTACCTGATGTGTTCCATCCGGCCGTGTTGGCTGACGGCAGTCTGAACAACTATCCAGTGGCTCAGGTTCCCTTTGAGTTGGGAGGAGTTCAAGGCCCGTTGAGAGTTGCAATAAGCCCTGCCTTGCCTGTGGACTGTCTGCTGGGTAACGACCTGGAACATACCGCCTGGAAGGAAGTGGAGTTTAAGGCCCACACTGAGATGCTGGGGTTACCAGGATGGACCTGCGTGGTCACGCGGTCCATGGCTGCCCGGCGAGAAACTCAACCTGGGTTGGAGCCTGAGATAACGGCCCAACCCAATACTGGTCCTGAGAATGTTGTGGAAGACACATCCTGTGTGATGGATGGGGAGCCTGCGGAGGTACCCCCGGAGTCCGTGGAGGTGGATGTCGTTCCCGTTGGGGACTTGCCGACCCTTGCCGAGTGGCATGTGGAAGGAGGGCCTACCCGGGAGGAATTCTGTTGGGCGCAGAAGGAGTGGCCCACGCTTGAAGGCATGCGGCGACAGGCCGAAGCCCAAGCGACTTGATCAGGAGACCGGCAGTTTTCACGTGTACTGGGAGGATGGCCTCCTTTACAGTGAGCCTACGGTTCCGGTGCATGGATCCTCGAGGGCCTTAGTGGTTCCCCAATGTTACCGGGCCTTCCTGTTGGAATTGGCGCATGAGATTCCTTTGGCTGGACACCTGGGCCAGGACAAGACCTTTGCGAGGCTAGTCCCACATTTTTATTGGCCCAGGATGAGAGCTGCCTCTGACACCTACTGCAAGACCTGCAAGACTTGCCAGGCAAGTGGCAAGACGGGGACTAAAGTGAAGGCCCCCTTTGGAACCGCTCCCGGTGGTCAGGACCCCTTCTGAGCGGGTCGGAATTGACATCGTTGGGCCGTTGGACCCTCCGACTTCTGCGGGACACCGGTTCATCTTGGTGTTAGTGGACCACGCCACTCGGTACCCAGAGGCTATTCCTCTGAGGACCGTCACTGCACCTGTGGTGGCGCGGGCCCTAATGGGAATATTTACCAGAGTGGGATTCCCCAAGGTCGTGGTGTCGGATAGGGGCACAAACTTCATGTCGGCCTACATGCAGGCCATGTGGAAGGAGTGCGGAGTGACCTATCGGTTCTCCACTCCTTACCACCCCCAGACTAACATGCTTGTAGCACGCTTCAATAAGACCTTGAAGGGGATGATCCGGAGCCTGCCAGAGGACTTGAGGCGGAAATGGGACATCCTCCTCCCTTGCCTGCTCTTTTCGTACTGTGAGGTGCCACAGAAGAGAGTCGGGTTCAGCCCCTTCGAACTGCTCTATGGCCATCCCCTTAGGGGGCCCCTCAGCCTTGTCAAGGAGGGGTGGGAAAAGACTTCGAAAAAGCTTCCCCGTGATGTCATCAGCTATATGCTGGCATTCCGCAGCCAGATGGCCATGCTGTGGAAGGAAGCCTCAGACAACTTGGAGGCTAGCCAGGCCGTCATGAAGAAGTGGTATGACCGCAACGCTCGGACGGTGGAGTTGGACGCTGGACAGAAGGTGTAGGTCATGTCGCCTCGGGAGGTTAGTGCCCTCCAGGACCGGTGGACTGGTCCGTAGGAGATTGTGGGGCATCGAGGCCAGACCACCTACGTTGTGGATTTGAAGACCCCCCGAAAGCCCCATCGGGTGCTCCACGTCAACAGCCTGAAGCCTCACCATGAGCGATCGGAGCTTGCTCTCCTCATGGTGACGGATGGGAGCGAGGAGGAGGAGAGTGAGCCTCTTCCTGACCTTCTTGCGGCCCAGGAGAAGGATGGTTCAGTGGAGGGATTTGTCCTCTCCCCATCCTTAACCCCAGAGCAACAGAGGGACTGCCGCCAAGTATTGGCGCGGCACGCCTCGTTGTTCTCCCTCAATCCTGGAATTACACATCTGTGTACCCATTATGTGGACACAGGGGACAGTCTGCCTGTAAAAACCAAGTCTTACCGGCTGTCCGATAAAGAGAAGAACAGCATCCAGGGTGAGTTGGCCAAAATGCTGGAGCTGGGGGTGATCGAACATTCCAGCAGCCCGTGGGCTAGTCCGGTCGAGCTGGTGCCGAAAGCTGCCGCCCCGGGCACCACACCAAACTTCGGTTCTGTGTGTACTATCGGGGATTGAACTCTGTCACCAAGACAGATGCTCACCCAATCCCACGGGCAGATGAGCTGATTGACCGGCTGGGAGCAGCCAAGTACCTCAGCACCATCGGCTTGACATCAGGGTACTGGCAGATTGCCATGGCCGATGGAGCGAAGGAGAAGACAGTGTTCTCCACCCCCGAGGGCCACTTCCAATTTAGAGTGATGCCCTTCGGGCTCAAGAATGCTCCGGCCACTTTCCAGCGGTTGGTGAACCAGGTGTTGTCTGGCCTGGAGTCCTTCTCAGCGGCATACCTGAATGACATAGCTGTCTTCAGTAGCACCTGGGAGGACCGTCTACAGCATGTCCAGGAGGTGCTGCAGGCTCTGCAATGCGCTGGCCTCACCATCAAGGCTAGCAAGTGGCAGATTGGACAGGGAACTGTTGTGTACCTGGGACACCTGGTGGGCGGGGGTAAGGTGCAACCCCTCCAGGCCAAAATCGAGACCATCATGGCCTGGGAGCCCCCCAAGACCCAAACTGAGGTCCGAGCCTTCCTCGGCCTCACTGGATACTACCGCAGGTTCGTCAAGGGATATGGTACCATCGTAGCCCGGATGTACCATGTTACAACGCATACCGTTACAACTACCTACTATTACAACGCGACCATTACAACGCATACCATTACAACGCATAGCGCTTTGAGGTGCTGGATAGTGGTAAGTATAATTTACTATTCTAACTCCAGTCCCCGTGGACACTAGGGAAGGTGTTGGATAGTAAATTATACTTATTCCCTATCCTAGAGCGCCCCCCAGCGCAATGCGTTGTAATGGTATGCGTTGTAAAAGATGCGTTGTAACAGTAGGTAGTTGTAAAAGATGCGTTGTAACGGGTGTATACCTCGTAGCCCCCTTGACTGAGCTAAAGTCCAAGAAGCAGCCCCGCAAGGTGATCTGGACGGTTGCTTGCCAAGAGGCATTTGAAACACTGAAGTGCGCGACGTGCACCGCTCCGGTGCTGGCCACTCCTGACTTCCAGAAAGAATTCATCGTGCAGACGGATGCCTCAGAGCACGGCGTATGCGCTGTGCGTTCGCAACTCAACAACGATGGCCAAGACCAACCTGTGGCCTTTATCTCCCGAAGATTCCTCCCTCGGGAACGGCGATGGAGTACCATCGAGCGAGAAGCCTTCCCTATGGTCTGGGCTTTGAAGAAGTTGAGGCCATACCTCTTTGGCTCTTACTTCCTGATTCAAACCGACCACCGACCCCTTCGCTGGCTCTTGCAAATGAGAAGCGAAAACCCCAAGTTGCTAAGGTGGTCCATTTCCCTACAGGGGATGGGTTTTCGGGTGGAACATTGGCCCGGAGTTGACCACGCGAATGCTGGCGGTCTCTCCCGGTATTTTTCCGCCTTAGTGACGAGAACTCCCTAGAGGTTGGGAAGCTCTCCCCACTTTTAGCTGGGGGGGACGCATGTTAGACCTGTCAGCCCTAGGGTGGTCTTTCCCCATTTCTTTTCGCCCTCGCCTTATTTTTCCCACCTAATTTTTGTTGGCTTTAGGACTCTGGGCATCTTCCTATTGCTTATCAATGTTAAGGTGCAGGTACTCTCTTCCCCTAACATGACTGCCACTGACCCCTGCTACTGCAGCGTGGTCTTTTTAGGCGCACTCTAGTAGCCATAAGCTGGCTGGAACCCTCAAACAATGTATCAATGCCAGCCTGCCAGCCTGCCCATAACTAGAATGAGGGAAGCTCCTGGAACCTTCTAGAACAGGGGATGTGACACCAACTGCCACTGCCAACTGCCAACTGTCGCTATATAAGGAAAGGGAGGGAAACTTTCCAGTCAGAGCAGAGTAGAGTAGTTGGGTCATCACTGACCTGGGGGACCCACGCAGGAGATTTAGGCGGTAGGGCCTAGTCAGGGATCTATGCCACTGGGAGTGACAGGGCTTAGGTGCTGCCTTCCAAGTAGAGTGAGGAACCCTGAACTAGCCCACTGATCTGGCCCGGCGGGAGGGGTACCCAGGGACCATCTGAAGTGACCTGCTGACAAGCCTTCAACTCACGATCCCCCCCCCCCCCCCTTCTCAGGAAACCAAGAAACTACTTCAACCCAAGGCGCCAGAACCAACAAGCGCCAAGAAGAAGCTCACCTGTGCTAACAAGGTACTGGACTGTATTGCACATGCGCCCCCTTCCTCCCCTGGGTCCCTGCGCTGATCTGCCTAACTACCCATGACCGTACTGGCTGTATTGCTGACCTGCCTGGACTGAACTGAACTGGGCTGCTCCTCAGAGCTCCACTAGTGAACTGTCTGCCTACCTAACCCAGCGTTGTCCCCCGTGAAGCGCTGCCTGAGAGGAGTGCAGAGATCCTTGTAGCGCTGTAACCCTCTGACCTGCTTGGGCTTGGGAGATTGACGTGCCCGGAGTAGTGCTGTCCTTTTTCCCAGAGCGCTGCGAAGGCCTGCTGAAGCGCTACAACTGCCTAAAAAACTGTGACTGCTAGATCTGCTGTGCCGCGAAGTGCGGTTGCCAACTCGAGCGCTGAGGGCGCTGACTAACCTGGCCACGAAGCGCTGACTGGGAATTCACCGCCGCGGGCCCGGCCCATCTGTAGGGCCTTCTCGCTACTGACCGTGATCTTGAATGCAGATAAAACTCATTGATTTGAATCAAACATACTGGTGTGGTCTCAGACTTTGCGTGTACTTATTGTCTCAGTGGATGCGTGTGTTGTGTAGACACTTAACATCTGAGCTTTCAGGTGCCTACCCGCTCGTGCCAGGCTACCCCCGGGGAACTGGTGACCCCAGTTCCTACAATGCAGATCTGTCGTTTAATGTCTAAGAAAATTCTTTGACTTACTCCCACTATCAGCCAGGAAAATGGTAGCGGTCGCCCTCGTAACATCGATACTTGACTATTGTAATAGTCTATATGCAGAAACCAACAAGGTAGTTTCTCACAAGTTACAAATGGTGCAGCATGCAGCTGCGAGGCTGGTTCTGAAATGGCCAAAGAAATCCTCAGCGTCTACCGCATTGAACATTCTTCATTGGCTACCAGTGGTCAAACGGGTGTAGTTCAAAGTCCTAGTAATCACCTTGAGGGACTTTCATTCGCAAGGACCAAAGTACATACAAAAAAGGTTCGTCCGATATTGTCCATCGCGCATCCTTAGATCCTCCAATGCCAACTTGTTGGCTATTCCGACTTTTAGACTCACTTCAAGGGGTGGCAAATCTCTGCCAGTCCTAGTATCCAAGGCATGGAACAAACTCCCCCCACACCTCTGTGCTATGGAACGGGAATATGAGTTGAGAAAGGCATTGAAGACCTGGATCTTTAGTCTTCCTGACACGTGCGCAAGAGCACTAGTATGAAAGCAGCCGGACCAGAATCTAGATCCTCTCTGGTCTGTGTAGGCGCCAAGATGCTCCTTGGAGTGACAGTCGCGCGGTATAAATACGAACTTACATTACATTACATTACAAGATTCGAACAGATTGGGAGCCCCATCCAGTAAACCGGGGGATGTTTTGGGAACTCTTCAAGGTTGCGAGGGGCCACTTTGCTTGTCAATTCAGCAGGAGGTAGAAACCCCTGACCCCTCAATTGCAAAACCTTTAGATCTATCTAATCTAAGGGTCCTCTCTTGGAATATACCAGGTCTAGCCTCCAAGTTAGACCATTCCGATTGGGGAACCTTTATTGATGATCATGGGCTATGTCTCTTTCAGGAGACACGGTCGATTACCCCAATACATAGGATAGGTTTTGTAACCTATACAATCCCAGCTCATCAGGGTCAAAGGGGGAGACCCTCGGGGGGCCTTTGTATCTGGATTGCTACCCACTTAGGGTGTACCATCCAAGCTCTTGATACTGGTTCCCCGGATATACTTTGTATTCACCTCTCGTTTAAGGATCAATTTAAGATGGCTATTATAAACGTGTACTTACGCCCAGTGAAGATGGGGCAAACCTCCCAGACCGTAGACTATTTGTCTTCTTACCTCTCTTCCCTTTCCGAGTCTGTTCACTTAGTCGTAGGGGGGGATTTTAATTGCCACTTCGAACCCTTAAATGGCATTAGTCCCAATATCACAAGTGAAGAAGATGCTGTTTGGTCAATCCCATTATGTAATACTAACCCGACTAGGGGGTGGTGGCCCCTTGTTCTTCAATTGACCTCACTAACACTAACTCACTCACTAAGGGCCTGCAATGGTCGACTCCCAGCAGACAACCCGGGAAATTCAACCTTTAATAAAATAGGACAGGCCTCCATAATTGATTACATATTGGCTGATGTTGAGATTTGGCCTAAATCCAGCATTTTGTTGTGTATCCAAGATGCGAAAATGATCAGAATCCATTAGTTCTGGCTCTCCTAATCCCCCAACTTGGGAATGCCCAAGAGCACCCTATCCAACCTCCTCTAAACTTAACCAAAGTGAAGGAGGTAGAAGAGTCAGTTGGGGTACACCGGCTGTCTCTGACGAGAAAATGACCATCTTGTATACTGAGATTATCCCTTTTCTTGAGTCTGCTTTTAATATTGTGGTTGAAAGCTTTTATTCGATATGCAAGATATCTTGAAAGCATACATACAAGTAAAACACATTTTTAAAACAGTGATATGTAAGTCAACATTTAAGTACTAAGACAGATAAAATGGGAATGACCCAAAATAAATTAACTAAAAGTGAATTAAATTGAAACTGACAGTCTCTTGCAGCGAATCAACCATGAATGTTTTAAAAATTTAGAAACACCACAAACTATTAAAGGGGCGGTATCAGTCAATAAGATACGTAGTGCAACCAAGTGCCTACGTGTTCCCAGGCGTTTAAAAAGGGGTTTAAGTCAATGCCTCCTAGGTTTAGTATAGTCCGGGCACTCAAAAAATATATGTGCTATCGTTTCTGGCCTAGAAGGACAAAAGGCACAGAAGGGGGATCGATGAGCACCATTCCATTTTGATACAAAGGCCCCGATCGGAAGCGTGCCTACCCTGAGTTTAAAATACAGGGCCCTATCGGCTGGCAAGGTGATTAAGTCCAGAAAGGGTTCGAAAACAGCCACATCCTTTAATTCCAAAAATGATGCAGTCAGATTACAATGGTGTTGGTTCCTGATGAGTTTGCCAGAGACCCAGTCCCAGTAAAGTTTTTTGAGGTCAGCCTTTGGTGGAGCAGATTTTGAAGACCAGCAGTCCCCCAGGCCCAACTCTCCCAAAAGATTTTTAGTGTCCCTCAGCCACTTGATCTTGGCCCAGCCTCCCATGTTCATTACCTCTGCCAGGCCGTCGGCATAGGACTTTAGCTCCGGGACCCTCCATATGCGGGACCAAAGAAGCAGTGGTCGAAGGCGAGCCTGGTCTTTGATACTCTTACAACCAACGTCCAGGAGCACCGGGACTGTCGGGGTACTCAAGGGAAGGGCTAGGAGATCTTTCAAAAATGTATTCTCAGCCTTAGATAGAAACTCCAGGTTGCAGTGGCCCCACAACTCTGCCCCATACAAAGCTGATGTTACGCCTCTGGCCTTATAGATCTCATTTGCAGGACTCACCACTTGCCTCGGTGATGCTCGAAATTCCCTAAGCAGAGCACCTCCTACCTTTTTATGGTTAAGTACCATCTTATCAATATGGGCGGACCAGTTCATGTTGTCCGGTCTGCGAAGCCCTAGGTAGTCAAATTCGGAGACTTTCTCCAAGGGGACGGTGTTCAAAACAGGGGGACTTACTAATTTCCTTGGGAGGTGCAAAATCAAATATTTAGTTTTGTCCACGTTGATAACCAGACCTCAGGATACACAAAAGTCCTGGAAGCGGGTCAATAGCTTCTGTAGGCCCTGGGGAGTTTTTGAAATAAGCAAAGTATCATCTGCGAACAGCAGAGTAGGGATCTTTACTCCCCCCAGACAGGGTGCGTCCGCTGGTCCTTGCTGGAGGTGCTCAACCACACCATTAACGTACAACGAAAAGAGTGTGGGGGCTAGCACGCAACCCTGTCTGACTCCCCTACAGACCGGTATCCTGTCCGTTGTTTCCCCATTTTTCCCCCATCGGACCTGGGCATAATTACTGGTGTGGAGTTTAATAAGTAGGGATAGAATGTATGGGGGCAGCCCCAATCCCTGAAGCACCCTCCAAAGTTCCTCCCTAGGGATCAGGTCGAAAGGCAGTCTTCAGGTCAATGAAGGCCAAGTAAAGACTGCCCTTGCCTAGTTCCGCGATTTTCCAGTTTAGGAGTGCTAATCTGAAAACCTGCTCAATGGTCCCCGTTCCTGAACGGAACCCAGCCTAGAAGTCAGATAGCACTCTATTTTCCTCCACCCAGTTGAGGATCCTTCCCAAAATTACCTTTCCTGCCACCTTTTGCGTGGAATCGATCAGGCTTATTGGCCTATAGTTCCCTGGGCTATTTCTACAACCCTTTTTATAAATGGGGACGACTACCGCCCCTCTCCGTGAATCCGGTACAGGGCCACCCTTCAAGATGTCGTTTAGGAGGGCAGCGTTTACTATGCCCCAGGCAGATGGATATGCACGCAGGAGGTCACCCGGAAGCCCATCCAGTCCTGCTGCTTTCCGTGGTGCCACCCACTTTATAACCTCCTCTACCTCCCTCCCTGTAAACAGATCAAAAGTACCTTCCCCTAGCAAGGCGGGGGCGGGGGGTGGGTCATTTAAGGGGCCTTCTACAGGAGCATATAGGGACCCAAAGTGTTTCGACCAGTTCTGGGGAGGGATATTACATGTCCTCAGAGTGTCGTCGGGTCTGTTGCGGGCACCCACCAGATTCCAAAACCCTCTTGCGTCCTTGCTTTTACTGGCGGCCAATAGATCCGACCAGAATTTTTCTTCCCAGTCCTTCTTCGCAATTTGGAGGGTGTTGGACCCGGCCTCGTGGCGTGGTCCTCGCTGATCTCCGCAGCTCCAGAACTACGGGTGGAACTGATTCCCTTCCACCCAGACCTGTACATGACACTCCTACCCCGGACCTGAGACGATCCCCAGACCGTGTGCCGGCACCCGTGCAAGTGACCATCAGACTCCATGTTTGGCCACCCCGGCCGGCCGGCTGCCTTCTTTCCTTTCGGCAGCCCTTGGCCACTCCTGGCTACAGCTAAGCGTGCGCACCCGGCGCGCCCAGATCCGCGGGGGGTGGACGACTCGCCAAGTACCCGAAACCAAGACTTCCATCATACCTCCGGCCCCCTTCCGAGGAACTGGTTCCCCTCACACCTCTGAACAATCCCTGGGGGCTGGTTTCGATTGCACCTTGGGCCTCCTAGTGAGCTGGCTCCAGGCCCTGATGGGCGTCTGGCATTCCCTGGACGCATGGTCCAAAAGCATCAAAGACACAGCCGCCCGACATTCAGGCGCCTGGCCCTCGGACCTCCGGCCTCCTGCCTCTGAGGGTCCGGACATCAAAGAGCTCCTGGACTATAAGACAGCCTGCCTTCCATCTAGCCGGCAGTTGTATCTTGGACAAGAAAGCCCTGCTGATCTGATCGCGGCTGACCTTGAGGAGAACAGACTCTGACCCACCGAGCCCTGCTGACGTTGTCGCGGCTCATCCTTGAAACTAAAGGCACAGAACCACCGGAGCCCTGCTGACGCTGTTGCGGCTCCCTCTCGAAGGGCAAAACCTGAACCATCGGAGCCCTGCTGACGCTGTCGCGGCTCCCTCTTGAAGCGCAAGACCTGAACCATCGGAGCCCTGCTGACGCTGTCACAGCTCCACCTGCCTACGAGTACGACGGAGTACTCCTGACCAAGCCCTGCTGACCTCGTCGCGGCTTGACGAACTCTCTGGTCCGGCTTGACCATCGACGCTACCTTCACGATCCAGAAGTGAGTAGGACAGCAGGTCCCATCGCCAGCCCCCGTACCCCCCAGTTCGAGGATTGAGAACGTGCCAGCTGGCATCCTAAGACTGTCCCGCTTCCCCGATCCCTCGTTACGAGACTTTCGCGATCCCTCGATCGCTGTGTATTGCTCCCTATTTTAATCTTGATAAAGTCTTTTCTGATAAAGAAACACGGTGTGGTGTCCGTTCATAAGTGTGGTGTGTCGACAGTGTGTACGATCAGTCCTCCCCGGCGGGGACTCCCCCTCGGTAAGACTCGGCAGTAATTGTGGGAGAGGAGGTTCCAGGTGGTTAGGAGAGTCCTCTTGACCCCTTGGGTCACCGCCTTCCAACATTGGTGGCAGCGACGCGATACGAACCTACGTCTAAAGATCGTACCACTGACACACTACCTGAACCCACACGCAGCAAACGCACAAGAAAAGAAGAGCAACAATGATGACTACAGAATCTGGTGTAAAGACAACCTTCGACAAGGACCTCCTGGAAGACTACACACATAGAGAGCTGAAGCAGTTCTGCAGAGAACTGAGTATCCCTAGTACCGGACTAAGTACTAAGGAAGATTTCCAGAAAGCGCTAACCGCTTGGGTAGAGTCCGGAGAACCTCTTCCCCCGATCGAAGACGAGGGAGGGAGGCCACAGACCGAACCCGGTACACCAGCCGGTGAGAGAATCCAGCAACAAACCCGGAGCCCAGCAACCGGGAGAGATCGGTCATCAGAGGAGATGGCCGATCGAGAACGTGATCGAAGCCATGAGCTGGAACTGGCGCGCCTCAAATTGGAGGGCGAACTCAAACTTGCAGAAAAGAATTTGGCGGTGGAGCAGTTGCGGCTCCAGGGAGAGCTAGAGGAGAAGAAGCTCCAGAGGGAGCATGAAGGTCGGAAACTTCAGCTCGAGCACGAGCGCAGCCTCAAAGAACTCGAATTGAAAGCCAGAAAAGAAGCAACCGGATCACCAGGACTTGGAGAGCAGGTGGTCCCCAAAGAAACGAAGGTGCATATCCCCAAAGACGTTGTAAAGGAATTTTACAAAGGGACGACATCCAGCAGTGGTTCAAAGCATATGAGGTGGCCATGTCCGCTCACCGGGTCCCCGAGAAGGACTGGGGGGCCGGCCTGTGGAGCCGCTTCCTCGGCGAGGGGAGAGACACCCTGCTGGACCTACCGTCCGCGCACATGAACGCCTACCCCCACATGAAAGACGCTCTCCTATTTCACTACGGCCTCACGCCGGAAATGAATCGCCAGCGGTTTAGGGAGTGCAAAAAGATTCCGGGCACTACCTGGGTAGACTATGTGAACTACTACACCCGGGCCCTAGATGGGTGGATCAAGAGCAGCAATGTGACCACCTTCGAAGGCCTAGTCGACCTAGTGGCTTACGAGCACCTGTCCGCCAATTGCTTTGTGGAACTAAGACAACATCTCCTGGACAGCAAGCTCGCCAACCCACGGAAACTGGCTGTGGAAGCCGATCGATGGGTGGCCACCCGAGTCCAGAAGGGGCCCGGGGGAGACCCCCCACGGAACGACCAAGGATCTCCCCGCCAGCGAGGTGGGGGAGGTCGAGGCAAGCAGCAAGGTTCCCAGTCAGGGCCCCAGCGTAGTCCCCCCCAGAAACAAGACCCAACGCTCTCCTCCCGCGACGAGAGCCGCCCTGAGTGCAGGACCCCCGGGGCTCCGCCCCAGCTCCACGTGCTTCAAGTGTCAGCAACCCGGGCACTATGCCGGTGACCCCCGCTGTCCCCTGACACCTAAATCCACTCCCGCTGGCCCCTCCACTAGACAGATATCCTCAGTGGCCTTAGAAGAGGAAGAGATAGAAGAACAGGGGGAGTGGGAGCCCGCAGCCATGGTCTTAGCCTCCCTGGGGAATAGCGAGATGATCCCAGGAGATTACCTGCCCGACAACACAGAAAAATACCGCCAAACAGTAAAGGTTAACGGGCGCAGCATAGGAGCCCTTCGAGACACAGGAGCCAGCATCACGTCTGTTAGGTACACGCTAGTTCCTGAGTCCATGATCATCCCCCACACCTCCTGTAGGGTGATAGCAGCCGATAATTCTGTCCGCACCTGCAGGATAGCCCAGGTCCCGTTTGAGTGGGTGGGGGTTTCGGGCGATCTGCGGGTAGCGGTCCGCACGGACATGCCTGTAGACTGCCTCCTGGGGAATGACTTAGAGAGTTCCCCGTGGAAAGAGGTAGAGAGAAGGACCCATTTAGCAATGCTAGGACTGCCCCAATGGGCCTGTGTGAGCACCCGAGCCATGACCGCCAGAATGTCCAACCCCGGGAACGAAGAGCCCGAGTTCCCCAGTTCAGCCCCTGATGTCCCAGAGGGTGGCGAGCACCCCACGGTCCTCGACCAGCCCCCATCGAAGAAAACGCATCCGACAAAGGTCCCCTCGGACCCGCTGTCGAACCAGTCCCGACCCTAGCAGATCTCCCCGAGTTGGCCCAGTGGCGCCATGAGGGAGGACCGTCCCGAGAGGAGTTCTGCCAAGAGCAGACCTCCTGCCCTGCCCTAGAGGGGCTCCGGCAAACAGGCCGCAGCCCAGGCCGCTGGAGACCAGTCCGGCTCCCATTACCTTTACTGGGAAAACGGCCTACTGTACAGTGAGCAGAAGACCGGTGAACTAGGGTCAGCCCGCGTGCTGGTGGTACCCCTACGTTTCCACAGACTCCTCCTCAACCTGGCCCACGATGTGCCCCTGGCGGGACATCTGGGCCAAGATAAGACATTCCAACGACTAGTGACCCATTTCTACTGGCCCCACATGCGGGCCGATGTGGAACACCACTGTAAGTCCTGCCCCACGTGTCAGGCTAGCGGCAAAAGCGGAGGCAAGCGTAAGGCTCCCCTCCAGCCCTTTCCCGTTGTCAGTACCCCCTTTGAGAGGGTGGGAATCAACATCGTCGGACCTCTGGACCCCCGGACCTCCTTAGGCCACCGGTTCATTCTGGTTCTGGTCGATCACGCCACCCGATACCCCGAAGCCATCCCCCTCCGGACCGTGACGGCCCCGGTCGTGGGCCGGGCCCTCATGGGGATCTTCTCCCGGGTGGGATTCCCCCGGGAAGTGGTAAGCGAATGAGGCACCAACTTTATCTCCCGGTACATGAAGTCCCTCTGGCAACAGTGTGGGGTGTCATACCGGTTCACCACCCCCTACCATCCCCAGGGTAACGGCCTGGTTGAGCGGTTCAACCGCACCCTGAAAGGGATGATCATGGGTCTCGAGGAGCCCTTGTTCGCCTACCGAGAGGTACCCCAGAAATCCTTGGGGTTCAGCCCTTTCGAGCTGCTCTATGGGCACCCCGTCCGGGGTCCCCTCAGCCTGGTCAAGGAAGGGTGGGAGACAGCCCCCCCGAGCACACCCCTCAACGTGTTCTTCTACGTCCTGGCCCTCCGAAACCAGACGCGGAAGTTTCGCGAACTGGCCGAAGCCAACCTGGAGGCCAGCCAAGAGGAGATGAAACGCTGGTACGACCAGAATGCCACTCTGGTCGAGTTTCAACCAGGCCAACAGGTTTGGGTCATGTCCCCAGTGGAACCTTGTGCCTTGCAGGACAAGTGGACTGGACCCTTTAAGGTGATAGAGCGCAAGAGCCAGGTCACCTAGCTCGTGGATATGAAATCAGCCAGGAACACCCTGAAAGTGTTACACGTAAACCGGCTCAAACCCCATTTTGTGCGGTCTGAGTTGGGGTTACTCCTTGCCACCGACGACGGAGAGGAAGAGGAAACTGACCCTCTACCCGATCTCCTGTGTGCAAAGGATCAAGATGGCTCCGTAGAAGGAGTGAGCCTCTCCTCCTCCCTCACCCCCTTGCAGCGTGAAGAATGTCGCCACTTGCTGGGACAATTCTCAGACCTCTTCTCCCTCACCCCCGGCGTCACCAGCTGGTGCGTCCATGACGTGGACACCGGGGACAGCCCTCCGGTACGGCACAGAGCCTACCGAGTCCCGGACCGAGTCCTAGCCTGCATCAAGGCTGAGGTCGACAAAATGTTGGACCTAGGAGTGGTAGAAGCCTCCGACAGCCCATGGGCTAGCCCCTTGGACCTGGTTCAGAAGGCCGCCCCCAGCACCGTTCCTGAGCTGAGGTTCTACGTAGACTACCGCGGACTCAACGAAGTCACCCGAACAGACGCACACCCCATCCCCCGAGCCGACGAACTGATTGACCGCCTAGGGTCGGCTCAGTACCTCAGTACCTTCGATCTCACCAGTGGCTACTGGCAAATCGGCCTCACGGAGAGGGCCCAAGAAAGGTCTGCTTTCTCCACTCCGGATGGCCATTTCCACTTCCGAGTCATGCCCTTCGGCATGAAAAACGCCCCGCCACCTTCCAGCGACTGGTCAATCAGGTCCTGGCCGGGTTGGAAGGTTTCAGTGCAGCGTATCTCGACGACATTGCGGTGTTCAGTGCTCACTGGCCCGAGCATCTGCACCACCTCTGGGAGGTGTTGGACGCCCTGCGTCGAGCCGCGCTCACCATTAAAGCTAGTAAGTGCCAAATTGGACAAAGCTCCGTGGTATACCTAGGACACCAGGTCAGAAGCGGCTTGTAGCCCCACTCCAACCCAAGATAGACGCGATCACTGCCTGGGAGACCCCCACGACCCAGACCGAGGTGCGGGCCTTCCTAGGGCTCACAGGGTACTACTGTAGATTCATCAAGGGGTACGGGAGTATTGTAGGCCCCCTCACGGAGATGACAGCCAAGGCCAACCCCAAGAAGGTTATTTGGACCCCCGCCTGTCAGAAGGCCTTTGAGGAATTGAAACAGGCCATGTGCACCGCTCCAGTACTACAGGCCCCTGACTACTTCAGAGAGTTCGTGGTCCAGACCGACGGCTCCGAACATGGCATCAGAGCCGTGCTATCCCAAGTGGACGACCAGGGGATTGATCATCCGGTAGCCTTCATCAGCCGGAGGCAACTACCCCGGGAGCAGAGATGGAGCACCATCGAACGAGAGGCCTTCGCAGTAGTCTGGGCCTTGAAGAAACTGAGGCCCTACCTGTTCGGGACCCACTTCCGGGTCCAGACCGACCACCTTCCTCTCCGGTGGCTCATGCAGATGAGAGGAGAGAACCCAAAACTGCTACGCTGGTCCATCTCCCTCCAAGGGATGGATTTTACTGTGGAACACAGGCCTGGTGCCGACCACGCCAACGCTGACGGCCTGTCCCGCTTCTTCCGGCTCAGCGAAGAGAACCCCCAAGAGGAAGGGTAGTTCTCCTCGTCTTTCAGCTGGAGGGGACGCATGTTGGACCCGGCCTCGTGGCGTGGTCCTCGCTGATCTCCGCAGCTCCAGAACTACGGGTGGAACTGATTCTCTTCCACCCAGACCTGTACATGACACTCCTACCCCGGACCTGAGACGATCCCTAGACCGCGTGCCGGCACCCGTGCAAGTGACCATCAGACTCCATGTTTGGCCACCCCGGCCGGCCGGCCGCCTTCTTTCCTTTCGGCAGCCCCTGGCCACTCCTGGCTACAGCTAAGCGTGCGCGCCCGGCGCGCCCAGATCCGCCGGGGGGTGGACGACTCGCCAAGTACCCGAAACCAAGACTTCCATCACACCTCCGGCCCCCTTCCGAGGAACTTGTTCCTCTCACACCTCTGAACTATCCCTGGGGCTGGTTTCGATTGCACCTTGGGCCTCCTAGTGAGCTGGCTCCAGGCCCTGATGGGCGTCTGGGATTCCCTGGACGCATGGTCCAAAAGCATCAAATGATTCAGAAAAGGGGGTGGTGATGAACAGAGTGTCTGAATTAAGCAGACCACTCTTACCCAGTCCAAAGATCAGGGCTTGATCCATCACCGTTTTTTAGCTCACTGCACCATCCCAGCTCAGAACTTGGCTACATGCAAATTAGTCTGACCCTGGCCCAGTGCATCATGGGAACAGGGCAGACCAAACTACCAAGCCAATTCTTATACTGGGAAGGAAACAAGCTACCGGGGACCGGTTTCTGGCATTTCAGCCGTCTTCGGCCCGGCTTGCTTGAATCCTGATGGTGCAATGAGCTAGGGACTCACATCTGAGTATACCCTTCCACGCTTATGGTGGACAAAAATGATTCAGAAAAGGGGGTGGTGATGAACAGAGTGTCTGAATTAAGCAGACCACTCTTACCCAGTCCAAAGATCAGGGCTTGATCCATCACCGTTTTTTAGCTCACTGCACCATCCCAGCTCAGAACTTGGCTATATGCAAATTAGTCTGACCCTGGCCCAGTGCATCATGGGAACAGGGCAGACCAAACTACCAAGCCAATTCTTATACTGGGAAGGAAACAAGCTACCGGGGACCGGTTTCTGGCATTTCAGCCGTCTTCCGCCCGGCTTGCTTGAATCCTGATGGTGCAATGAGCTAGGGACTCACATCTGAGTATACCCTTCCTCGCTTATGGTGGACAAAAATGATTCAGAAAAGGGGGTGGTGATGAACAGAGTGTCTGAATTAAGCAGACCACTCTTACCCAGTCCAAAGATCAGGGCTTGATCCATCACCGTTTTTTAGCTCACTGCACCATCCCAGCTCAGAACTTGGCTATATGCAAATTAGTCTGACCCTGGCCCAGTGCATCATGGGAACAGGGCAGACCAAACTACCAAGCCAATTCTTATACTGGGAAGGAAACAAGCTACCGGGGACCGGTTTCTGGCATTTCAGCCGTCTTCGCCCCGGCTTGCTTGAATCCTGATGGTGCAATGAGCTAGGGACTCACATCTGAGTATACCCTTCCACGCTTATGGTGGATAAAAATTATTCAGAAAAGGGGTGGTGATGAACAGAGTGTCTGAATTAAGCAGACCACTCTTACCCAGTCCAAAGATCAGGGCTTGATCCATCACCGTTTTTTAGCTCACTGCACCATCCCAGCTCAGAACTTGGCTATATGCAAATTAGTCTGACCCTGGCCCAGTGCATCATGGGAACAGGGCAGACCAAACTACCAAGCCAATTCTTATACTGGGAAGGAAACAAGCTACCGGGGACCGGTTTCTGGCATTTCAGCCATCTTCGGCCCGGCTTGCTTGAATCCTGAAGGTGCAATGAGCTAGGGACTCACATCTGAGTATACCCTTCCACGCTTATGGTGGACAAAAATGATTCAGAAAAGGGGGTGGTGATGAACAGAGTGTCTGAATTAAGCAGACCACTCTTACCCAGTCCAAAGATCAGGGCTTGATCCATCACCGTTTTTTTAGCTCACTGCACCATCTCAGCTCAGAACTTGGCTATATGCAAATTAGTCTGACCCTGGCCCAGTGCATCATGGGAACAGGGCAGACCAAACTACCAAGCCAATTCTTATACTGGGAAGGAAACAAGCTACCGGGGACCGGTTTCTGGCATTTCAGCCGTCTTCGGCCCGGCTTGCTTGAATCCTGATGGTGCAATGAGCTAGGGACTCACATCTGAGTATACACTTCCACGCTTATGGTGGACAAAAATGATTCAGAAAAGGGGGTGGTGATGAACAGAGTGTCTGAATTAAGCAGACCACTCTTACCCAGTCCAAAGATCAGGGCTTGATCCATCACCGTTTTTTAGCTCACTGCACCATCCCAGCTCAGAACTTGGCTATATGCAAATTAGTCTGACCCTGGCCCAGTGCATCATGGGAACAGGGCAGACCAAACTACCAAGCCAATTCATATACTGGGAAGGAAACAAGCTACCGGGGACCGGTTTCTGGCATTTCAGCCGTCTTCGGCCCGGCTTGCTTGAATCCTGATGGTGCAATGAGCTAGGGACTCACATCTGAGTATACCCTTCCACGCTTATGGTGGACAAAAATGATTCAGAAAAGGGGGTGGTGATGAACAGAGTGTCTGAATTAAGCAGACCACTCTTACCCAGTCCAAAGATCAGGGCTTGATCCATCACCGTTTTTTAGCTCACTGCACCATCCCAGCTCAGAACTTGGCTATATGCAAATTAGTCTGACCCTGGCCCAGTGCATCATGGGAACAGGGCAGACCAAACTACCAAGCCAATTCTTATACTGGGAAGGAAACAAGCTACCGGGGACCGGTTTCTGGCATTTCAGCCGTCTTCGGCCCGGCTTGCTTGAATCCTGATGGTGCAATGAGCTAGGGACTCACATCCGAGTATACCCTTCCACGCTTATGGTGGACAAAAATGATTCAGAAAAGGGGGTGGTGATGAACAGAGTGTCTGAATTAAGCAGACCACTCTTACCCAGTCTAAAGATCAGGGCTTGATCCATCACCGTTTTTTAGCTCACTGCACCATCCCAGCTCAGAACTTGGCTATATTCAAATTAGTCTGACTCTGGCCCAGTGCATCATGGGAACAGGGCAGACCAAACTACCAAGCCAATTCTTATACTGGGAAGGAAACAAGCTACCGGGGACCGGTTTCTGGCATTTCAGCCGTCTTCGGCCCGGCTTGCTTGAATCCTGATGGTGCAATGAGCTAGGGACTCACATCTGAGTATACCCTTCCACGCTTATGGTGGACAAAAATTATTCAGAAAAGGGGGTGGTGATGAACAGAGTGTCTGAATTAAGCAGACCACTCTTACCCAGTCCAAAGATCAGGGCTTGATCCATCACCGTTTCTTAGCTCACTGCACCATCCCAGCTCAGAACTTGGCTATATGCAAATTAGTCTGACCCTGGCCCAGTGCATCATGGGAACAGGGCAGACCAAACTACCAAGCCAATTCTTATACTGGGAAGGAAACAAGCTACCGGGGACCGGTTTCTGGCATTTCAGCCGTCTTCGGCCCGGCTTGCTTGAATCCTGATGGTGCAATGAGCTAGGGACTCACATCTGAGTATACCCTTCCACGCTTATGGTGGACAAAAATTATTCAGAAAAGGGGGTGGTGATGAACAGAGTGTCTGAATTAAGCAGACCACTCTTACCCAGTCCAAAGATCAGGGCTTGATCCATCACCGTTTTTTAGCTCACTGCACCATCCCAGCTCAGAACTTGGCTATATGCAAATTAGTCTGACCCTGGCCCAGTGCATCATGGGAACAGGGCAGACCAAACTACCAAGCCAATTCTTATACTGGGAAGGAAACAAGCTACCGGGGACCGGTTTCTGGCATTTCAGCCGTCTTCGGCCCGGCTTGCTTGAATCCTGATGGTGCAATGAGCTAAGGACTCACATCTGAGTATACCCTTCCACGCTTATGGTGGATAAAAATGATTCAGAAAACGGGGTGGTGATGAACAGAGTGTCTGAATTAAGCAGACCACTCTTACCCGGTCCAAAGATCAGGGCTTGATCCATCACCGTTTTTTAGCTCACTGCACCATCCCAGCTCAGAACTTGGCTATATGCAAATTAGTCTGACCCTGGCCCAGTGCATCATGGGAACAGGGCAGACCAAACTAAGAAGCCAATTCTTATACTCGGAAGGAAACAAGCTACCGGGGACCGGTTTCTGGCATTTCAGCCGTCTTCGGCCCGGCTTGCTTGAATCCTGATGGTGCAATGAGCTAGGGACTCACATCTGAGTATACCCTTCCACGCTTATGGTGGACAAAAATGATTCAGAAAAGGGGGTGGTGATCAACAGAGTGTCTGAATTAAGCAGACCACTCTTAGCCAGTCTAAAGATCAGGGCTTGATCCATCACCGTTTTTTAGCTCACTGCACCATCCCAACTCAGAACTTGGCTATATTCAAATTAGTCTGACTCTGGCCCAGTGCATCATGGGAACAGGGCAGACCAAACTACCAAGCCAATTCTTATACTGGGAAGGAAACAAGCTACCGGGGACCGGTTTCTGGCATTTCAGCCGTCTTCGGCCCGGCTTGCTTGAATCCTGATGGTGCAATGAGCTAGGGACTCACATCTGAGTATACCCTTCCACGCTTATGGTGGACAAAAATGATTCAGAAAAGGGGGTGGTGATGAACAGAGTGTCTGAATTAAGCAGACCACTCTTACCCAGTCCAAAGATCAGGGCTTGATCCATCACCGTTTTTTAGCTCACTGCACCATCCCAGCTCAGAACTTGGCTATATGCAAATTAGTCTGACCCTGGCCCAGTGCATCATGGGAACAGGGCAGACCAAACTACCAAGCCAATTCTTATACTGGGAAGGAAACAAGCTACCGGGGACCGGTTTCTGGCATTTCAGCCGTCTTCGGCCCGGCTTGCTTGAATCCTGATGGTGCAATGAGCTAGGGACTCACATCTGAGTATACCCTTCCACGCTTATGGTGGACAAAAATGATTCAGAAAAGGGGGTGGTGATGAACAGAGTGTCTGAATTAAGCAGACCACTCTTACCCAGTCCAAAGATCAGGGCTTGATCCATCACCGTTTTTTAGCTCACTGCACCATCCCAGCTCAGAACTTGGCTATATGCAAATTAGTCTGACCCTGGCCCAGTGCGTCATGGGAACAGGGCAGACCAAACTACCAAGCCAATTCTTATACTGGGAAGGAAACAAGCTACCGGGGACCGGTTTCTGGCATTTCAACCGTCTTCGGCCCGGCTTGTTTGAATCCTGATGGTGCAATGAGCTAGGGACTCACATCTGAGTATACCCTTCCACGCTTATGGTGGACAAAAATGATTCAGAAAAGGGGGTGGTGATGAACAGAGTGTCTGAATTAAGCAGACCACTCTTACCCAGTCCAAAGATCAGGGCTTGATCCATCACCGTTTTTTAGCTCACTGCACCATCCCAGCTCAGAACTTGGCTATATGCAAATTAGTCTGACCCTGGCCCAGTGCATCATGGGAACAGGGCAGACCAAACTACCAAGCCAATTCTTATACTGGGAAGGAAACAAGCTACCGGGGACCGGTTTCTGGCATTTCAGCCGTCTTCGGCCCGGCTTGCTTGAATCCTGATGGTGCAATGAGCTAGGGACTCACATCTGAGTATACCCTTCCACGCTTATGGTGGACAAAAATGATTCAGAAAAGGGGGTGGTGATGAACAGAGTGTCTGAATTAAGCAGACCACTCTTACCCAGTCCAAAGATCAGGGCTTGATCCATCACCGTTTTTTAGCTCACTGCACCATCCCAGCTCAGAACTTGGCTATATGCAAATTAGTCTGACCCTGGCCCAGTGCATCATGGGAACAGGGCAGACCAAACTACCAAGCCAATTCTTATACTGGGAAGGAAACAAGCTACCGGGGACCGGTTTCTGGCATTTCAGCCGTCTTCGGCCCGGCTTGCTTGAATCCTGATGGTGCAATGAGCTAGGGACTCACATCCGAGTATACCCTTCCACGCTTATGGTGGACAAAAATGATTCAGAAAAGGGGGTAGTGATCAACAGAGTGTCTGAATTAAGCAGACCACTCTTAGCCAGTCTAAAGATCAGGGCTTGATCCATCACCGTTTTTTAGCTCACTGCACCATCCCAACTCAGAACTTGGCTATATTCAAATTAGTCTGACTCTGGCCCAGTGCATCATGGGAACAGGGCAGACCAAACTACCAAGCCAATTCTTATACTGGGAAGGAAACAAGCTACCGGGGACCGGTTTCTGGCATTTCAGCCGTCTTCGGCCCGGCTTGCTTGAATCCTGATGGTGCAATGAGCTAGGGACTCACATCTGAGTATACCCTTCCACGCTTATGGTGGACAAAAATGATTCAGAAAAGGGGGTGGTGATGAACAGAGTGTCTGAATTAAGCAGACCACTCTTACCCAGTCCAAAGATCAGGGCTTGATCCATCACCGTTTTTTAGCTCACTGCACCATCCCAGCTCAGAACTTGGCTATATGCAAATTAGTCTGACCCTGGCCCAGTGCATCATGGGAACAGGGCAGACCAAACTACCAAGCCAATTCTTATACTGGGAAGGAAACAAGCTACCGGGGACCGGTTTCTGGCATTTCAGCCGTCTTCGGCCCGGCTTGCTTGAATCCTGATGGTGCAATGAGCTAGGGACTCACATCTGAGTATACCCTTCCACGCTTATGGTGGACAAAAATGATTCAGAAAAGGGGGTGGTGATGAACAGAGTGTCTGAATTAAGCAGACCACTCTTACCCAGTCCAAAGATCAGGGCTTGATCCATCACCGTTTTTTAGCTCACTGCACCATCCCAGCTCAGAACTTGGCTATATGCAAATTAGTCTGACCCTGGCCCAGTGCATCATGGGAACAGGGCAGACCAAACTACCAAGCCAATTCTTATACTGGGAAGGAAACAAGCTACCGGGGACCGGTTTCTGGCATTTCAGCCGTCTTCGGCCCGGCTTGTTTGAATCCTGATGGTGCAATGAGCTAGGGACTCACATCTGAGTATACCCTTCCACGCTTATGGTGGACAAAAATGATTCAGAAAAGGGGGTGGTGATGAACAGAGTGTCTGAATTAAGCAGACCACTCTTACCCAGTCCAAAGATCAGGGCTTGATCCATCACCGTTTTTTAGCTCACTGCACCATCCCAGCTCAGAACTTGGCTATATGCAAATTAGTCTGACCCTGGCCCAGTGCATCATGGGAACAGGGCAGACCAAACTACCAAGCCAATTCTTATACTGGGAAGGAAACAAGCTACCGGGGACCGGTTTCTGGCATTTCAGCCGTCTTCGGCCCGGCTTGCTTGAATCCTGATGGTGCAATGAGCTAGGGACTCACATCCGAGTATACCCTTCCACGCTTATGGTGGACAAAAATGATTCAGAAAAGGGGGTGGTGATGAACAGAGTGTCTGAATTAAGCAGACCACTCTTACCCAGTCTAAAGATCAGGGCTTGATCCATCACCGTTTTTTAGCTCACTGCACCATCCCAGCTCAGAACTTGGCTATATTCAAATTAGTCTGACTCTGGCCCAGTGCATCATGGGAACAGGGCAGAACAAACTACCAAGCCAATTCTTATACTGGGAAGGAAACAAGCTACCGGGGACCGGTTTCTGGCATTTCAGCCGTCTTCGGCCCGGCTTGCTTGAATCCTGATGGTGCAATGAGCTAGGGACTCACATCTGAGTATACCCTTCCACGCTTATGGTGGACAAAAATGATTCAGAAAAGGGGGTGGTGATGAACAGAGTGTCTGAATTAAGCAGACCACTCTTACCCAGTCCAAAGATCAGGGCTTGATCCATCACCGTTTCTTAGCTCACTGCACCATCCCAGCTCAGAACTTGGCTATATGCAAATTAGTCTGACCCTGGCCCAGTGCATCATGGGAACAGGGCAGACCAAACTACCAAGCCAATTCTTATACTGGGAAGGAAACAAGCTACCGGGGACCGGTTTCTGGCATTTCAGCCGTCTTCGGCCCGGCTTGCTTGAATCCTGATGGTGCAATGAGCTAGGGACTCACATCTGAGTATACCCTTCCACGCTTATGGTGGACAAAAATGATTCAGAAAAGGGGGTGGTGATGAACAGATTGTCTGAATTAAGCAGACCACTCTTACCCAGTCCAAAGATCAGGGCTTGATCCATCACCGTTTTTTAGCTCACTGCACCATCCCAGCTCAGAACTTGGCTATATGCAAATTAGTCTGACCCTGGCCCAGTGCATCATGGGAACAGGGCAGACCAAACTACCAAGCCAATTCTTATACTGGGAAGGAAACAAGCTACCGGGGACCGGTTTCTGGCATTTCAGCCGTCTTCGGCCCGGCTTGCTTGAATCCTGATGGTGCAATGAGCTAGGGACTCACATCTGAGTATACCCTTCCAAGCTTATGGTGGATAAAAATGATTCAGAAAAGGGGGTGGTGATGAACAGAGTGTCTGAATTAAGCAGACCACTCTTACCCAGTCCAAAGATCAGGGCTTGATCCATCACCGTTTTTTAGCTCACTGCACCATCCCAGCTCAGAACTTGGCTATATGCAAATTAGTCTGACCCTGGCCCAGTGCATCATGGGAACAGGGCAGACCAAACTACCAAGCCAATTCTTATACTGGGAAGGAAACAAGCTACCGGGGACCGGTTTCTGGCATTTCAGCCGTCTTCGGCCCGGCTTGTTTGAATCCTGATGGTGCAATGAGCTAGGGACTCACATCTGAGTATACCCTTCCACGCTTATGGTGGACAAAAATGATTCAGAAAAGGGGGTGGTGATGAACAGAGTGTCTGAATTAAGCAGACCACTCTTACCCAGTCCAAAGATCAGGGCTTGATCCATCACCGTTTTTTAGCTCACTGCACCATCCCAGCTCAGAACTTGGCTATATGCAAATTAGTCTGACCCTGGCCCAGTGCATCATGGGAACAGGGCAGACCAAACTACCAAGCCAATTCTTATACTGGGAAGGAAACAAGCTACCGGGGACCGGTTTCTGGCATTTCAGCCGTCTTCGGCCCGGCTTGCTTGAATCCTGATGGTGCAATGAGCTAGGGACTCACATCCGAGTATACCCTTCCACGCTTATGGTGGACAAAAATGATTCAGAAAAGGGGGTGGTGATGAACAGAGTGTCTGAATTAAGCAGACCACTCTTACCCAGTCTAAAGATCAGGGCTTGATCCATCACCGTTTTTTAGCTCACTGCACCATCCCAGCTCAGAACTTGGCTATATTCAAATTAGTCTGACTCTGGCCCAGTGCATCATGGGAACAGGGGAGACCAAACTACCAAGCCAATTCTTATACTGGGAAGGAAACAAGCTACCGGGGACCGGTTTCTGGCATTTCAGCCGTCTTCGGCCCGGCTTGCTTGAATCCTGATGGTGCAATGAGCTAGGGACTCACATCTGAGTATACCCTTCCACGCTTATGGTGGACAAAAATGATTCAGAAAAGGGGGTGGTGATGAACAGAGTGTCTGAATTAAGCAGACCACTCTTACCCAGTCCAAAGATCAGGGCTTGATCCATCACCGTTTCTTAGCTCACTGCACCATCCCAGCTCAGAACTTGGCTATATGCAAATTAGTCTGACCCTGGCCCAGTGCATCATGGGAACAGGGCAGACCAAACTACCAAGCCAATTCTTATACTGGGAAGGAAACAAGCTACCGGGGACCGGTTTCTGGCATTTCAGCCGTCTTCGGCCCGGCTTGCTTGAATCCTGATGGTGCAATGAGCTAGGGACTCACATCTGAGTATACCCTTCCACGCTTATGGTGGACAAAAATTATTCAGAAAAGGGGGTGGTGATGAACAGAGTGTCTGAATTAAGCAGACCACTCTTACCCAGTCCAAAGATCAGGGCTTGATCCATCACCGTTTCTTAGCTCACTGCACCATCCCAGCTCAGAACTTGGCTATATGCAAATTAGTCTGACCCTGGCCCAGTGCATCATGGGAACAGGGCAGACCAAACTACCAAGCCAATTCTTATACTGGGAAGGAAACAAGCTACCGGGGACCGGTTTCTGGCATTTCAGCCGTCTTCGGCCCGGCTTGCTTGAATCCTGATGGTGCAATGAGCTAGGGACTCACATCTGAGTATACCCTTCCACGCTTATGGTGGACAAAAATTATTCAGAAAAGGGGGTGGTGATGAACAGAGTGTCTGAATTAAGCAGACCACTCTTACCCAGTCCAAAGATCAGGGCTTGATCCATCACCGTTTTTTAGCTCACTGCACCATCCCAGCTCAGAACTTGGCTATATGCAAATTAGTCTGACCCTGGCCCAGTGCATCATGGGAACAGGGCAGACCAAACTACCAAGCCAATTCTTATACTGGGAAGGAAACAAGCTACCGGGGACCGGTTTCTGGCATTTCAGCCGTCTTCGGCCCGGCTTGCTTGAATCCTGATGGTGCAATGAGCTAAGGACTCACATCTGAGTATACCCTTCCACGCTTATGGTGGATAAAAATGATTCAGAAAACGGGGTGGTGATGAACAGAGTGTCTGAATTAAGCAGACCACTCTTACCCGGTCCAAAGATCAGGGCTTGATCCATCACCGTTTTTTAGCTCACTGCACCATCCCAGCTCAGAACTTGGCTATATGCAAATTAGTCTGACCCTGGCCCAGTGCATCATGGGAACAGGGCAGACCAAACTAAGAAGCCAATTCTTATACTCGGAAGGAAACAAGCTACCGGGGACCGGTTTCTGGCATTTCAGCCGTCTTCGGCCCGGCTTGCTTGAATCCTGATGGTGCAATGAGCTAGGGACTCACATCTGAGTATACCCTTCCACGCTTATGGTGGACAAAAATGATTCAGAAAAGGGGGTGGTGATCAACAGAGTGTCTGAATTAAGCAGACCACTCTTAGCCAGTCTAAAGATCAGGGCTTGATCCATCACCGTTTTTTAGCTCACTGCACCATCCCAACTCAGAACTTGGCTATATTCAAATTAGTCTGACTCTGGCCCAGTGCATCATGGGAACAGGGCAGACCAAACTACCAAGCCAATTCTTATACTGGGAAGGAAACAAGCTACCGGGGACCGGTTTCTGGCATTTCAGCCGTCTTCGGCCCGGCTTGCTTGAATCCTGATGGTGCAATGAGCTAGGGACTCACATCTGAGTATACCCTTCCACGCTTATGGTGGACAAAAATGATTCAGAAAAGGGGGTGGTGATGAACAGAGTGTCTGAATTAAGCAGACCACTCTTACCCAGTCCAAAGATCAGGGCTTGATCCATCACCGTTTTTTAGCTCACTGCACCATCCCAGCTCAGAACTTGGCTATATGCAAATTAGTCTGACCCTGGCCCAGTGCATCATGGGAACAGGGCAGACCAAACTACCAAGCCAATTCTTATACTGGGAAGGAAACAAGCTACCGGGGACCGGTTTCTGGCATTTCAGCCGTCTTCGGCCCGGCTTGCTTGAATCCTGATGGTGCAATGAGCTAGGGACTCACATCTGAGTATACCCTTCCACGCTTATGGTGGACAAAAATGATTCAGAAAAGGGGGTGGTGATGAACAGAGTGTCTGAATTAAGCAGACCACTCTTACCCAGTCCAAAGATCAGGGCTTGATCCATCACCGTTTTTTAGCTCACTGCACCATCCCAGCTCAGAACTTGGCTATATGCAAATTAGTCTGACCCTGGCCCAGTGCGTCATGGGAACAGGGCAGACCAAACTACCAAGCCAATTCTTATACTGGGAAGGAAACAAGCTACCGGGGACCGGTTTCTGGCATTTCAACCGTCTTCGGCCCGGCTTGTTTGAATCCTGATGGTGCAATGAGCTAGGGACTCACATCTGAGTATACCCTTCCACGCTTATGGTGGACAAAAATGATTCAGAAAAGGGGGTGGTGATGAACAGAGTGTCTGAATTAAGCAGACCACTCTTACCCAGTCCAAAGATCAGGGCTTGATCCATCACCGTTTTTTAGCTCACTGCACCATCCCAGCTCAGAACTTGGCTATATGCAAATTAGTCTGACCCTGGCCCAGTGCATCATGGGAACAGGGCAGACCAAACTACCAAGCCAATTCTTATACTGGGAAGGAAACAAGCTACCGGGGACCGGTTTCTGGCATTTCAGCCGTCTTCGGCCCGGCTTGCTTGAATCCTGATGGTGCAATGAGCTAGGGACTCACATCTGAGTATACCCTTCCACGCTTATGGTGGACAAAAATGATTCAGAAAAGGGGGTGGTGATGAACAGAGTGTCTGAATTAAGCAGACCACTCTTACCCAGTCCAAAGATCAGGGCTTGATCCATCACCGTTTTTTAGCTCACTGCACCATCCCAGCTCAGAACTTGGCTATATGCAAATTAGTCTGACCCTGGCCCAGTGCATCATGGGAACAGGGCAGACCAAACTACCAAGCCAATTCTTATACTGGGAAGGAAACAAGCTACCGGGGACCGGTTTCTGGCATTTCAGCCGTCTTCGGCCCGGCTTGCTTGAATCCTGATGGTGCAATGAGCTAGGGACTCACATCCGAGTATACCCTTCCACGCTTATGGTGGACAAAAATGATTCAGAAAAGGGGGTAGTGATCAACAGAGTGTCTGAATTAAGCAGACCACTCTTAGCCAGTCTAAAGATCAGGGCTTGATCCATCACCGTTTTTTAGCTCACTGCACCATCCCAACTCAGAACTTGGCTATATTCAAATTAGTCTGACTCTGGCCCAGTGCATCATGGGAACAGGGCAGACCAAACTACCAAGCCAATTCTTATACTGGGAAGGAAACAAGCTACCGGGGACCGGTTTCTGGCATTTCAGCCGTCTTCGGCCCGGCTTGCTTGAATCCTGATGGTGCAATGAGCTAGGGACTCACATCTGAGTATACCCTTCCACGCTTATGGTGGACAAAAATGATTCAGAAAAGGGGGTGGTGATGAACAGAGTGTCTGAATTAAGCAGACCACTCTTACCCAGTCCAAAGATCAGGGCTTGATCCATCACCGTTTTTTAGCTCACTGCACCATCCCAGCTCAGAACTTGGCTATATGCAAATTAGTCTGACCCTGGCCCAGTGCATCATGGGAACAGGGCAGACCAAACTACCAAGCCAATTCTTATACTGGGAAGGAAACAAGCTACCGGGGACCGGTTTCTGGCATTTCAGCCGTCTTCGGCCCGGCTTGCTTGAATCCTGATGGTGCAATGAGCTAGGGACTCACATCTGAGTATACCCTTCCACGCTTATGGTGGACAAAAATGATTCAGAAAAGGGGGTGGTGATGAACAGAGTGTCTGAATTAAGCAGACCACTCTTACCCAGTCCAAAGATCAGGGCTTGATCCATCACCGTTTTTTAGCTCACTGCACCATCCCAGCTCAGAACTTGGCTATATGCAAATTAGTCTGACCCTGGCCCAGTGCATCATGGGAACAGGGCAGACCAAACTACCAAGCCAATTCTTATACTGGGAAGGAAACAAGCTACCGGGGACCGGTTTCTGGCATTTCAGCCGTCTTCGGCCCGGCTTGTTTGAATCCTGATGGTGCAATGAGCTAGGGACTCACATCTGAGTATACCCTTCCACGCTTATGGTGGACAAAAATGATTCAGAAAAGGGGGTGGTGATGAACAGAGTGTCTGAATTAAGCAGACCACTCTTACCCAGTCCAAAGATCAGGGCTTGATCCATCACCGTTTTTTAGCTCACTGCACCATCCCAGCTCAGAACTTGGCTATATGCAAATTAGTCTGACCCTGGCCCAGTGCATCATGGGAACAGGGCAGACCAAACTACCAAGCCAATTCTTATACTGGGAAGGAAACAAGCTACCGGGGACCGGTTTCTGGCATTTCAGCCGTCTTCGGCCCGGCTTGCTTGAATCCTGATGGTGCAATGAGCTAGGGACTCACATCCGAGTATACCCTTCCACGCTTATGGTGGACAAAAATGATTCAGAAAAGGGGGTGGTGATGAACAGAGTGTCTGAATTAAGCAGACCACTCTTACCCAGTCTAAAGATCAGGGCTTGATCCATCACCGTTTTTTAGCTCACTGCACCATCCCAGCTCAGAACTTGGCTATATTCAAATTAGTCTGACTCTGGCCCAGTGCATCATGGGAACAGGGCAGAACAAACTACCAAGCCAATTCTTATACTGGGAAGGAAACAAGCTACCGGGGACCGGTTTCTGGCATTTCAGCCGTCTTCGGCCCGGCTTGCTTGAATCCTGATGGTGCAATGAGCTAGGGACTCACATCTGAGTATACCCTTCCACGCTTATGGTGGACAAAAATGATTCAGAAAAGGGGGTGGTGATGAACAGAGTGTCTGAATTAAGCAGACCACTCTTACCCAGTCCAAAGATCAGGGCTTGATCCATCACCGTTTCTTAGCTCACTGCACCATCCCAGCTCAGAACTTGGCTATATGCAAATTAGTCTGACCCTGGCCCAGTGCATCATGGGAACAGGGCAGACCAAACTACCAAGCCAATTCTTATACTGGGAAGGAAACAAGCTACCGGGGACCGGTTTCTGGCATTTCAGCCGTCTTCGGCCCGGCTTGCTTGAATCCTGATGGTGCAATGAGCTAGGGACTCACATCTGAGTATACCCTTCCACGCTTATGGTGGACAAAAATGATTCAGAAAAGGGGGTGGTGATGAACAGATTGTCTGAATTAAGCAGACCACTCTTACCCAGTCCAAAGATCAGGGCTTGATCCATCACCGTTTTTTAGCTCACTGCACCATCCCAGCTCAGAACTTGGCTATATGCAAATTAGTCTGACCCTGGCCCAGTGCATCATGGGAACAGGGCAGACCAAACTACCAAGCCAATTCTTATACTGGGAAGGAAACAAGCTACCGGGGACCGGTTTCTGGCATTTCAGCCGTCTTCGGCCCGGCTTGCTTGAATCCTGATGGTGCAATGAGCTAGGGACTCACATCTGAGTATACCCTTCCAAGCTTATGGTGGATAAAAATGATTCAGAAAAGGGGGTGGTGATGAACAGAGTGTCTGAATTAAGCAGACCACTCTTACCCAGTCCAAAGATCAGGGCTTGATCCATCACCGTTTTTTAGCTCACTGCACCATCCCAGCTCAGAACTTGGCTATATGCAAATTAGTCTGACCCTGGCCCAGTGCATCATGGGAACAGGGCAGACCAAACTACCAAGCCAATTCTTATACTGGGAAGGAAACAAGCTACCGGGGACCGGTTTCTGGCATTTCAGCCGTCTTCGGCCCGGCTTGTTTGAATCCTGATGGTGCAATGAGCTAGGGACTCACATCTGAGTATACCCTTCCACGCTTATGGTGGACAAAAATGATTCAGAAAAGGGGGTGGTGATGAACAGAGTGTCTGAATTAAGCAGACCACTCTTACCCAGTCCAAAGATCAGGGCTTGATCCATCACCGTTTTTTAGCTCACTGCACCATCCCAGCTCAGAACTTGGCTATATGCAAATTAGTCTGACCCTGGCCCAGTGCATCATGGGAACAGGGCAGACCAAACTACCAAGCCAATTCTTATACTGGGAAGGAAACAAGCTACCGGGGACCGGTTTCTGGCATTTCAGCCGTCTTCGGCCCGGCTTGCTTGAATCCTGATGGTGCAATGAGCTAGGGACTCACATCCGAGTATACCCTTCCACGCTTATGGTGGACAAAAATGATTCAGAAAAGGGGGTGGTGATGAACAGAGTGTCTGAATTAAGCAGACCACTCTTACCCAGTCTAAAGATCAGGGCTTGATCCATCACCGTTTTTTAGCTCACTGCACCATCCCAGCTCAGAACTTGGCTATATTCAAATTAGTCTGACTCTGGCCCAGTGCATCATGGGAACAGGGGAGACCAAACTACCAAGCCAATTCTTATACTGGGAAGGAAACAAGCTACCGGGGACCGGTTTCTGGCATTTCAGCCGTCTTCGGCCCGGCTTGCTTGAATCCTGATGGTGCAATGAGCTAGGGACTCACATCTGAGTATACCCTTCCACGCTTATGGTGGACAAAAATGATTCAGAAAAGGGGGTGGTGATGAACAGAGTGTCTGAATTAAGCAGACCACTCTTACCCAGTCCAAAGATCAGGGCTTGATCCATCACCGTTTCTTAGCTCACTGCACCATCCCAGCTCAGAACTTGGCTATATGCAAATTAGTCTGACCCTGGCCCAGTGCATCATGGGAACAGGGCAGACCAAACTACCAAGCCAATTCTTATACTGGGAAGGAAACAAGCTACCGGGGACCGGTTTCTGGCATTTCAGCCGTCTTCGGCCCGGCTTGCTTGAATCCTGATGGTGCAATGAGCTAGGGACTCACATCTGAGTATACCCTTCCACGCTTATGGTGGACAAAAATGATTCAGAAAAGGGGGTGGTGATGAACAGATTGTCTGAATTAAGCAGACCACTCTTACCCAGTCCAAAGATCAGGGCTTGATCCATCACCGTTTTTTAGCTCACTGCACCATCCCAGCTCAGAACTTGGCTATATGCAAATTAGTCTGACCCTGGCCCAGTGCATCATGGGAACAGGGCAGACCAAACTACCAAGCCAATTCTTATACTGGGAAGGAAACAAGCTACCGGGGACCGGTTTCTGGCATTTCAGCCGTCTTCGGCCCGGCTTGCTTGAATCCTGAAGGTGCAATGAGCTAGGGACTCACATCTGAGTATACCCTTCCAAGCTTATGGTGGATAAAAATGATTCAGAAAAGGGGGTGGTGATGAACAGAGTGTCTGAATTAAGCAGACCACTCTTACCCAGTCCAAAGATCAGGGCTTGATCCATCACCGTTTTTTAGCTCACTGCACCATCCCAGCTCAGAACTTGGCTATATGCAAATTAGTCTGACCCTGGCCCAGTGCATCATGGGAACAGGGCAGACCAAACTACCAAGCCAATTCTTATACTGGGAAGGAAACAAGCTACCGGGGACCGGTTTCTGGCATTTCAGCCGTCTTCGGCCCGGCTTGTTTGAATCCTGATGGTGCAATGAGCTAGGGACTCACATCTGAGTATACCCTTCCACGCTTATGGTGGACAAAAATGATTCAGAAAAGGGGGTGGTGATGAACAGAGTGTCTGAATTAAGAAGACCACTCTTACCCAGTCCAAAGATCAGGGCTTGATCCATCACCGTTTTTTAGCTCACTGCACCATCCCAGCTCAGAACTTGGCTATATGCAAATTAGTCTGACCCTGGCCCAGTGCATCATGGGAACAGGGCAGACCAAACTACCAAGCCAATTCTTATACTGGGAAGGAAACAAGCTACCGGGGACCAGTTTCTGGCATTTCAGCCGTCTTCGGCCCGGCTTGCTTGAATCCTGATGGTGCAATGAGCTAGGGACTCACATCTGAGTATACCCTTCCACGCTTATGGTGGACAAAAATGATTCAGAAAAGGGGGTGGTGATGAACAGAGTGTCTGAATTAAGCAGACCACTCTTACCCAGTCCAAAGATCAGGGCTTGATCCATCACCGTTTTTTAGCTCACTGCACCATCCCAGCTCAGAACTTGGCTATATGCAAATTAGTCTGACCCTGGCCCAGTGCATCATGGGAACAGGGCAGACCAAACTACCAAGCCAATTCTTATACTGGGAAGGAAACAAGCTACCGGGGACCGGTTTCTGGCATTTCAGCCGTCTTCGGCCCGGCTTGCTTGAATCCTGATGGTGCAATGAGCTAGGGACTCACATCTGAGTATACCCTTCCAAGCTTATGGTGGATAAAAATGATTCAGAAAAGGGGGTGGTGATGAACAGAGTGTCTGAATTAAGCAGACCACTCTTACCCAGTCCAAAGATCAGGGCTTGATCCATCACCGTTTTTTAGCTCACTGCACCATCCCAGCTCAGAACTTGGCTATATGCAAATTAGTCTGACCTTGGCCCAGTGCATCATGGGAACAGGGCAGACCAAACTACCAAGCCAATTCTTATACTGGGAAGGAAACAAGCTACCGGGGACCGGTTTCTGGCATTTCAGCCGTCTTCGGCCCGGCTTGCTTGAATCCTGATGGTGCAATGAGCTAGGGACTCACATCTGAGTATACCCTTCCACGCTTATGGTGGACAAAAATGATTCAGAAAAGGGGGTGGTGATCAACAGAGTGTCTGAATTAAGCAGACCACTCTTACCCAGTCTAAAGATCAGGGCTTGATCCATCACCGTTTTTTAGCTCACTGCACCATCCCAGCTCAGAACTTGGCTATATTCAAATTAGTCTGACTCTGGCCCAGTGCATCATGGGAACAGGGCAGACCAAACTACCAAGCCAATTCTTATACTGGGAAGGAAACAAGCTACCGGGGATCGGTTTCTGGCATTTCAGCCGTCTTTGGCCCGGCTAGCTTGAATCCTGATGGTGCAATGAGCTAGGGACTCACATCTGAGTATACCCTTCCACGCTTATGGTGGACAAAAATGATTCAGAAAAGGGGGTTGTGATGAACAGAGTGTCTGAATTAAGCAGACCACTTTTACCCAGTCCAAAGATCAGGGCTTGATCCATCACCGTTTTTTAGCTCACTGCACCATCCCAGCTCAGAACTTGGCTATATGCAAATTAGTCTGACCCTGGCCCAGTGCATCATGGGAACAGGGCAGACCAAACTACCAAGCCAATTCTTATACTGGGAAGGAAACAAGCTACCGGGGACCGGTTTCTGGCATTTCAGCCGTCTTCGGCCCGGCTTGCTTGAATCCTGATGATGCAATGAGCTAGGGACTCACATCTGAGTATACCCTTCCACGCTTATGGTGGACAAAAATGATTCAGAAAAGGGGGTGGTGATGAACAGAGTGTCTGAATTAAGCAGACCACTCTTACCCAGTCCAAAGATCAGGGCTTGATCCATCTCCGTTTTTTAGCTCACTGCACCATCCCAGCTCAGAACTTGGCTATATGCAAATTAGTCTGACCCTGGCCCAGTGCATCATGGGAACAGGGCAGACCAAACTACCAAGCCAATTCTTATACTGGGAAGGAAACAAGCTACCGGGGACCGGTTTCTGGCATTTCAGCCGTCTTCGGCCCGGCTTGCTTGAATCCTGATGGTGCAATGAGCTAGGGACTCACATCTGAGTATACCCTTCCACGCTTATGGTGGACAAAAATGATTCAGAAAAGGGGGTGGTGATGAACAGAGTGTCTGAATTAAGCAGACCACTCTTACCCAGTCCAAAGATCAGGGCTTGATCCATCACCGTTTTTTAGCTCACTGCACCATCCCAGCTCAGAACTTGGCTATATGCAAATTAGTCTGACCCTGGCCCAGTGCATCATGGGAACAGGGCAGACCAAACTACCAAGCCAATTCTTATACTGGGAAGGAAACAAGCTACCGGGGACCGGTTTCTGGCATTTCAGCCGTCTTCGGCCCGGCTTGCTTGAATCCTGATGGTGCAATGAGCTAGGGACTCACATCCGAGTATACCCTTCCACGCTTATGGTGGACAAAAATGATTCAGAAAAGGGGGTGGTGATGAACAGAGTGTCTGAATTAAGCAGACCACTCTTACCCAGTCTAAAGATCAGGGCTTGATATCACCGTTTTTTAGCTCACTGCACCATCCCAGCTCAGAACTTGGCTATATTCAAATTAGTCTGACTCTGGCCCAGTGCATCATGGGAACAGGGCAGACCAAACTACCAAGCCAATTCTTATACTGGGAAGGAAACAAGCTACCGGGGACCGGTTTCTGGCATTTCAGCCGTCTTCGGCCCGGCTTGCTTGAATCCTGATGCTGCAATGAGCTAGGGACTCACATCTGAGTATACCCTTCCACGCTTATGGTGGACAAAAATGATTCAGAAAAGGGGGTGGTGATGAACAGAGTGTCTGAATTAAGCAGACCACTCTTACCCAGTCTAAAGATCAGGGCTTGATCCATCACCGTTTTTTAGCTCACTGCACCATCCCAGCTCAGAACTTGGCTATATTCAAATTAGTCTGACTCTGGCCCAGTGCATCATGGGAACAGGGCAGACCAAACTACCAAGCCAATTCTTATACTGGGAAGGAAACAAGCTACCGGGGACCGGTTTCTGGCATTTCAGCCGTCTTCGGCCCGGCTTGCTTGAATCCTGATGGTGCAATGAGCTAGGGACTCACATCTGAGTATACCCTTCCACGCTTATGGTGGACAAAAATGATTCAGAAAAGGGGGTGGTGATGAACAGAGTGTCTGAATTAAGCAGACCACTCTTACCCAGTCCAAAGATCAGGGCTTGATCCATCACCGTTTCTTAGCTCACTGCACCATCCCAGCTCAGAACTTGGCTATATGCAAATTAGTCTGACCCTGGCCCAGTGCATCATGGGAACAGGGCAGACCAAACTACCAAGCCAATTCTTATACTGGGAAGGAAACAAGCTACCGGGGACCGGTTTCTGGCATTTCAGCCGTCTTCGGCCCGGCTTGCTTGAATCCTGATGGTGCAATGAGCTAGGGACTCACATCTGAGTATACCCTTCCACGCTTATGGTGGACAAAAATGATTCAGAAAAGGGGGTGGTGATGAACAGATTGTCTGAATTAAGCAGACCACTCTTACCCAGTCCAAAGATCAGGGCTTGATCCATCACCGTTTTTTAGCTCACTGCACCATCCCAGCTCAGAACTTGGCTATATGCAAATTAGTCTGACCCTGGCCCAGTGCATCATGGGAACAGGGCAGACCAAACTACCAAGCCAATTCTTATACTGGGAAGGAAACAAGCTACCGGGGACCGGTTTCTGGCATTTCAGCCGTCTTCGGCCCGGCTTGCTTGAATCCTGATGGTGCAATGAGCTAGGGACTCACATCTGAGTATACCCTTCCAAGCTTATGGTGGATAAAAATGATTCAGAAAAGGGGGTGGTGATGAACAGAGTGTCTGAATTAAGCAGACCACTCTTACCCAGTCCAAAGATCAGGGCTTGATCCATCACCGTTTTTTAGCTCACTGCACCATCCCAGCTCAGAACTTGGCTATATGCAAATTAGTCTGACCTTGGCCCAGTGCATCATGGGAACAGGGCAGACCAAACTACCAAGCCAATTCTTATACTGGGAAGGAAACAAGCTACCGGGGACCGGTTTCTGGCATTTTAGCCGTCTTCGGCCCGGCTTGCTTGAATCCTGATGGTGCAATGAGCTAGGGACTCACATCTGAGTATACCCTTCCACGCTTATGGTGGACAAAAATGATTCAGAAAAGGGGGTGGTGATCAACAGAGTGTCTGAATTAAGCAGACCACTCTTACCCAGTCTAAAGATCAGGGCTTGATCCATCACCGTTTTTTAGCTCACTGCACCATCCCAGCTCAGAACTTGGCTATATTCAAATTAGTCTGACTCTGGCCCAGTGCATCATGGGAACAGGGCAGACCAAACTACCAAGCCAATTCTTATACTGGGAAGGAAACAAGCTACCGGGGACCGGTTTCTGGCATTTCAGCCGTCTTCGGCCCGGCTTGCTTGAATCCTGATGGTGCAATGAGCTAGGGACTCACAAATGAGTATACCCTTCCACGCTTATGGTGGACAAAAATGATTCAGAAAAGGGGGTGGTGATGAACAGAGTGTCTGAATTAAGCAGACCACTCTTACCCAGTCCAAAGATCAGGGCTTGATCCATCACCGTTTTTTAGCTCACTGCACCATCCCAGCTCAGAACTTGGCTATATGCAAATTAGTCTGACCCTGGGCCAGTGCATCATGGGAACAGGGCAGACCAAACTACCAAGCCAATTCTTATACTGGGAAGGAAACAAGCTACCGGGGACCGGTTTCTGGCATTTCAGCCGTCTTCGGCCCGGCTTGCTTGAATCCTGATGATGCAATGAGCTAGGGACTCACATCTGAGTATACCCTTCCACGCTTATGGTGGACAAAAATGATTCAGAAAAGGGGGTGGTGATGAACAGAGGGTCTGAATTAAGCAGACCACTCTTACCCAGTCCAAAGATCAGGGCTTGATCCATCACCGTTTTTTAGCTCACTGCACCATCCCAGCTCAGAACTTGGCTATATGCAAATTAGTCTGACCCTGGCCCAGTGCATCATGGGAACAGGGCAGACCAAACTACCAAGCCAATTCTTATACTGGGAAGGAAACAAGCTACCGGGGACCGGTTTCTGGCATTTCAGCCGTCTTCGGCCCGGCTTGCTTGAATCCTGATGGTGCAATGAGCTAGGGACTCACATCTGAGTATACCCTTCCACGCTTATGGTGGACAAAAATGATTCAGAAAAGGGGGTGGTGATGAACAGAGTGTCTGAATTAAGCAGACCACTCTTACCCAGTCCAAAGATCAGAGCTTGATCCATCACCGTTTTTTAGCTCACTGCACCATCCCAGCTCAGAACTTGGCTATATGCAAATTAGTCTGACCCTGGCCCAGTGCATCATGGGAACAGGGCAGACCAAACTACCAAGCCAATTCTTATACTGGGAAGGAAACAAGCTACCGGGGACCGGTTTCTGGCATTTCAGCCGTCTTCGGCCCGGCTTGTTTGAATCCTGATGGTGCAATGAGCTAGGGACTCACATCTGAGTATACCCTTCCACGCTTATGGTGGACAAAAATGATTCAGAAAAGGGGGTGGTGATGAACAGAGTGTCTGAATTAAGCAGACCACTCTTACCCAGTCCAAAGATCAGGGCTTGATCCATCACCGTTTTTTAGCTCACTGCACCATCCCAGCTCAGAACTTGGCTATATGCAAATTAGTCTGACCCTGGGCCAGTGCATCATGGGAACAGGGCAGACCAAACTACCAAGCCAATTCTTATACTGGGAAGGAAACAAGCTACCGGGGACCGGTTTCTTGCATTTCAGCCGTCTTCGGCCCGGCTTGCTTGAATCCTGATGGTGCAATGAGCTAGGGACTCACATCTGAGTATACCCTTCCACGCTTATGGTGGACAAAAATGATTCAGAAAAGGGGGTGGTGATGAACAGAGTGTCTGAATTAAGCAGACCACTCTTACCCAGTCCAAAGATCAGGGCTTGATCCATCACCGTTTTTTAGCTCACTGCACCATCCCAGCTCAGAACTTGGCTATATGCAAATTAGTCTGACCCTGGCCCAGTGCATCATGGGAACAGGGCAGACCAAACTACCAAGCCAATTCTTATACTGGGAAGGAAACAAGCTACCGGGGACCGGTTTCTGGCATTTCAGCCGTCTTCGGCCCGGCTTGCTTGAATCCTGATGGTGCAATGAGCTAGGGACTCACATCTGAGTATACCCTTCCACGCTTAAGGTGGACAAAAATGATTCAGAAAAGGGGGTGGTGATGAACAGAGTGTCTGAATTAAGCAGACCACTCTTACCCAGTCCAAAGATCAGGGCTTGATCCATCACCGTTTTTTAGCTCACTGCACCATCCCAGCTCAGAACTTGGCTTTATGCAAATTAGTCTGAGCCTGGCCCAGTGCATCATGGGAACAGGGCAGACCAAACTACCAAGCCAAAAGCATCAAAGACACAGCGGCCCGACATTCAGGCGCCTGGCCCTCGGACCTCCGGCCTCCTGCCTCTGAGGGTCCGGACATCAAAGAGCTCCTGGACTATAAGACAGCCTGCCTTCCATCTAGCCGGCAGTTGTATCTTGGACAAGAAAGCCCTGCTGATCTGATCGCGGCTGACCTTGAGGAGAACAGACTCTGACCCACCGAGCCCTGCTGACGTTGTCGCGGCTCATCCTTGAAAGGCACTGAACCACCGGAGCCCTGCTGACGCTGTCGCGGCTCCCTCTCGAAGAGAAAGACCTGAACCACCGGAGCCCTGCTGACGCTGTCGCGGCTCCCTCTCGAAGCGCAAGACCTGAACCATCGGAGCCCTGCTGACGCTGTCGCAGCTCCACCTGCCTACGAGTACGACGGAGTACTCCTGACCAAGCCCTGCTGACCTCGTCGCGGCTTGACGAACTCTCTGGTCCGGCTGGACCATCGACGCTACCTTCACGATCCAGAAGTGAGTAGGACAGCAGGTCCCATCGCCAGCCCCCGTACCCCCCAGTTCGAGGATTGAAAACTGTGCGCAGGGTGCGTGGCGTGCCAGCTGGCATCCTAAGACTGTCCCGCTTCCCCGATCCCTCGGTACGAGACTTTCGCGATCCCTCGATCGCTGTGTATTGCTCCCTACTTTTAATCTTGATAAAGTCTTTTCTGATAAAGAAACACGGTGTGGTGTCCGTTCATAAGTGTGGTGCGTCGACAGTGTGTACGATCAGTCCTCCCCGGCGGGGACTCCCCCTCGGTAAGACTCGGCAGTAATTGTGGGAGAGGAGGTTCCAGGTGGTTAGGAGAGTCCTCTTGACCCCTGGGGTCACCACCTTCCAACAGAGGGTCCTAGAGTAAACCTTTCTAGCCTCTCTGATCTTAATTTGAGATTTGGACTTGACTGCCTCTACCAGTCTAGTCTTTGTCACCCTGCATGTGTGGGTATACCATTCCTTGGTTCTTACCTGTCTATCTTTGGTCCCTTGTCTACTTGGAGGAGCAGTGAACAAGTTAATTAGGGCCTCGGTGAGCGCACTGAAAACCCCACAAGCCATCCCCATCCCTCCCGTCGTGGTTCCAAGATTACATTGTGCTTGGGCTAGCAGGTGCGTTATTACTGCAACCTTCTCCTCCGAGAGGCTCAGTTTTGTCCACTTTATTCTCCTCCCACACAATGCTACTTGCGACTCACCCAATTCCGCTAAAAGACCCTCCAGAAGAGCAATTGTAGGGGACTGCCTTCCCCCCTTGGTGCCTCGTGCATAAATGTTATAGATATTTAGAATGGCACGACCCCTGGAGTCCTTCAAGGTAATATTTAGGAGGTCCGGACAACCAGTCTGATGCTCCACTATCCTACAATTCAATGAGGCAGCCACCCAGATAAGGAGGCCACCAGAGGGGCGTCCCCTCCCTGATTTTGAGCAAACTGCTGGGATAGAGAAGGCAGAGTAACCCGCCCTATAAGTGGGATCCATGCTCCATGTCTCCTGAAAAATGCATATGGAGTGCTCGTCCACCAATGCATTCCAGTCGGGCAATGTCAACTCCCTTGTAATTCCAGCTACGTTCCAGCTGAGAACCTTAAAGACTGGGTCCGTCACAGCTGGGACGCTACCGGATACAAGGTCGTGACAAGGGGACACCTCCTGTAAATCCACCGTGTTCCAGTTATGTCTGGGGTCTCTATCATTCCCGGTGCATCTAATAATGTAGAATGGATTTCAGTTGGGGGCGGGGATGAGGGCTTCACCATGGGAGGGGGCGAAAACTCTCTCAACTCCCCTACCATCGTCCCACCCCCACCCTCCAGTCAGTGTCCCCTGGAGCCCCAGATCATCTCCGGCCATCCGGCTTGGGGAAAGAAGAGGGGCGCCACAGGATGTCGCGGGGCTCCCCAAGGGCCTACGCAAGTATCCCCATTAACAGGCCTAAAAGGATTGCCAGCAGGCCTAGGGGAGAAATAAGTCAAATCCACTGCTCTGACACCAGGGCCATCCACCTCATGTTTTTGGCCACAGATTATCTCTGCCACTCTGCTATCCTGGAAATTAATAATAATACAGTCACCCTCCAACCGCTTTTTGCCCTGACCCACCCAACCAACCCTTTGGACACCAAGAATTAATCCATCCATACCTATTGGGAGTGGTTTGTTTGCTTTTAACCAATGGAGACACTTGTTTTTTAGACCCTGATGAGTCTCAGGCTGATTTACCTTCAATGGTGGGACATTAACAAGGACTACTACATAGGGATGGCAATCAGGGGGGAGGTTAACCGGGGGAATCCGAATGGTAACCTTTGGGGGAACTATTGCGGCAGCATCAGGTGCCAAGTTGGAACTAGGAACCTTAGCTGACGGTGCTGTCCCAACCCCCTTGGTGTGAGCATTCGGCTGAGCAGTTTGACTACTCTTGACCAACCCCACGGCAGCCGATGTATTTGCTTGAGATGATTTATTGGGCTGGTTTTTAGAGACCATAGGGGGCTTTGGTTTTGTGTGAGAAGTACGAGGGGCAGGGCCTGGCTTAGGAGGGGGAGGGACCGGGGGGACTAAGGGAGGATCCCTGCCGGGAGTTACCTCGGGGAGAAGGGTTGAACTCGGAAAGTCCTGCACTGGGACAGGATTTGGAGGCAGTCCTTTTCCCGTGTTCCTCCCCGCAGGATCCTCACTTGCTCTAGACTGATGTTTAATAAGAGTCTTAAGTGAGAAAAAATTATCCAGGGTGGATTGTTCGAATTTGTCTACTCTCGCCCCCAAATCCTTAAGTTGGTCAATCACCGGGACAATTAGAATTTTAATCAGGTCCATAATTGGTTTGAGGGAATCAGATTCAAGGGTGACGGCTATACTATCGTGGGGTTTAGAAAGTGCTCTGGGCGTGTTAGAGGATGTTCCCGCACCCGGAGACTCCCCTACCCTCCCATTGTGAGTTGGAGCTAAGACATTTTCTACTTTTGACCCAAAACCCATTAGCCCCTGCTTTCTTGGGCGCTTATAAAGTGCGGTGTGACTACCTTTGCGGGAGCTCATGACCCTTTTCCTTTTCGCCTGTTTGGAAGTGCCTTGGGGCTGGCTGGGCGGTAACGGCTCCGTAACGGGAGCCTGATGTAACAGAGAGGAGGTCTGCCCACTAGCGGGACCTCCCCCGTCTCAGTGCCAGCCACCACAGGCAATAGGTCGGCAAGATTCTCTAGTCTATCTATGCTTGCTCCTATAGCCGACAACCGTGGCTGAACAGTGGCATCTATGGGGTCAGCTGATGGGGCCCTTTCCGATGTTGGGGTCAAGGCCTGGGCCACAGCACCAACGGAGGAGCGTCTGGTAGGTAAATAGACCTCGGAGAGGCGACGTTCGGTCATCACGATCTCCTTCTCGATGACTGCAGCTACTCTGGTAATGAAACGGTCCATAGTTCCTATTGTGGAACTCCCAGCTGCTCCTCCCTCAGTCCTTAGCAGTTTTCCAGAGCGGGTAGACATCGTAGGGTATACTCCCTCTTCCACAGTCACACACCCTACCAGAAGCGTAGGCAAGATGTTAGGGACGTGACCCAGCCCAGCCTCTGTCAGCCCCTGACTGCCACAGACTGCCCGCCCTTTGCCCAGGCTTCGCTCGGCGTCCCGCTGAGCGTCAGGCGTGATGTTAAATAGGGGGCGTTGCAGGCATGGTGGGCGTGTCTCGCTGGGGGCGCGGCCGTGCACACCTGTGCAGCGCAGGGACTCCTGGTCTTCTGAGTCCCTGCTAGCGCGCTCCCTCTGCAGCCAGTTGGTTCCTCCCTCCTCCTGACGACTTCAGGCGGCCAATCAGCACTTGCCCATCGCCTCTAGCCGTGAAGCGGCACCCGCGAAGTGGCACCCGCGAAGCGGGTGCGGCAAGCAGTGGCGGGAAGAGGCAGCGGCGGTACCCTCAGGGGGTAAGGGCAGGCTAATCTCGGCAACTCTGTGGCTCCCAGGTGAGGTTCAGCGTTTGTGGTGTCCCGCCGGGTTAAGGAAGCACACGCCTTTTGAAGCTTGGACAGGCGGGGTGGGCGTGTCTCGCTGGGGGCGCGGCCGTGCACACCTGTGCAGCGCAGGGACTCCTGGTCTTCTGAGTCCCTGGTAGCGCGCTCCCTCTGCAGCCAGTTGGTTCCTCCCTCCTCCTGACGACTTCAGGCGGCCAATCAGCACTTGCCCCTCGTCTCTAGCCGCGAAGCGTCACCCGCGAAGCGGCACCCGCAAAGCGGGTGCGGCAAGCAGTGGCGGGAAGCAGCAGCGGCGGTACCCTCAGGGGGTAAGGGCAGGCTAATCTCGGCAACTCGGCAACTCCGTGGCTCCCAGGTGAGGTTCAGCGTTTGTGGTGTCCCGCCGGGTTAATATTATTGAAAACTACCAAGACCAAGAATCTTTGATACTGCTGAAAAATAATCATCATGAGATGTTTTGAAAATTGTCAGCCTTCTTTTATATACATGATGATAAAAATAAACCTGAGCCCAAACCGAAACATCCATGGTTCAATAAGGCTTGCAGGAAAGATAAAACTGCATTACTTCTAAGAGTCAAGAACAAGGATGTCCTAGGCACCAGATTAGCTAGGTCTCGCTTTAAAAACATCCTGGCTGAGGCGAAAGCAGCCTGGGAAAATGAAAAATGGAAGCGATTAGGAAAGCTTTGGATAGTAGAGATATGCGTTCCTTTTGGAACTTAGTGAGACAGGTCACACAGAGGGTAACCTGGTCATTGCTCCAAATCTAGCAGAAGAAACCTGGAGATCACATTTTAAAATGTTATACTCCAGGTCTGTGAATGTAACTGAATCTCAGGGGTTAATGGACGTTTTTCATATCCCCCTGAACATGGCACCACCTCCCTGCACTCTGTCGAAAGTCAAATTGGCACTGGGCAAGTTACTTCCTATTAAAGCACCTGGTCTGGACAGAATCCCTGGTGACCTGTTCAGATCTGAACGGGCTGTTTGGGCTCCGTACCTGCAGACTTTATTTAATTCCATTTTCCAAGACATGGAGCTCCCCCTAACCTGGCTTGGTGACAAGAACATTCCAATCTTTAAAAAAGGTTCCCCATTAGAGCCGGCAAATTACCGGCCTATTAGCCTCATCGATGTCACCCAAAAGATATTTGCTCGTATCCTCTTAGGGCATCTGCAATCTTGGATGGACGAGCCAGATATCCTTACCCCCCTACAAGCAAGTTTTAGGTCCAGAATCTCGACCTTAGACCAAATCTTTTGATTACAACTAATTTACTGGAAGACTGTAACTTTGGGAGGGGGTAGTCTCTATCTGACTTTTGTGGACCTTAAGTACGCTTTTGACTTTGTCCACCGTGAGCAGTAATGGGGCCTGTTATTTGACATGGGGGTGCCGGTGTATCTTTGCCAGACCCTAAAACGTCTACACGAAGGCACCTATGCAAGGGTTCGGTTTGGGAAATAGGGAGAACCGACAGCGCCTTTCCCGGTGGAGCAAGAGGTCAGGCAGGGATGTGTGCAGGCCCCAACCCTTTTCTCTCTTTTCCTGAACGGCTTAATTGATACACTCTTGGCCGTAAAGGACATCGACTCTCCAAGGTTAGCAAACAGGAAAATACCAGCCTTAATATTTGCTGACGACATGCTGCTCCTGTCTAAATCATCCATGGGGATGCAGCGTGTCTTGGATAAGTTTAGATCATTTTGCAGGCAAAAGAATTTGGTGATTAATATATAAAGAAACAAATATATGGTCTTCCACGCAAAAACAACTAACTGTCCGCATCCCCAAATGGATGGAAGACCGTTAGAGAGACTCTAGTCCTAGCTCTGAAGGAATTCAAACTTGCCCACTTACTTAAGAGCACGATCTCTTGCTCTTTGACATCGAGGTTTCTCGATGTCAAACAGCAGTATAAACTGGAAAAGACCTTGGATAGTATACAACCTTTTATGGCAAAAAAATTGTTTATTCAATTTAGATATGGAACCCTTCCACTAGGTGCATTTACAAATAAATGGAAGGGTTCAGTCCAATCTGTTTGCCCTGGTTGTGCTGCCGCGGAAGAGGCAGAACTCTGTGTAATACTCTTCTGTCCTGCCTACCATAGGTCTAGATTGAAGTGGGTCTACCAGTTGTGTAGACATCTAGGGCTAAGAAATTACCAAGAGGTTTTTAGGCTACTTGAATATGAAACATCCCAATCTTGTAGTCACGACCTCAAAATTCCGCTTTGCAATGTGGTGTACCCGTAGAGGAATTGTAAAGGGAAAATAGCAGGGTAACAATTGATGTTGCTGTTCGCACTCCTTTCTTACTCCTCTTGCTGCTACTTAGCTCCGTAAGTGAATGAGATGATAATAATTATGTCTATTTTATTGCTCAGGAATGTACGTTTTTAGCTCTATTCCCTTAATTTTTTTTTACTATGTAGTTTAACTGAATTGTGTATATGACGTAATAGTGTTGTTTTTATTGTCCTTACAAATTTTATACTAATTCTGCTCTGGGTTCCTCATGCTTGTGCTTCCGAAATCTGGGGGTTTGGATAGTCATCCATCATGTGTTATGGCTGCAGTAGTATTGATGTAATTTATTCTTGTATATCATTGATTTCGGTTTTGATAACCTATTTCTAATTGCCCTTCTAGCACTCCTTTTATTCTTCACTACTTATTAGATGTATGTACATTTTATTGTGCTTTTATAGCTGTAAAGCTGAAATAAAGTATTTTGACTGACTGATAATAGCAGAAAGGCCTAATGCATCAGCGTGCAGACTCCAATTAAAATCATTGTGTTGTTTTCTCCATCGGAGTACAACTGCATATGTGTGTAAAATAAAAAACAAACTGTCTAATCTGAGCAACCTATATACTTTCCAACCATACTGTGGGTGATGCATGTGAGCTTGCAACATAACAATCGAATAGTATTTGCAAGTGAGTAACATTTTCCATTTGCAGCAAGCTGTGGCAGATCACAGGTTGTGCAATAACTTAAAACAATCTATAAGGTCAAAGGAAAGAATGGCTGATTGAGTTACTAATATGCTAAGAATAAATAAGCACATCTGGGCTTCTTCCTTGCATTGATGTCACCAGAAAAATATATTTTATGAAAGGATGCACAGAACCACATATTTCTGCTTTATAATTATCTACTAGAGGTATGTTGGGTAGGAAAGCGATGGTTGCATCTTTATCACACGTGGACTCCATATGCCAAATTGTGCCGGTGCAATAAACGGTCTTATTTTTCATACCTTTTCAATTCTGATAATGTAGAGCATGAGTGCATGTTTAACACTGGGTGCATATTTAACTTTGCCTTTGTAAACTTGCAGGAACTGTTCATCTACTTATGGGACGTGTAGTTTGCTAACTGTTTGAGGAAGTGACTGCTACTAGGTAGACAACGATCTACAGTAAGACTTGAAGTCATGTAGTGGCTAAAAAGGTGGACTTGTTACTCTTGATAAGACTCTGGTGGGATAACCATTCTCAACTCTCCCATGAACATTTTCACAAGAGTTTTTTCAAAAGTATTCAAACGTTAGTGTAGGTTAGACCAGCTTCTTTATGTATGTATCTATATGGTATTTCCATACTGCAAACCTAGCCTAAATCTAGGGCTAAAGATGAGCATAAATTATTTTTAAAGAAGGGAGTCCTCAACTCTTTCTTAAACGGGAGCAATGTCGGGCGGTCCTGATACAGGGATGTTGTTCCAGATCATGAGTTCATAGATGGAAAAGGCCTGATAACTTGTTTTTTTTGTTTCAGTTCTAAGTCTGCAGTCAGATGGAGTTCTCCAACCTCGCATTGAAAATAAGAGCTGAACTTAAGGACAACGAGAATGATGAACAAGTGATAAGTAAGAGGTAATAGCTACAAAAGAGGAAATTCTAAAGGGAAAAGCAAGACTACTGTACTGGAAGAGTCTTAAACTTTGCAAGATGATACGAATAAGTAAGGAGAGCAGTCAAAATTTGATTGACACAAAGACAACATGAACTTCTGATAGAGGAATCAAGCTCAGAAGGTGACTTAGACGACTCTGCTAGCAACTACCTAGGAAAAAAACCTTCTTGACACTTTTTTCCCTGGGTACGGTTTATTGAGACAAGGACGGGCAATGGAATATTATAAAAAAGGAAAAACAAAAGCAAGAGGCACAAACAGAGGAAGAGAAAGACAGGAAAGAGCAAATGGAAGACAAAAAGATAACTCATCCCATAGGAAGAGAAAGGTGATAGAGCAAGGCGAGATATGAATTAATTCTCCATTATTAACTCATCACAACATTAACTGACAATGGATGAACTAAATATCCATAACCTTGGCTTATATTTCTGCCCCAGTAGGGACTTAGATTACAATTCATGTAGAATTGACATATTTTCGTTTCTAAGATATCAACATAAAATCAGACCCAAGCCAATGAACATGAGAATAGGGGGAGCCCAATACAGAAAACATGACTTGTGTTCAAGAGACGCTGATACTTCATGACATTGGCTGGTCTGGATAATAGAAATATATGTGCAACGAAAGAGCGGGAAGCGTTGCTCGGAAATGGGGCACAGATAGATCAGGGAAGCCTAACTTGCTGCAAAAAGCAAGATACAAGTTTAAAGTTTCAAGTTTAAAGTTTATTGCTTGATTAATTAAAATCATCACAAAATCCCCCCCGACAAAATGTAAATAAAGTGCATCTATACAGGCAGCTAGGATTCTCATTATGCGAGCGATCATATTACATCTGTGCTCTGTCTGCCATACATTTCAAGTGTATACAATTCTAATATTGTAAAATCATGCTAAAACTATGTTAAAATCAAGTTGCAAGAAAAATAAAATATGTACCCCCAAATAAGGGTGTGAGGATGTATTACAAGCCATTATAATTAGTCATCATCCGCTTGCAATAGGCAATTGTTGACAAGTTTCATATACTTGACTCCTCGGCAAGCCAGGATGCATGTCGAGCCCTCCAGCCAGCTTATCACTGCTTGTCTACTAGATCGAATATTCAAGGTAATAAAAATCGCCTTTAGGTACCATCTCCTTTGGCTTAACATGGCTGGACAGGCACACAACAAATGAGTCAAGGTTTCTTTTTGGAATCCGCACAATCGACAACCTTCTGAATTAAAACCTGTTACCCATGAGGGGGATAAGTCCTTGGAGACATGCGCCCCCATCCTGAACTTTAAGAAGCACATCTTTAAATGAGAACTAAAATGAGCAGATAAGTAGGCTTGTGGCTTTGATGTCCTATATGATTTTATAACTGACCATCCGTGCCGCCTCTTTGTGAGCGCCAATTTATCTTCCAGTAAGGATTTCTTTTTACTTGCGACTTTCGCAAGTTTGTTAAAAGAAACTCTATCCATCGTGGTATCCCATGCTGGTTGCAATTCCAACGTGGCCAAGGATGTGCTCAGGAAACTCCCCCAAGAGTTTGGAATTTCTTGCTCCTTCTGTGACCTTACTTCGTCCCAACAGAGTCTATTTAGAGAGTCCGCTTCGGATGACCGGAGGGTATGGCAGAATTTAGTGAAGTTGCTCATTCCCCTGTATTTATGATCCTGGAGCCCAAATTCCAGTCTTACCTGGGCAGGCGAGGCGCTTTTCAGCAGATCATAAACCGATTTGTAGATTTTTGACAGCAATTCATTCTGTAAATGCGAATCTTTGCCACACCAGGGGACCGAGCCATAGGACAATCTTGGATGGATTTGGGCGGCCATAACTTTTAGCAGATGAGAAAGGTTTGGGCAGTCCAATTTTCTACGCAGTGCTCTGTAGGCATAAATCAGGGACTGGGTCTTTGCTCTAAGGGCCAGTTTGTGTTCTTTATGACTTAAGCCCTGCCCGATTATTACACTCAGATATTTGTATGAGCTGTTTTCTTCTACATGAAACCCCTTCACCATCCATTTGAACTTTAGTTTCCTACTGTCAAGTAGGCGAACGACTTTTGTTTTGTCTTTATTTATCTCTAGTTGTTCCGAATCCAAGTAGGATGCCAGGTTATTTATTGATCTTTGTAGCCCCACTGGGGTTTGACTTAGCAAGACTATGTCGTCTGCGTATTGGGGGGTGGCAGTCTGGGTTTTCAAAGTGTCGAGCAATATCCGATAGATACAGATTAAAAAGGCTTGGGGCCAAGACACAGCCTTGCTTCAGACCGCTTTGTGTAAAAATGCTGGCGGTGGTACTCGACCCATTTCTCAACTTGACTCTTGTCCAGGTGTCAGTACACAAGGTTATGATGGGGGTGAGGAGTACATTTGGTAGGCCCCACCCTTTGAGTTTGCTCCATAAATGATTCCGGCTCACTCTGTCAAATGCGGCTGTTATATCCACGAAATAGGCGAAGAGGCGTGCTTTCCTTCTTTGTGCCTGTTCCGTCAAGAGGGCTAGAGTTGCAAGATTCGATTGGGTGCCCATGCCTTTCCTCAATCCTGTTTGAAATTTGGGGATAATTTTGCTTTCCTCCATCCAGCCTTGCAGATGGTTCAGTAGGCACGAGGCGTATAATTTTGCTTCCACGTCAATCAATGAGATTAGTCTATAGTTCCCTGGTTTGCCGTGATCTCCCTTTTTAGGTCTCAGCTAAACGCGCAAAGCACGTTCTCGACAGAGAACTATAGCTGTCGGCTCAGTCGGTAACGAGAGGAAAGTGGAGACAAGAGCTGGCCACGCGCATCACTTTGGCATAGGATAACGTTGCACGCGTGAACTTCTGCTGTTTTCAGCATCGCAGAAAGAATCGGATCGCGTTGCGCGCCTCAGAGTTCACGTGACTGACTTTGGAATGCAGGGGAAGTCTGCAGAGGGGCGCGCGGCGCTGATAAACAGGCAGGCTTTATTTCAGGAAGCAGCGGTATTTGACTTGTTGCCTCATGTAACTTAACGTTGGCTTTTTTATTTAATTTGTAAACTTGTAATGTTTCTCCTTCATGTATCAGTTCTGTTCCTAATGTGAAGTGCCCTGACACATTTGGGTGAAGTCTGCGCTATATAAAAACGCATAAAATAAATAAATACAGAAATAAATAAAAATTGTTTGGCACGGGTCTGGAGTGGCGGGTGTAGCGAAGCAGAGGATCGGACCCAGCTCTTCCCCCGGAGGTGGAGACCAGCGCTACAAGGGCGCTCAGAAGCGGCGCGCTCACTGCTCGTAGGCGTGTAAGATGTACCGGCTGGAAACTGAGGAGGAGACACACAGAATACCCGTCTGTGGAAGTGGGTGACAGACCGCGAGGCGCTGCAAGCATCGTAGAATGTGTGACCGGAAGCGGCGTTAGCTGGTGACGTAGCTGCACCGCCAGACTTCATACTTTCCCATTTCGAGGCATTGCGTTGCAATGTTAATTAAAATATAAATTTTTGTCCTGAGGTCTCAAATTCCACTCTTGTGGAATATAGCAACAAGGCAGCATTCAAACTTAGGGGTACAGCTCCCCTCAGCCCATTGCTTGTAGCACTGAACCCCACAACCTCTTAGAGGGGTGTTCACACCAGCACATGAACACACCCCCTGCCTTTCTGGTCTCTTTCAGGGGTGCATCACCGCTGCGTGAGCGCTCTTTACAAGACGGAAACATATCAGCTCAGACCAGGCATGAAAAGGCCGAACACAAGAAAGCCAACCCTTCCCGCCAGCCCCCGGGATGTCCCTCATCCATTTTGAATGTCACCACCTTTGCATGCCCTCCCTATACATTCATTCATTTTCAATCTTTATTTCGACCATTCGGTCATAAAAGATACACATTACAAATAAAATCACATGAAACTCTGTCAAAATCTGATAAAACATCAATACATGAGTTAAAAAAAAAACACAGACATAAGAGCAGTTTATAAGAGGTGAAGCATTTCTAGGGTCTACCCAGCATTTTTTTAAAAGCGATTGCGCGTGTACCAAACATTAGTAAAGAATTTGGAAAGTGCAAAAACAGTTGGGCCAGAAACATCAGATTTTAAAATCCTGTACATAGGTGCGTATTCCCTGCCACCCCAATTCTTAATCAGGGGAAGGAGCCAATGTTTTCTGGCTGCCTTGTAGGCTGGGCAGAAAAAGACCACATGCAAGTCATTTTCCTCTTTATCATCACAGAGAGGGCAGTGCTTTGTGGAGGGGGCCTGTGACCAGGAACTTGTGAAGGACCGAAAGGGCAATGTACCGTATCTCCATTGGAGGAATAACTTCCTAGTAAGTGTGGGATATATAGGATCCAAAGCCTTCTCAAATCTATAGAGATCCTTGCTTTGCAGGAACACGGATGATAGGGACCCCTCTGTCTGGGTAGCTTGGGCCCTTGCCCTTTTGTGTTCATGATACAGATTCGCCAGGGATCTCTTGGAGATTCTTGGTGCTACGTTTGCCGGCTCAGTCCACAATTCAGGGAGCCCCAGATCCGTGCAAATAGCTTGGATGTTTTGGACCCAGGGAATACTAAGCGCCTTAGGGTGGTTTAGTAGTTCGACCAGTTCCGCCCTATAGTCGGCGAGGTCATTGCTGCTCCATAGCCTACGCCAAAAGGCAATGGGTCTCAAGCTTATCTCATCAGCAAGTGGTCGTAGCCCTAGGTCAAGCCTCAATGGAAGGAGTGGAGTGCTAGGGGGAAGTGCGGCTATCTGTCTTATGAACTTGTTTTCTGTAGAAGACAGGTTCCGGCATGGCATGTGGCCCACAGTTCAGCCCCGTACATGATCGCCCCCCTGCCTGGGCCTTATATATCTGGATTAAGGCCCCCAATGGGCGGTAGGACGAGCCAGTCATCATCCGGGAAATACCCCCGGTAGTTTGTATTAATTTAAGGTTGGCCCTACTCTGGTGGGGTCCCCAGGTCATAGTTTCGTTGAGCGTCACACCAAGATATTCAAAAGTGGCTACTCTTTCTTTTGTGGCATTGATTTCTAGCCCTCTATCCAGGCAGAAAGCCACAAAGGCATCAAGTATCCTTTGTATGCCCATGGGTGTTTTAGATAGCAACAGTGTGTCATCCGCAAACATTATTGCGGGCACCCTGTTGCCATTTAGTTTGGGAGCGTCTGTGTAATCAGTGGCATTAAGATGGGCGATTACCCCGTTGACGAAGAGGCAAAACAGGGTCGGCGCCAGCACGCAGCCCTGTCTTACCCCTCTGCCAACGGGGAATCTGTCAGTCAGTTCCCCCGACCTCCCGCACCTCACACGGGCGTAATTATTGTGGTGCAGCCTCTGCAAGGTCAGTAGGATATCTGGGGGCACACCCATCCCTGCCAAGACGCTCCAAAGTTTCCCCCTGGGCACCAGGTCGAAGGCGGCCCGTAGGTCCACGAAAATTGTGTACAAACTGCCGCCCTCGAACTTCGCTGTCCTCCAGTAGACCAGATTCAGTCTAAAAACCTGGTCCACTGTGGATACCCCCTTCCTGAATCCTGCCTGATAGGGACTGAGGGCGCCCACCTCCTCCATCCAATCCTGAAGCCTGTTCAGCAGAACCCTGCCGAACAGCTTCTGTGCTACATCTATCAGGCTAATCGGTCTGTAGTTGGCTGGGAGGAGAGGGGATCCCTTTTTAAAGATAGGGACCACCTCAGCCCCCTGCCAAGTACTAGGGATTTCCATCCCACCGAGGACACTGTTAAAAAGAGCAGCGAGGTAAGGCGCCCAGACGGTGGGCTCCTGTTTAAACAGGTCTCCCGGTAGCCCATCCAGTCCAGGCGCCTTCCCCGAAGCCAGACCTGAAATAGCAGCAGTAACCTCACCTAATGTTATTGGATCCCCTCGGGAGCCCGGCCTCTCCAGTTCAATAGGAGCAGGGAGTTCTCCGGGCTCAGAGCTGTATAGGGACTGAAAGTGGGCCTGCCACACTCCAGGAGCTATATTGGGCTCTACTGCCGAATGAAGACTCCCTGATCCCCCATTCACGGTCCTCCAGAACAGGCGTTGATCTTGGATTGCTAAGGCCTTTGTGAGTTCTTCCCACTGGTTTTCCTCCCATTCTACTTTGGCCTGAACAAGAAGCTTCTTGTAGGCTTGCCTGCTGTGTTTAAGGCGTTCCCCTCCTATGCCCTCCTTGATTACTCCAAGAAGTTCTGTTTTGGCCCGTCTACATGCTGCATTGTACCACTGTGTTTTACCTTGGCACCTCTCCCTTGGCTTTCGTGAGCTACGAGTGAAATGGGGTGCTGCAACTTTTATAAGTTCCTCGTGGGCGTCAAACAGTTTGCTCTTTGCTTCTCTATTGTTTGCCTCAATGTCAAGGCTCCCAACGATTTCCAAGATGGGAGTAATCTCCGCATAAAGCAGAGGGAGTTTATCCTTATTTGTAACCATATGCTCCCACCTGATTCTTCTCCTACTGTTGTCCAGGAGGAGCGTGGGGTTATTCCCTTCCTCATAAGACACTGGAGCCTGGGGGCCTGGGTGGACAAGGTCTAGCTCAAGGGCGTTATGATCACTGTCCGTCCTGTCCGTCACCCTGAAATCCTGTATTGTCGGCCACCTCGCTATTTGGACCAAGACGTAGTCCAAATGAGACTCTCTCCCCCGTCTATTGTAAGTATTTTTGCTGGGTATGTCGGATTTCATTCGCCCATTACAGGCTCTGAGTCCGAACCTTAGAGTGAGGGCAGTGATTTGCAGTGCCAGTGGGGTCCAGGCTTTCGGGGGTGGAGCTTCCACCCATGGTACTGCCCACCTAGCCTCTTCTTCCGATAAAAAACCTTCAAGAAGGCCGGGGAGTGGCTCGAAATGAGAGTTAAAGTCCCCACCCACCACATAGTATGAATCAGTCGGCAGTTCAGATAAAAAATTCGAAAGTTCATCAATGGTTGGTGATTCCTTTGCCATTCCCATCGGCCTGGAGTAGATGTTAACCAGCAGAAGATTAGCTTTGTTTGGCCATGTTAGTGAGACCACAATGATATCATCAGAGTTGAGTGGCAGCCGTGTGGCCACACAGCCCAAATGAGCTGCGACCCACGTCGTAAGCCCCCCTGATGGGCGGCCTTTGCCTTCCCACCTTGCTGGGATGAAAAATTATGAGTAGCCTTGGTGTCCGTAATCCTCTCTGGCCCAGGTTTCTTGGAACATACATATGTCGCCAGTCTCTATGTACTTTGCCCAGTCCGGCTCTTCCAATTTGTTGGCCAATCCCGCGATGTTCCAGGAGATTAGCTTCAAGTGTTCGGAGGTGGCGGTTGCCATACCGTAGGGGTTAGAGGAGATGATTCCAGGCCCCACTTCTGTTGCAGGGCCTAGGGCAAGGGCAGCAGGAGATGTATATGGCACAGGGGATCTAGGCTCACCATTGTCCGCAATAAAAGGGACCGTGGTTGTCCCCTCATCTACGGCTACACTATCAGTGGCTAGATGAAAAGATTCGAATGTGCCGTAGTCAGAAGCCGCTAGATCGTTCAATGGGCCAAGGATTGTGCCAGGGGACACAATAGGCAGTTCCAAGAGTCCGCAGGAGCCATTATCCCCGGTCGCTGGCTTGCAAACAGTAAGTCAGTCGACCCCGTCCAAACCATTCAGACAATTAAAACGATTAAATTGGCAAAAGGGTGTGTCCGGCGGTTGGAAATGCGGGCGTTGTGCATAGCCTTTATGTCTACGTCTGTGTTCCACCCTTGTCCAATCATCATGCGATGGAACCTGGTGCCTGCGAGTGGGGGAGGAAGAAGAAAGATACTGGGAGGGTCTGTATGGTAGAATCCAGGGATCTGTTCACTCCTCCACAGATATGCCAAACAGTGCCCGGGTCTTTAAAAGTTACCAGAATGCAGTCTATGGTTTTCCTGGTCTTCCCTAACCAAGGGACCCTTCTCACCATAATGATCTCTTTGTTAAAATGGGATGGTAGGGGTCGATTCCAATTAAGCCATTTGATGACCTTTTTCTTGAGGGATTGGTAATCCTCATTTTCCCCTGATCTTAAATGGGGGGCACCTGCTAAGACCACCATTAATCTATTGGCTTCTGGCGGGAGGTCTGGCCTCCGTGGTCTAGGGGTTGGCCAGACCGGAGAGTGTGGGGGGGCGTTAACCTGTTCTTGGTCTATTCCAGTAGTCTCCGTTTGAGAGCTATGGGGGGGCATGGTCTGGTGGTTGAGTAGGTCTATTGCTTTGGTTGTTGTGCCGTGCCAGGAGTGGGATGGCCATAAGGGGTTGCAGAGGAGGGGCAGATGGCGGGTTCCGGGGGGGGGGGCTTTATTGGCATTTATTACAGCTTCTACTTTTGAGGGGTCCCCAGCAGAAGGATAGGTTCCCGCTAGCTTTGTCTGCTTACTTACTAGAGTGTTCAAAGTAGTAAGAGATGTTTCTAATAAGGTGAGCCTAATCTCAACTTTTTTCAGACTATCGCTTATGGGCTGCAGGAGGGAGCGGAGTAGGAATTCGATGCTCCCTGTGGCAGTGAGTGGAAGGGTTAAATTCGATAAAATAGCCTCTGGTTCTTTGGTGGTAACAATTATACTGGGGCTTGGAGGCTTGGGGAATGGAGTGGTGGGCACTATCTCCATAGGCTTCCCCGGTAGAAGGCTGTTAGTGTGTTTCTTGCCAAAGTCAAGATGTGATATTTTGGATTTCCCCCGTCCCCCGACTGATTTCCGGGCGCGTTTACTGGGTGGGGGCCTATGCAACTCTACCACTACATTTAGTTTGGACTTACTCTTCTTCGCTATTTGCATAGGGGGAGTTTGGGTTACCAGGTTGACAGGGGTAAGAGATGACTCTTGGGGGGCTGGCTCTGCGTTTTTTCCGGGCACTCTCCCTGGAGTGGAGGGAATTTCCCTTAGTAAGAGGGGGAAGTCCTCGAGTGTCGGGTTAATTAGGCTGCTGGGGGGCGTGCCTTCCTCTTGGGAACTAGGGTAAGGGATGATATCAGTCAATGGTCTGTTTTTCATGGATTCAATGGAGCGCCTGCGCTCCGCCCTACGTTTCTCTAGTGAGCTTTCCTTGCCCGCGTCTCCCTTAGCGGATTTAAAATAATTGTCCAGAGTCCCTGTACTGGAGGCCCCATCCCTTGATGGGGTTTCTCGTGATGGTGGCGAGGGCATTGCCTTACTTGTATTGGAGAGTGGGATCAAGAGAATGGGCCCGGCCCGGCCTCCTTCGGCCCCGGACGGCCACAGACGGTCCCGCCCTTGTCCCGGGCTTCTCCCGGCGCCCTCCCGCGCACTCCCGCGCAGCGGGGCTAGTGCCTCCTCTTTATGGATTTGCAGAGTGATCCTTGGGGGCGGGGCCGGCAGGGAGAGGAGCCCAGCTGTGATCGGGCGCGCGGGGACTCCTGGTCCGTGGAGTCCTCCGCTCTACCCTCGCAGCCCTGCCGGTCTTTCGCTCACCAGGTGTAGCCCCTTGTGATGATTAGCCGCTGTAAGCCGCGAAGCGGGTCCGGCGAGACGTGGCGACTCTCAGCAGGCTAGGTCCAGGGAGGTCAGAGGTCCGTGCAGCGAGATTAGGCAGAGTCCACCTATGCCATGAAGCCCACACTGATCCTCGCTGAATGAACTCACGCACCACATACATACATCCACCCCTGACGTGCCCGACCCCATCACACAGCCACAGCTCGACCCCACCACACACAGCCACAGCCCCCTCATCTGGAACGGCGATAACTTTTCACCCCCCCACCCCCCGATCTCCCACCCTCCTTCCATCCCCCCCACGCCAGCATCGGACTGGTCTTCGTAGTGTCTTGGGGTATACCAGCGTGGGGCACTATACACTTCTTGAGAACTGTGTTCTGCTGTACAGCGCATAGACGCACGTAGTGCCCCACCACAGGTACCAACAACCAGGAAAACAAGCATTTGCAATGCAATAGGTCTCGCATTATTAAAGTTTGAGCTATTGGCATTGCTAAATAATGCAACAACAATAGCTTTTGTTGCAGTTGGTGTTGCAATATTTAGCAATGCCAATAGCTCAAACTTAATTAACCCGAGACCTATTGCATTGTAAATGCTTGTTATATATGGGGTGAATGACAGACCCCCTCCAGGAAACTGTGATATTAGAATGTGCGTGAATCTCATTGAAAACGAACGACACCAACCAAGATGGCCGCATAGTCTCCCAGCTCCGCTGACCTCCGTCCTACGCTCTACTATCCTGTCACCGATCCTGATTTCCTGCCCCGGATCCGTGTGTGTGACCTGATTTGCACTCCGATGATGTGATCCCGGAGTTTCTCCGACATCGTGGAGCGGAGTAACGTCGAGGACCAATTTGAGGCCTAACCCTGCCGAGAAGCCGGGGTCTCGAGTGCTGGCCTAGCCGGGTCCGAGTTGAACAACAACGGACTGTTGAATGCGGTTGGGTCCGGTCTCTGGATCATTCGGAATTTTGGGATTGCTCTGCTACCATCTGCTGCCTGGTGCTTTATAGGAGGTGAGGTGACGAGTGACGCACGGTGCTGTGTTGCGGGGGTCCCGGACCGGGGGTCCGACATTCATATCGCCGGTGCCCCTTGGGTTGGAATCTCACTACACGCTACTGCACGCTAACAGTCTGTCCCTCATGGCTCATTCCTGCTCCGCCTAATCTTCCCCCGGAGAAGGCGCCTCTCCATGGGGAACACCATGCCTGAGGAAAAATGGAGGCTGACGGAGCAGGCTCAAAGTGGCCCGTCATTGCGGATGGTGCTGGAGGCCCTCGTGGCACTTCAGGAGACTGTTAAAGCTCGGACCTGCAGCCTGTTGTTGGCGGCGGATGGAATCAAAGGATTGAGACCGGATCCTGACTTGACACCCGAGACCCGGCGGCCAGCTCGCCTTTCGATTGCCGCCCCGGTGGCGTACTTAGACCCGGCGCTGTAAGCTGTATTTGCCCCTATCGTAGTGGAGCTACCCGAAAGTACTGTGCTTGGTGACTCAATTAATCTGTTGGAATCCCCGGTTTTGCAACTGTCGGAACATTTACATGCTGTCCCTACTTCGGTTCCTTTTAATTGGTACTGTGAACTGTTTTGGACTGTGTCGACCCCCCTCCCCAGTCGGTCTATCAAGATGGCGGATGGGATAAAGCCTGGCTTCGGAGACGGGGAGGGGCATTGTTGGTACCAGCCGACTAATTTGGGACCTGCCGTTCTTTTTTCATCTGTGGACCCATGTTCTGCCGACTTCTGTGTACCTTTCGACATTTTGAGGACGGGGCTTTCTTCCCATGACGGACTCAGCGAATTTAATCGACGGGGCCAAGGCTGAGATTGTTGTCTGGGTTGTTCATTGTGGTATTTGGTTAACGGGATTGTTTTATTGAATTAACAGAGTCCGGGGCGGGGTTGGTTCGGACGGGGGCGAGAGATCGGGAGTGCGTTGAATAAAGCCCTCCTCCATTTCCCTTCTTCGGGTGGGGTTTACTTTCTTTTCCTTTTTTCCCTGTTTCTTCTATATTTCGGGTTTCGGTTCTTGGGCGACCGGCACGCTGCTAGGGGGGTAGGCCGTAGTCATCTGCAGGGGTGCAGGGTGGGGGGCTGGGAGTTTTGTTTTTTCTTTGTTTCTATGGCCTTTTTTCTCTTCTAATCTTTCTTTGGCCTTTTCTTTTCTCTTTTCCGGGTCAGTGTAGTGGGTTCATTGTTTGGTCCACCTCTGCTTTCACATCTGTGTCTCAACTCTCGCGATGTTTCGAGGCCACGGGGCGGGCATAAATGTTGGCGCGAACCGTAATAGTATGCTTGTTTATCCGGGTGTCGTCTGCTTAAACGCCACTGACTTCCATGGAAACGAATTAACTGTGGACACACTGCTATTTCGCTCGCCCCCTCTTCATAGCTTGAGACATTGTATGGCACCTGATCCTTCTATCTTATATTATAAAATGAAACCTTTTGTATCCTGTTCCCAATTTGATATGTCTTCCAACCAGTACGCATTGTGGATGTAGCAACTATACTCCCCGGGAGGCTGGGTTTGAAGTTTTTATCGTTGTATTGTGTTGCAATTGCTTAGCGGCCAGCCCTGGGGGTTGTAGGCCCGTGTTTGTATCTGGTTGAAAATGTCAAATAAAGGTTTAAAAAAAAAAAAAAAAAAAAAAAATCTCATTGAAAACTGGGGTAAGGGTTTCCGACCATAACTCTGGATTGTTCTTGAAAATTGCGTTTGGTATGCCGTTTGGCCCGGCCGCTCCCTCGGACTTTAGTTTCTTTATAAGTCTGATCAGTTCTTTCGCATTTGTCAGAGAAATTTGCTAGTTGGAAAAGGAGTTCGAGTGGGCTAGATTGTCTATTGATGTAACATGACTGGGTCCGGCTTGAGCCTCCTCTTGAGCAAGATACACATAACTCCTCCTTGCCTCATGATAATCTGGATGTCTTTAGTGACTTGGTCGCCAAAGACTTGTTGAAATAAATTGTTCATCAGTCAAGGCAAGAAAGGAAGAATCCGATCCAACTTGAGTAATGGACAAAGGGAGGCCATTAAGACATTACGTAATGACAACATAAGTACCAATGTCATCCGATAAGGGGCAAGAATGTGGTTTTAATGATTGTTTGCAATTATGAACAAAATGCTTTTCAATAATTATTGAATACGGATTGTTGTGAAATGGGAATAGCAACATTTTAATTTGTGTAAAACACTACCCTCAACTGTACCATGCTTTTACCTTCTAACAAATGTATGCAAGAACAAGGGGGGCGTATAGCGCCCTCCAACAATAGCTCACCGGAAAGTACAGCAATAAACTAAAACCATTTATTGCTGATTCTTGTGGAGAGCCTCCCATCATATTGTATAGATAGAGAGAATTTTCTACAAAAGATATACACAGGAGACAATCATATTTGACAATTACCCAGGATGTGATCTTGCTAATTATGTGTACAACACACGCGAGGTCTAAGAGCCAACCAAAATGCTTTTTGCAATAGACCAATATCAACTGACTATACATGGATGCTTGGGACTATGACTTTTGCCAAAATAACAATATTTCCATATTTAAAGATAGATATTACAGACAAATCTCAGGGACAGCAATGGGCACGTGCTCTCCCAGCTCTGCAAATGTATTTGTGGTCTGGTGGAAGGAACAGGTGTGTTGTGTACTTCCCACTAATCTGTAGGACTTGCGCGTTTATTGGACAACATAAACTTTGGATTAGGTGCCTAGACTGGCTCCGGGCACCTCCCCAGGATGAGTTGGCCTAGAGACCAGCTAGCTCACAGTGCCACCATAAGACTCCCTAACCTTACCAGGAAGCAAATGGTTTCTGGCAACCACTGAACATGACAACCCTGACCCCTCAGGGATCGTGGAAACAGAACAGAACCTTTCGCTCAGTCACTCAAGCTTACTTGCTCTAAGAGAATACACAGTGGGACGTTTTCAATATATTTATTGAACCAACGTTATTCTTGTATAGAATACATAAGCTGCAATAATCAGTAGACCGAAGCAGCTGAAAGTGATTACAAGCACGGAAATAGTAGATATAGTTCTACCATGGTACAAAAACCGTGTATATATGCAGGCATATAAGCAAGGCAGCAATATAATATAATCCACATTTGTAAAGCGCACAATCACCCGTAAGGGTCTATAGGCACTGGGGGGCGTCGAAGATGATTAAGCAAGCTATTGCCCGGATTCACATGGTGCTGGGCTAATCTGCCGCTGGTGCCGGGGATCGAACCGTGATCCCCAGATTCCGGAGGCAGTCGCCCTAGCCACGGCGTACTCCTACTATGCACTTCCTACTCTGCGTGTACCTAGAGTGTGTGTGGGTGTGAAGCCAAGAATCCCCACTAAGGGACATGACAGGAGAGAATGCAGGCCACAAATTGGTTACAAACTGAACACCCCCCACGGAGATGCCAGCCCGCTGCATAGTGAAGTCTCAGCCCGCACGGACCCTGGGTGTCAGCTGTAGCGCCTCCTCTATTAATCTATTGGGATGCTCATTATTTATAATAGAAAGCATCTTGTGATGTACGTACAGGTTAGACAATGTTATAGATACGTAGATAGCCCTGTCACCCTGTGGATGAAGATACGGCATTTGTCCATAGTGCGTCAAGAGGCCTTGTACTTAGTGTTCAAGGCATCGTGACAATGTTGTGCGAAGCTAGATGTGTAAACAAAGTAGTTTTAGAGAAACAAATTCAACATTATCATGCATGCAAATATGTGCAAAAGGTCACAGCAGAAATGACCCTGTAAAACATTGGACGATATATGAAATGAGCCACTTCGCTACATGGGCCTAACCCGGGCACATAACAGGTGGTCTGGACATCACAAAATGAAAACATGACAAACCATACGCTGATTTGGATCCGGTATATAGATGACCTTTCCCTGCTGTGGAACGGAAGTAGGGAAATGTCTAACAGATTAATCCAGAGACAGACAAAAACTGATCTCCGCCAAATATTCACTCATTAGATCAGAAATAAACCTATAAATGACCTGGCTAAGTCATCCTTATGTGGGACCAAGTTCAGAATATGAACTGATGATCAACCTTTTTTGAATGGTAATAATGTGAACACCAGCAGGCTACTGCCAGGTTAGTGAGGTTAAGTTTGAAACTTTTGAAACATCATTTTGAGGTTGAACACACTGCAGGAGAGAGGAACAAAAATACTGATTGCCTGCCTCAACTGCCCTGAGGGCAGGAAGATGTGGAACATGAGAACAAAGAGAATGACTGCGAAGATGTGGAATGTACTGCAGCAAGTATGTGCTGGGTAGAGAGTGAGTGAGTGAGTGTGAGTGTGAGTGTAAGAGTGAGCGTACGCGTGAGCATGAGAGTGAGAGTGAGCGTGAGCGTGTGCGTGTGTGTGTAAAAGTAGAGAAAGACATTGGATGAAGATTCTATTTTATTGAAAGTGATTCATTTCATGAGGAAAGAATGTCCAAAAGAAAAACGATTTGTTGTGTGAACTGCAGACCGATAGCCAAGTTTATTCTGTCTGAGGTGAGCCGTGAAGGACATTTAGGTGTGATATCTAGCAGCAAATGACTGACAATGCAATACTGGTAGCCTGACATGGAGCGGGATGTGGAAAAACTCATTAGAGAGAGTTACCAGTTGTTTGCAAAATGATAAAAAGGATGATATACAGAGTTCTGCTTACGACAGAAGTGGGTTTTCCTGTGGGGCAATGAATGTAATGATTTTTTAGGTCTGTTTCAGATGCTTCCTGTGCATCAGAAATTTGCCATTGTGCTTGTGGAGTACATGGCAAATTGGATGAAAGTATGATTTTTACATGGAAGTGAGGCTTTTCTGTGTGAATTGGTATCGGATAATGGTGAACAATTTATCTTGAGGGAAATAAAGCAGTATTTGGATGGAACCGGTTTCAAGATAAATGTGCTAGTCGTCATCACCCACAGAGTACTGGCCAAGCAGAGAGGATGAACAGATTGGTCAATCAGGATTTTTCATGGCCGGTATCAAAGTGGAAGATGCTGCAAGGGCTATGCTTTCAGCTTATCGCAACACACTGCATGGCACCATTTTGTGCCGAGAGGCAGAAATGTGCATGATTTGGTCCTAGTAATGTGCACTGAAATGTCTAAGAGGGCCTCAGACACAATAGCTATAGGAAGAAAGAATAATTTGGCTTAAAAAGATACATATGATATTGTAAAGCTATTGTTCGCACAGACATGATCACAGAGCCAATAATCTTATATAATCATAGTACACTGGAATTACTGGGGGAACCAGATGCCAAATCTCCACAGTAATTCCACACATCTCAGAGCAATCACCATTTACTTCACCCACCCTCCAGCAGAGTTTCTGTAATTGCTGATATTGCTGACTTAGGGGGAGAAAAAATTGAGGGAAATGTAACAGGAGACATTATGGAGACACAACGCAGGCCTTATAATGGGGCCCATATTAGATAAAATAAACAGGAGAAAATATATCACCCAATCCTGTATACTGTAATACAACTAACCCAGCTTGATATTCAGACGACCTTGTACTGTGCACCTAACCCTACAGACCACACTTAATCTTGAACCTCCCTTGACCTTGTACGCTGTTCTACATGATGTAGTATGATATAATACAGCCAGCCCTCTCTGACCTGCAGCCCCCCTAGTTCTATGTACATGTACCTACACACGTCAGAAAAACGACCACTTCTTATCAAAGTCTTAGGGGTGCTGCGGGTATTACCCTACCCATTCCACCACTACAGACCTGAATTACAGATCACTTGTCCTCTTCACACTGCCTTCCTTCCCTTCTAACGGTCAGACCCTGACTGACCCAGAAATCCTCTTATATTCTGAACACTCGAACATCACATAGACCCAGCCCGATCTCAAAATTGCTTTAGTGTGCACTAGCAACAAAAAAGGGCAATGTTACTCTCGGTGAATAACACCTCACTTACATCTCACACTTAGGGGATGGTGAGTATCGCGGAGCTTCGATTGAAATCACAGATTCGGCAACATAATTCCTCAGAGTTCCTGAGCCCGAAATGGGGCGTCTCATGCACAGACCAGAATTCAGGTCATTTTTCATGTGCAGAGTCCCAATTCTTAGCCTATCACATAACGGGTAGGAGAAACTCCTTTGCGAAAATAAAGGAGATACTAGGTACGTAACCTCTTCTGGCATACTCAAGGCCCCCACAAAGATGCCACTCCACAAAACTCAGATTAGGCCCCCTGCAGGTCTTACTAAAAATATGGAAACATCAACTTTGGAAATATTTTATGCTACATTCCCTCAGAACTGTACAAATTACTCAACAGTCTGGATGTTAATTCAGTACGAACCAAATACCTGGGATGGCTTTGAGCAGCAATCCATCTGCGTCTGTATTTCCTCTATCCAGTGGGTCTCTAGCGATAGCTCCATCAGTATCAGGAGCATTCTGTGGCAGGAATGATGAGGCTCCAGATAGGCCCTGCGCTTCAGCAAATGTGGTTTGTGGGTCAGAGTTCTCATCTCGGTTCTCAGGGTGCAGTGGTTCTTGCTTGTAGTTCTGATCGTAGTCCTCAGGACTCGGTGGTTCTAGCTTATAGCCGCGATCTGGACTGAGTGTCTCAAGGTGCATTGGTTCGGTCTTGCAGTTCTGATGCAATTCATGTGCATCAGAAAGAACCTGCAGGCATGTGTTGAGCTGCAGACTCTGGTCTTCTTGAAATGCTGGTTGTCTGCAGACGTTTTGCCGTTTACCCTCACCATCAAACCACAACAACTCTTGCTTTAGTAGTTCACTTGTTCCCTCCCCATCTGGGAGCATTGGTTGTGTGCAGTGGATTTGCTGTAGCTCATGTCCCTCGTGAAACAGTGGCTGCAGGCAGACGTTCTGTTGTGGGCCCCAACTATCTGCATACAATGGTTCCTTCTTCACATGCTCGTCTTGTTCCTGTTCAACTGGGAAAACTAGTTGTATGCACTGGTCCTGCTGTGGTTCCTGCCCATCATCAAACACTGGCAGAAGACGAAGGCTTGGCTCACCTGGGATGACTTGAACATCCGGAGGAGGGCACCTGGAGACAGTACCGTCCTGCTGTGGTCCAGGGCCAGCCGGAGACAGAGGTTGGGGGCACTGTCTCTGCTTTCGTTCATGCCCATGCGGAGACAGAGGTTGGAGGCACTGGCTCTGCTTTGGTTCATGCCCATGAGGAGACGTAGGTTGAAGACACTGATTCGGCTGTGGATCAGGACTAGGTGGAGATGTTGATTGAAGGCATTGGTTCACCTCCTTGGCCCTGACTGAAAGATTGATCGGAGGAGACCTGCTGAGAGAACAATCTCTAACCACCACTGGACTGACCCTCTCCAAAGACACCCCCCCATTTTCAAGGTGATCTAGACCCTTTGCTATCCAGATTTTCTCCATGAGCCCAGCGACTCTTGACGGCACGTCCTCTAGGGTATTCTGCAAGTTATCCACTTTGGCTTCCAACTGCTCCAACATAGATAAAAGGATCATGTTAGGTGCGTTCCCCGATAGCGCTTCCATCTCACAGTCCCTCTGAGCATCAGTTTGGGTTCTTGAAGAAGGCACATTATGGATAGGAGAAGAAGGGAGTGCAACTCTTACGGGTTCAGGTGAACTCTGCACTTCTTCTTTTTGTCTTGGAACCTGCCTTTTCTCCATTCTGAAATTCTGATGTTCAAGTCCTCAGGTGTCTGTGAAGGGGAAGAAAATAGAAAAGACAACACATTATCACACGACAATTAGGTCAAAATACTCCTTCCTGTCTCACCACACGTTGTTTAAGCTTTAAGTAAAAATTATTCAGTCCAGCTAATGGCTCGAAAGAGCTGACGAGAACATACCCTGCTCAAGGTCAGGCCTGTCCTCGAGGACATCAGGAGTTACCCCGCTACACATCTAAACCCCGCTCAGTGCTGCCCTCACGTGATACAGTGAGATTTCATGCAGGTCCGCTCTGCCCTGCCAGAGAGGACTCCCTATCCAGAGCTGATCTGTTAAGCTTCAAAATGTATCAGAATGACCTCATCAAACCTAACCCTATAATTTAACGGACTTATTACGTTTTTGTAATTCTTAAATCTTAATTTTTTTTAAAATGAAAATTCGGTAAGCATTACCATAATTGATATTAACTAAGAAGTTGAGCATTGGGGAATAATAGATTTTAATAAACAGAAAAATATACAATTTGCTGGTAAAGAATTGAGCTACCTAGGACACGTAATCTCTGCTGATGGGGTCTGCCCCAAAGATGAATCAATTAAAGCCACACAGGAAATACCTAGACCCATAGAGAAAGAAGAGGCACTCATGTTTTTGGTGAGAAACATTCTATTCTCAGTTTGTACCTAATTTACTTGTGCCTTGTGAAACCTGCTGAGGAAGGGTGCAGACTACGTGTGGAGTAGGGAATACGAGAAGAATTTGCAGAAGTTAAGGAGAGTCTTGTGAATGCTCACAGTCTACATAGTTTTGCCCCATTGCGTTGTTACGGATGCCAGAGACAAGGGCCCAGGAGTGTAACTGAAAAAACGGCATGATCTGAAAGAAAGTCATTATTGGCTTTGCATCTAGGGCTTTGCCGGAGGCTGAATGTAGACATTCCACTACTAAGAAGGAGGCATTGGCCATGTTTTGGGCTCTCAAAATAAACATTCTTGTGGAGTGTAGGAAACTGTAAGTAGAGGATGTTCTACTAGTCCAAACTGGACCCAATCTATTCTGCTGCTACAAGGTTCCTGCTTTCTAGTGTCAAATAAGGGGCAATCTCTTTCTGGCATTTAATATGATACATGCACAATGACACGACTCACAGACCTTGCCAGACCGAAAAAGAACAGTTTATCTTTACTTTCAAGCTCTACACATTTTGAGCAAAGAGTGGAAAAGTGCCCATCTCCGAAGGCTATTAGGCATCAAGCCATAAATCATTATGACAATTAATAAGCAGAACTTTGGTCTTCTCAGCGTTTCACTTCAGTTTATTGCAACCCAGCCACTGCCATAGGACAGGCATTGTGTGGTGGAATGTGAGGTGAGGGGAGAGTTAACTGTCTAAACACAGCAAGATCTGGGTGTTGTCAGAACACATAAATGCTCTAACACCTTTCTCAAGTAAAGCTTCAGCAAGCGGGATTACATAGCTAGTGAACAAATGGGGCGAGATTGAGGACCCACGAGTCACTCTGAAATTGCATGCAATGTGTTGGACGAAAAGTTGCCCAATCTGGCGATACGTGTTCAGCCTGTAAATAATGATATGAAGCTCTTTAAGGCCTAGCACCCGATGCCCAAAGCCTCAACAAGGTTCACCAAGTTGGAGATCTCAACTGTGCAAAGACAGCAGAGAGATCTAATGAGAACAAATCGTTGGCTTCTGCTCCCATTTCAGCTCATCCATTATAGGGAGAAGCACTGTCTCTGTATTGTGTGATGGCCAAAATCATGCCCTAGTGTCCTTGAGAAAGTGGTTTTGCTACAAACCTTTCTACCAGCTAAAAGCAAAAGAAATGAACGATATCGGTAATAACTTTTTTAAAACCAAGGAATCTGCTCCAGGGATTTGCTGTGGTGTCTTTAAAAGCGTCAGGAACCATACCATTAACAACTAAGTGGGGAGTAATGGCAGAGGCACTGGTCCAACTTAGAGATTCAGTTGTTTGAAATTTATTACAGGAATGATGTTGTTCAGCTAACCAGATCTAGTCACCCCAAAAGGAGGTTGCAGAAGTCTCAGGGAAGAAAGTGGAGAACCCCCTGTCTCAAATAATACTAGGTGCTGAAGTGGTCTCTACCAGGGGGAAGGTACGTATATCAATCACCTCCATTAAGGTTTTAATTTTGTTATGTCACACAGTTGGTGCAACAGTGTGAGAGTGAATTATAAATTGAACGTTTCTGTGAAGCTGACATACAAAGGGACACGGATGAGTTGGATGACAAGATGAAGTCATTGTAGGAGGCGACGAAGAAACAGATTCTCTGAGCTAGAGCAATAACCCTGCCACATAACTTAGTTGGGGAAAAAAATATATAATATTTCAGTAAAGGATGAGGACTTAGAGAAGAGGTCCTGAAGGAATAACATCAGGATTGAGGAGTAAATATGCGTGAAGAAGGGGAAGACACATGTAAACATGTTAGAGAAATGTTGCATACAATCCTCGACTAGAGATGAAAAGTCCTGGGAATGACCAAGCTATGACATTATGAACGGCTGAAGACAACTGCTTATCATCATGGGGAGAGGACCTTTTAACGGAACCCTAATAGAAAAGAGCAGAGATTTCTTATCTATTGTGCAGGAAGGTTTCTATCCTATTGAGGACACAGATGTAAGGAGTACTCATTTCTCTCTTCGTATTATCCAATGAGTCCCATGCTCAGAAAAAACAGCCCTTGCTTTCCACGTAAAACAGGCACAAGGCAAAGCACTTCCTCTTTATTTGTGCAACATGCCCTCACCTTTGTCATTCCTCCACTGCTAATAATGTTTCTGGTCAGAGCTTGAAAGGAAAAGCCCTGTGAGTCACGCCATTCGTTGACCCTGTGCCACCGTAGAATCATCCACATTGCTCAAAATATTTCTTACAATCATCAAATCGAATGGGAGCAGATTTGTCAAGATCTTTCAATACTAAAAAAGGCCAATCCTCAACGAGCTTCCATTCTCCTTCTTGAGTAGGTGCAGTATTAGTTGTACCTAGGGTGGAAAAATCCTCACCACAGTGACATTAATAGAGTTTAATTTTCTTTCATGACAGCTCGGAAAGTTACCACAACTTGTAAAGTGCAACAACTGCCCCAGCGAAGGGGCATCCCGCCATTGACAGCAGAGCAACTGACATGTATGGGTGGAACTGAGGTAAGGACTATGGAGCCGGGAAGAGGTGAGTTTTAATGGCCTTCCTGAATTCTAGATAGTTGTTAAAGCCACGGATGTGAGCTGGAAGTGCATTCCAGAGGAGGGCCGCTCTGCTGCAAAAAGAGCGGCCTCCAGTGCAGACTTTCTCTGTTCGGGGGATCACTACCAGGTGTTGACTCTGTGAGCGATGATGGCGTGAGGGAACATAAGGCAAGAGGAGGCTGGCCAAGATATTAGGGGAAGACAGTTTCAAGGCTTTGAAGGCAATGCATAAAGCCTTAAATGTTATTTGCCTGGCTACAGGCAACCAGTGAAGGCGCCAGATGGCGTTGGAAACCGGGCAGGACCTGCGCAGACCTAGCAGGGTCCCTGCTGCCATGTTCTGTGCCCTTTGTAGCCTAAGAATTTCAGCCTTATTAGACCCTAGATGCAGAGAGCAGGCATAGGCCAGTCTTGACATTACAGACGCCTGAATGATGATCTGTTGTGTGGGTGCATCGAAGAAACCCAATAGGGGTCGAAGCCCCCGAAGTAGTCCAAAGCAGGCACCTGCCACTTTTTTGGTTTGGGCTCGGAAGTTGAGAGATGAGTCTATCCACACCCCTAGATTTTTCACAACCTGCTTGGTGGGGGGGGGGGGGCAATATCAAGGCTTGAGGGCCACCAGCGTTCACTCCACTGACCATGGTCCTTGCCCACCAGCAGTACCTCCGACTTGCTGTCATTCGGCTGGAGCCAGTTGGTGGTCATCCATTCAGCAACGGCTGCTAGGTCGTCCTGAAACTTGAGGGCATCCCGCTCAGTGTTATCCGAGAGCGCCACCACCAACTGTGTATCGTCGGCCTAGGAGACCATGGTCAGTCCTCTGCTCTTAGCTACTGTGGCCAGGGGTTGGAAGTAAAGATTGAATAGCAGGGGGATGAGGGAGGAACCCTGTGGCACCCCTTGTTTGATGGGGTGTTCACCTGAGGCATATAGAGGGACTGTTACCACGAACGACCTCTCATGAAGAAAAGAGGCAAGCCACTCCAGTGCCGGACCAGTGATTCCTGCCTCCTCCAGGTGGTGCAGCAGTATGGCATGGGACACCATGTCAAACACGGCTCTCAGATCCAGCAGGAACAGTGCCGACGTTTTGGCCAGCGTCTAGTGCGGACCAGAGATGTTCTGTCACAGCCAGCAGAGCAGACTCCATGCTCTGACCTGGTCAGACACACAAGGAAAACAAGGGAGCCCTACTCACTGCGGAACCAGGGTGCATACTATATATCAGAAACAATGGTTCCAGTGGAGCATTTAATGCATGATTGATAATCACTACAACAATGTTAGTCAATAACACTTCTAGGAATTTAAGGGGATGTCAGAGGGAAAAACAATACTCTTCACACTTATATTTCAACCATCATTTGTATTGTATTTCATCAGCAGTTGATAAGCATTTCATACATGTAGTGTTCCAAGGAAAAGTGCAAATAGTGTCCCAAGTGTAAAGTAAGAACCAAGAAGTACATAAGAATATAGCAACGTGACAACAAGTGCAATATACACGGTTTCTTCAAGGGAAAGAAAACGACCATTGAGACGGTAATAGTGACAGCAATAAATGTCACAGAGACTATCTAAAATCATAGGCACTGTTTGTAAGGTTCGTTTTCAGGGGTCGTCGACGGCGTTTCGACCCTGGGAAGGATGTGGGGTCTTGTCAGGACTGGGGGAATGTGGGACATCTGTGAAATGGAGAACATAGAGTGAGGTTTATGGACACTAGTTGTATTGAATATCGTATTAGGAGAAGGCGAAGTGCTTTTATCTCCGTTGTTCACGCATGGTGGGCACTTGTAATGAGTGATTGAGCTCGTCTACATTTAGGTCATCAATCCTGTCCTTTGCCTTCTCCTAATACTATACTGGCAGGGTCGAGGGAAGGTTTTTAAAGGAGGGGTATCACTTTGGCCTGTTTCCATGCCCTGGGAACAGTGGCCGTGGCAAGTGACCCGTTTATCACCTGACCCATGGAGGATAAGATAGTAGGAAGCACTTTCCTGAATTGGTCTGGTTTGAGCGGGTCTGCTGGAGATCCAGACTTGACTTTATTACACAGTGTTCGCAGCTGGTCGGCGGGGATAGGCGGAAAGATGTCTAAGGTATTTGCTCAAGTTTAAACACTTTATTCGACAACATTGTCATAAAAGCTTTCATCCCTATCTAAACATGATAAATACTACTCTAATAGTAAAAAACATATTAAATAACATGCATTAGTGCATAGCTGTCGGATAAGAATCATTAAAATTTACACATTAAAAGGTATCATCACAGACCAAAGGAAGTTCATGTAGTTCATGGGGGTTTTAAAGTGCGCGTGCGTATTATCCAAGCCCATCCCAGGAATTTGGCCACTGCAATTGCAAGTTGAGGGGCACAATTTGATTTCAGGACCCTGAAGGCCTCGACACATCTCCTTGTGCCCAGATTTTTACATGCCGGCTTCAGCCACCTATTCCTTGGGGCAGCGTATAATGGACATACGAATAAAAAGTGCAAGATGTCTTCTATATGAGATTTATAATGGGAGCATGTGTTAACATTACCAGGGGACCATTTGACAGTAAAAGCATTTAGGGGCAGGGTGCCGACTCTGAACTGGAAAAACAATTTCCTATCTAGAGGCTTGGAGATCAAATCCCAATACTGTTCAAATATAGGGAAAGTTTTTATCTCTAGGAACTGGGATGTCAAGGCGGGAGATTGGCTGGAGACCAATGCGGCATTATTTATCATTTCCCAATATAGCTTTTTTATTGTGTTCTTTGAAGGAAAGTAATCTGGGTCAGTTACGGACCACAAGTGTTCAAGGTGCAATTTTTGAAGTAGTTTCCTCACTTCTTTTAACCAAACTACTTTGTGGAAGGTATCAGAGTTATCAACATCCAATAAGGCAGCAGCATAATGACTCAGCTCCGGGGTGGATTTTATACGCCTCCAATATAAGAGGGGGCGAAGTCTAATCATGTCCGCAATCCTTTTCCTCCCCAGATCATAAAGGAGAGGAGTGGAGGGGGTACTCTGTGGGACCCCGATTAAGCCTCGCAGGAATTTATTTTCTGCCACTGATAAAGCATTCAAATTGGTGAAACCCCAAAGTTCTGACCCATAAAGGCATGCACCCAGCACTTTCATGCCGTAGATCTCCAATGTTGGCTGTATTGGTTTTGTAAATGAGGTTTTATACTTCTTGGCTATTATTAAAAAATCTACTTGGCCAATGGACAAAATGTTACAGAAATCTACTTGTCCTGGGAAGATATCTGCTTGCCCCACCTATTCCATATATCACTGAAGTGGGTCTGCACGGAGAGAACCTGCACTGCAATCAGGGCAACATACTATGTAATATAAACTTCAAATACAAGTCAAATTATGCAATGCATGGTCATACACCCTTAAATTCAACTGTTGCACTGGCTGGATGTACAGCATGTGTGCAGACGTGTCAGTGTGCACTGCATCCAATTATTACTCTGTATGAATGTGACACATTTTCAAGTTTAAAGATATAGTGCCGAAAGGCAAAGTACAGGCTGGTAATTGACTAAATTTCTTGAAGCGTATTTGGCATAGACTGTGTCGGAATATGAACCTGTAGGGCAAAAGGGTGTTCTCCATCCAAGGGCCAACTCATAGCTGTCTAGATTAAAAAAATACTCACATGTCATCATGCTCTGATAAACGTGTGGAGGGGAATAACGACTTCTCGGCAGAGCTTATGAACTGTTCATGGGGCAGCACAAATCACATAGCAGAGGTGTTTAGTTCACTGAAGCAGTATCCACAATTATGAATACACAAGAGGGAGTAATGGGCAGTTAATCAATCTCTCTTTTTACACTCCTGGGCAGGTGTGGTGTGATTATATTATTATGCATTCACTGCTACATTTCCACATTCTTCTACCACACAAGGAGCATATGCGACACTGGCAGTAGCAGTACAGGGTTCTCTTGTGCACAGTACTGGTAAGTAACGGAAACAGCAGAATAAGCTTACCTAACATGAAGGGGTGCAGATCAGCAATAGATGTGCAAGTGTGTCTCACTGAGATTTGTAAAGTACTCACTTTTTTCATTAAAATCCAAGTTCTCTGCCACTTGTCTCTCTCCTTCTAATGTCCCCAGCCCCCCCACTGCCCACCCAAATGTGCGTGTTGTCTTCCGGTAAGTCCTGTAATTCTGTTGCAGGATGCTGATATGAGTATTGGGGAACCTGGTGAAAGATACTGTTTTACAGTGCAGCAACTTGGGCAATCAGTTTCTTTATTTCAGAAGCTGAGCATCCTGAGGGTCCAAGGGATGATACTTGGATATTTGAAAATGGGCACATGCATAAAGAAGGCACAAAGACCGTCACACAGGAAAAACACCCTTTGGCAAATCATGTAGGGAAAGAAAAACATACCTTTATGTTTACATAGGACGAATATTCACACAAGCGGAAGAGTCACTTTTCCTTGGATCTTGTATGGGCTTGTTTTTACTACTGACGTAACTGTGCAACAAACATGCAACACTACAGCGGTTGCTTAAAATTCTGAGGTGGGAACATTGTATATTTTCACCCAGTTGTGAATAAAACGTGATTGTGAGACCTAAAGATTTATAATTTGGTAATTTCTGCTTTATATTGAGCTCGCTTCTGCAATTTTTGCCAATTTACATAGTTGCAAATGAAAGATGGTCCCCCACAGGTGACAGGTCCTGTGTGATTTATATACAGAGCCACTCTAATTGCGAGAGTCTACAGCTGAGGCGTTTTCCACATAATTTGCCATGTAATCCAACACATGCTGCCTAAACAGCATATTTTAACAAAAAAATGTTGATACTATCTCAAACAAATCAAATGTTACTAAAAAGGGGGTAACATGTCCTGCCTGCCACACGGTGAAAAACCCTTCACAAGTAGTGACTGGTCTCTCATACATTGCTATTGCTGTTTTTGGATCTTAATCTGAAAGTAATGAGGCAAAACATTTATACAGTGTTAACGTGTAAAGATGTTAAAATAATGAAGTAATACTATCACTGAAAGTGTGCTGCATTGTGCTATATAATTCTCATTTTTGTAGCCACAATAGTCAACCCTGCCGCGTAATTTAGACCTTCCCTGCCACATAAATTAGACATTCCCTGCTGCTACATTACAGTGGCTCTGCTTATTTAGCACAAACTGCCAGCGTACTGTGCATGATGGGGGTGGTTTACAGTAGGTACAGAAGTTGAGAAATGCAACCAAATAAAGGCACAGGCTAACAGAAATGTGGAGAATACCCCGTTTCTTGACAGGATTAAGCCAATAAAAATTGACACGGACGTGAGGCTTTTCCTCTGCAGCAGTGGCAAGATTAAAAGATAAATTGTGGGCACTGATTAAGCGAGAAGCTGTGGAGCGAAGGGAGAGATAACGGAATAAGGAAAAGGCAATAAAGACTGTGGGGGAGGGTATTGGTAAAGGAGACCTCATCTTGGGCAAAATTGTGGACATTGCAACGTTTGAGACGCCAAGAGAGGCCCACATCTCAGTCAACAGTGTGAAATATGCTACACGCACAGCATTGCCTGGATTACGAATATACTGTCTGCCTTCTGCATTATCTGGCGCTTCCTTTATTCAACTTTAGCTTAATTTGTTTAACACCAGGAAAACAATGCAATTAAAAAAAACATTCGATTAACAGGAAACGCATAATCTTATTTTCTGTAAGCCTGCCAGGTGTTTAAAGTATCATCATTTTCTCTGTGCTCCCAAATGCGACCTCGTCCATAAAAGCAGAGACTAAGTAAAGGTCAATGTCTCTATATAGTAAACTTCCTTTCATCGTTTTTTCACTCCTTATCAAAGCTGCACTGGTTCCACTGCTAGATTACAAAAGGAGAGATTCCTGCCTTATTGTAAATTGTTAACATGCCACACATTTGACCCTGCCCCCACGCTCACTGAATCCAGGCCATTTCAAGCAGAACCACAGTTAACATACTTTTATTAAGGTTCGGACCGCTCAAAACCCATTATCAGACTGACTCACCTGCTGGGGAGGCATACAGTGTGTCCGAGATGCAGACTTGTTGCTCTCGATTCCAGGAAGTGCGCAGCAGCGCACCAAAGATGAATGGCCTGCCTTGGACGGATCCCACTAGACAGGGTGATCGAGCCACGTATCAATCAGCAGCAGAGAGGCCACCTGCCCCCTCGGCCCACAGCGCTGGGACCTGGCAGTGGAAAAAGTGTTTCCTGCCTCGGGACCTGCCCTTCGGTTCCAAGAGCAGGTGGGCTGCACCAGTGTGGAATCTGCGCTAGAACACTGACGTACTGACGTTTAGCGCAAGACTCCCCCAGCCAATCACTGGCTAGATAGAGGCCAGTCATGGGCTGCCAGTCATTTAATGTCCTCCAAAAGCTTTCTGACCGCATTTCTAATTGGCTGTGAGCCCCAGAGTGCCCGCAGCTCACATATTTTTAGTGATTTAATCTCTCCTTGTCCGTCGGACAAAACAGACAATAAATCTTCTAGCCCATTATAAAAATCTGCTTGGTTCGGGCGTCGGGCGATAGGATTTCCCCACCCCTGCCCCGGCCAACTGATTATATTTTAATATTACAAAGTCCATGTGAGATCTCCAATTCATGCTAGCGTTCAGAGAGATGCCTAGATAGGTGAAGGCATCCACTTCTTCCAAGAAAGCCCCGTTGTGAACCATTTTCCCCTTGTATTTCTTGGAGGGATTCAGATTAATAAATTTTGTCTTTGATGTGTTTATTTCTAGGCCCCGGATCCGGCATAATTCTCCAAAAGCGTTTATTGTCTTTTGCAGACCACTAGGGGTCCGCGAGACCAGCAGAGTGTCGTCCGCGAACATAAGTACTGGAACTCGCTTCCCATCTAGTAATGGAGCGTCCGTCGGAACTTGCTTCAGGAAATCCACAATGCCATTTATGTAGAGGGAGAATAGCGTGGGGGCCAGGACACAGCCCTGTCTTACTCCTCTCTCCACAGGGAAGGTTTCCGTGACCTCCCCCTGGGCTCCCCACCTAATCCGGGCATAGTTGTTCTCGTGGAGTCTTACAAGCAAAGTTAATAGTTCCGGGCTTATTCCTAAATCCCTTAAAACATCCCAAAGTTTTTGACGGGGAACTAAATCAAATGCGGCCTTTAGGTCGACAAAAACAGCGAACAGGGGACCATTTAGCAGGGTGACGTTCTTCCAATATAAAGTTAAAAAGTGGAACACCTGGTCAACAGAGCTGGTTAAAGGGCGAAATCCGGCTTGATAAGGCGAAAGAATGTCCTTGTCAACTATCCAGGCTTGTAGCTTGTTTTGAACCAGCCTACCCATCAATTTTTGGGCGCAGTCGATGAGGCTGATTGGCCTGTAGTTGCTTGCTAGAGCCTTATCTCCTTTTTTGTAAACTGGAATTATTTCTGCTCCTTTCCACGTTGTGGGAATCTTTGCCCCCTGTGCGATAGCATTCCCAAGCCATACGAAATATTTGCACCAGCTATCTCTGTCTAATAAGAAAACGTCAGCCGGTATACCATCAATGCCTGGTGCCCTGCCTCTGGTCACTCCATCCATTGCCTCATGTACATCTTTTAGTGTGAATGGTCCATTGGCAAAAAAAACCCTATCTGGAGGAGGGACTGCCTGGGGGCCTATGTTGTCAGCGTATTGGGGTTTAAAAAAGTCAACCCAGGACTCCTTCGGGACATGATTTTTTGGGCATTCCGCTACACCCCCTGAGCCCCATTTTAATATGGCCCAAAACTCTTTCTGATGTTTGTCAGCACATGCCTTCTTCAGATCTAACCAAAGATTCTCATCCCATTGCTTTTTTGCCTTTGCCTGGGTTTTTCTGTATTCGTCCCTGGCTTTCAAAACTCCCGTTTTGGATCTAAGAGCATTACTAAGGTTATGCCTTGCTACTCTACATGATTGGTTGTACCAACCCTTTTTTATAGGTTGTCCATTACCCTTCTTCTTCTTCTTGCCCACTTTCAAGAATAACTTCTGGAGGTTAGCGAAAAACTTTGGCTGTGACTCTTCAATTATCATTTTAAAATTTACATTGTTCATTAAAACCTGCAGTCTGGCAACTTCATCAATAACTAGCCCCTCAAGGACCTGCCTATCCTCTGCATCTAAGGTATTTGCCTTTTGAGGGCCCCTTGCCGCTTGCTTGCTACTATGTGTTGTTGGGAAGGACCTACAGATGTTATCCACCTTCCTAACAAAGAAGGTGGCAAGGTCCTCACACTGCTCATTAGACTTGATGGTTGGCCCAGCGGCAGTCTGCTGGGATTGAAGGCTAGAGAGTATTGAGAACACGCTCTTTGCAGGGTTATCACGTTCGCGGATTTTATTGGCGTAAAATGCCGCTCGGGCCAATTGAATGACCTTGTGGTACCTCTTAATCGCTGCCCAGTAAATGCCCTTCACGGCGGGATTGAAATCCCTTCTCCAAATACGCTCCAGCCGCTTGCAGCTCTTGCGCATATTGGCCAAGTTGCCTTTGTACCATGGTCTAGTTTTATATTTGCGGTTAATATACCATTTCTCAGGGATTAGGCTGTCTAACAGAGAATACCCTGTATGCCTTGTTGGCGTCAACCGGCAGCCTTGGGCATTTAACCGAGAGGTATGCGTCGAATTGTTCCCAGTTCAATTTGTGCCATGGACATTTGAGGGAGACGAACGATCCGTACTCCGTACCATGGGGATGGGGTGTGCACTGTAAGTGAGGGTATGTTCGTGAAGACTGGGTCTAACAGGTGGCCGGTAATGTGCGTTGGACCCAATACCAATTTCACAAGCTAACAAGCCGCCAGATCAGCTACAAAGTTAGCTATGTCTATGTCATCATAATTATCCAGATGGAGGTTCAAATCCCCAGTGACGGTAAAGTTAGCGGTGTTAACTGCTAATACACTAACCGTCTCCATGAGGGTAGTCCTAACGTCAGTGGATGGCCCAGGGGGCCGCTATTCCAGGAGCCCCGACATTGTGTAGTTGGGGCTCAGTGAGATCTTAAAGTGTGCACATTTGCATCCGGCGACGACCTGTTTTACAAAAGTACACGTGTAGCAAGATTTAAAAATGATCGCGATGCCTCCACCTCTGGACTCCCTATTTAAAGTAAGGATGCAGTAGCCAGAAGGGAGCGAAAGGCCTGGCTCGGCTATCATGGCATCAGAGAGCCACTTCTCGGTAAGGAAGAGCACGTCAGGGGAGGTGTCCTCTAATAGGTCATGGACATCAGCGAAGTGTTTGGCTAAGGAGCGAGCGACAGTTCAGATTGAGGATGCTAGGATGCTTACTGGGATGGGGAGGTAGCAGCGCCAGAACGGGGCTAGTACAGTACTGAAGCCGCACTGTAAACAGCAGAACGGGCCCCCAATGGCGTCCCCATAGGACTGTCTACAATTGCTCACCGAGTTCCTGATTTTTAGGAGGTCATTCTGAGCGTAGAAGAGCCTATCTCTAGTGGGGGAGGCAGCATGTCTGCGTCGAGCTGGGGGGGACGGGCACAGACAGCCTTGCCTTTGGCGCGCCTTTGGGGCGCCTGCTGTGTGCTTCTGCGCCATCGGCACCTTTTTACTGGGCTGGTGCCAAGTTTTGAGCAACTAGACTGTCTCCTCACCCAAAATGGCAGAGGAGTGCTAGACACCGGAAGTGGGTATATGCCACACTCAACTCACTCCACACACACAGCCCGCTAATGACTGGTGGTGGACCGGTGGATTGGTGGATTTTAAGTCCCAGATACGGTGAGTGCAGATAAAGAGTAACCAGCGAGTAATTTGTGCAATTTGCGTACGTTTTTAAAAGACAGATTATGGCAGCGAGAAAATACAGGTCAAGCACAGACTCTGATGCCATAGATTTAAAAAGCGCTCAAGGTCACACACACACACAAGTTAAAACAGCACAGCTTCCTGCAACCGGGCAGTCCTGCACGTCAGTTACATGCTGCAAGCAATAATTACATTCTTTGTTAGGGCCGTAGACTCTGATTATGCAAGTTTCATGCTTATTAACCACCAGTGGAGCCACCACCATCACTGGTTTGAAACAGAATTCCTTTAAGGTGGAGTCCAAGGAACAGACTGCCGCCCTCAAACTATCCTCAAAATGGTTACCCAAGGTATAGGCCTTTGATGCCATTGAACCCCTCACCGAGTGCAACCAAAAGATGGAGACACCGTTTCCATCCTTGGCCATAATCCACCAAAACCATTGTGCATGTGTTGCTGGGGGAACCGGCTTAAATGGTTTCTTGATTGCAGTGAGCAGCTGTTTTGTCCCAGGGAGTCTTACCTCCAGTGTTATGGTCTCATAACCTCGTAAACAACTTACTATGCACAAGTTACGCACAATTTAGGATTGCCTGGCAATGCCAGATATTAAACTATCCTAGTGTGCAATATGGAATTTATTGACACTGTGAAGGTAAGCACTTCCAGTGTGTGCACTCTGAAAGAAATATCCAGGGATCTGACAACAGAGACCCATTTACCTAAAATAAGACATGACAAACTAGCTATTTTACTCACCAATTCCTTTCTGGAAAGAATGTGTTTGTCCTGCCAAGATTCCAAGAGTGCAGAGCCACATTCATGTCCTACAATTGTGAATATCTAGGTTAGGGGAGGAAGTGAAAGTCTGATTTCTCTGAGAAGTCTACATACCAGAGGATGCGTTCCCTGTAACCTTCCTTGCCATGAAGTGGAGAATGACCTTCTCTACCAAGAGGTGGCAGTTTCCTTGGACATCCCTTAGAATGTTTTGAGTCTGGGGAACACGGATTGGAGAATCCAAAGAAAGGTCAAGAAGAATTGGAAACCAGGCTTGCAATCTCCAAACCAGTGTCCATAACAACAGGTTCATCTTCTGTCACCTGACCTGTGCCATAAGCTTCACGATCATGGAGAACAGGGGACATGCATAATTGAGCGCCTGCCTCCAGTCTTGACAAAACACATCAGTTGCCTCTGCTAAAGGGTCCGGTCTGCAGCTTAAAAACCAAGGAACAGGTATCCAGTCTCGATGTAAACAGGCCCATGTGGCATGGTCTCCACCTGGTCATTATCAAGTGATTGAAAAACAAAAGGGGCCTCGATCAAACACGGGTGCAGCGACCTCACCGGGCCCTGGCTGTGCCGCGATCTAACGTTGGCCCAAATCCACTGGAGCCCCTTTACAGTAGGAGCAAATAAGAGAACTGTGAATGTGGAGTGCACCCCTGGCTCTGGGCCTCTCCGCTCAGGTACCAGGTGGGCAGACCGAACTCGAACAAGTATGCAGACCCGATCCCTAGAGGCCTGGGCTAGCCCTGGAATCTGACTACCAGCGGGCCCTGAACAAGAAAGGAGTGCCACTCATCACCTGATCCTCATCAGACCCCCGATAAGCAGTGAATGCAGCGCGTCTGTAGGCTGTGTATTGCGCTGGGAGCCCATACCTAGAACTGCACCTGCCCAAAAAAATACGGGTACAAAATAAAGGAACCCCCTGGGCATACACCACAGAATTGGCACCAGCGCACTCCAAAAGTAGTGGTGACTCGTGAGTAAGGCTCCACCACCCTATAGAGACCTTTTTACTTTTTTTCTGGGGACTATCCGTCAAGTTACCTCACACTGCTTCCAAGGTGCAAAGACGCTGAGAATTACATGTGAAAGAAGGTGACACTGACCTAAAAGATAAATACCTTTTCAATAAAGCCCTTGCATAACCAAAGATGGTCCGTACAGGGGGAAACAACCAGACCCACTCTCATCGGGGGAGCAGAACATAAAGAGCGAGACGGCGCAGTCCAAGTACCTGCTCCAGACTGCCTTCCGCCAACAGCCACCTAAGACCCTGAAGATAAACTAGATATTATCCTACCGCTTTCCCTCTTTCATTCTTTGTCTACTTCCCCATCTCTTATCCCCTTCCCCCTTAATCTCTCCCCGTGCCTGCTACGCCGCCTAGCCCCAGTCCCTTGTGCCCTTTAACTATGCACTCCTTCTCCCCTTGTTGGGGAAATATCCAATTACTTATACTCTGGAGTCTCAGTGACCCCTCTGAGAGAGTCCACAGCGCCAAGGGAGCCACTCACAGTTGAGGTATGGTATGGCACCCCTTGCCAAAGCACTCCCTCTCCCCTTTTAGGGGAAGGATCCAGTAGATAGGCCTTGGAGTCTCAGAGACCCCTCTGAGAGAGTCCACTGTGTTAAGGGAGCCTCTCACAACGGAGTTGGGGGAATGATACCACTTCCCCTGGGATCACAGCTTACTGGACTTTGGACGTAACTATTACTCGTCTACCGGTTTGTGCCCACTCTACTTTCATGCTGTGTCTCTCACCCTCCACCTCCTCTTTCCCTCCTACATTTGCTGCAACTTCCCCTGCTCCTAACCCCTCTCCCCTGAATCTTTCCCCTTGCCTGCTTTTTCCTTTACGCATATGTCCTTATTGTTTGTCGCGACCTAACATGTAACTGTATAGCTATGCTCTAATAACTGTGTAACCTTTGCAACGATGTAACCTGCAACTATGATCTGATAGTCATGTAAAGCGCTCTGATACCTCCGGGTCAAGCCAGCGCCATATAAAACCTTTCAAATAAAATAAGGAAGGTGATTGAGCAACAAATGAGCACACTAACAGGCTTCACGATCCTAATGGCTGATCATGACAAAACAGCTACAACTGTGAAAAACAATAAAATGTTCCTCACTGAAATGGTACCACAACACAAAGCCCGCGCAGAACAGATAGAACAACTGCGGTGCTAGATGTCCAGCCTGCAAGATAGGGTGAACGACGCCGAAGGCGGTTCATGGGAGAATAATGTGAGAATAGTGGGACTTCCAGAACGAAGCGAAGGAACAAACCCAGTGCAAAAAACACAATCGCCCGGAGCGACTAAACGAATCCTTCAGCGTGGAAAGGGCACAAAGAATCCCCAAGAGACCACCGATAGCCGGGGCACCACCCAGGCCAATAGTTGTGTGAATACTTAATTATAAAAATCGGGACACTTTACTTAGAGCTGCCAGGGAGAAGGCCTCAATTCAATTTGAGAACAAACAAATCTCGCTATATCCAGAGTTTACGTTGGCAGTTCAGCACCAAAGAGCCTCCTTCAAGGAGGTCAAAAAGACGCTCAGAGCTCACAATTTCAAATATGCCCTCCTTTTCCCGGCCTGACTAAAAGTGATATACAAACAGAATTCGTATTTCTTTGAAAACTCAGAGGAGGCTGTGGAATGGACGTAGGTTACATTGGCTCCCGACACATTGCAGGGGTGTGTGTACAAATGAAGGTATTGGATCCAACTGCTGATCAGCCTGGATCCCAATAAGTGAAAAAACAGAGCAACGTGGCTAATCAGGATTATTTCAAGAAGAAACAAACTCCACGCAGCCAAACCGTACTGCGTAGCAAAGGGTTTTGTATTTCCAAACAAATTTATTTGTTCTTATACTCAGTTTGCATTACTCTATAAGAGGTATGACATCAAAGGAACTTTTCTATCTATACAGTCACACTTATGACGGTTCAAAACGCGTTGACCCCCAGCCTGTGTCAAGTAAGAAGGGTGCAGTTAGGGGTTAACTAATACCACCCGTGTGGGCCCTTTCTGTCAATCTACTAAATTTCCTACCACAGGTGTTGTGAGACAGGCAGGCAAATCTATTCTTGATCCGCCTGTCCACTGGTTGTCTAGTTATGGGACTGGTGCTTTCCACCTATGAACTGTTTTTTCTGTAAAGACTGTTGATGTTGCAATTACCTTGCTATGCAATTTGTTTCAAATGTTTTTGTCGGTGTCATCCAAATCTTGATTTTCTCACCTTGAATGTTCACTTGTATATATTGTACATATTCTTGCATGTTTTTGAACTGACTGTGTAGATAGAAAAGTTCCTTTGATGTCATACCTCTTATAGAGTAATGCAAACTGAGTATAAGAACAAATAAATTTGTTTGGAAATACAAAACCCTTTGCTACGCAGTACGGTTTGGCTGCGTGGACTTTGATTCTTCTTGAAATAATCCTGATTAGCCATGTTGCTCTGTTTTTTCACTCACATTGCAGGGGTCGGCACAGTCCCCCAAACAGAAATCACAAAAGTCGCATAAATCACGTTAAGAAAGATCAGGCCACAGAAAACCATTTCATTTCATACAGACAAAAGCCAAACCAATCTCCAGAACAAGTAATAGAAAGCCTAAAATCAGGACTAATAGCAGCACTTGATACTCTCTCCCTGGCTGAGTCAATCGAATCATCCGAAGATACTAACCTGCATTCAGACTCTGAGAACAGTATGGCTCTTTTCCCGTCCATCACCCCACAATTAGTAAACGATTACCTTGGATGAATACCTTGACTCGAGGTCAATCCGGCCTTAGAAAAATACCCTAAGGTAGACGAGACACTAAGCTATATGCCCTCTTGGCCTTGCAATATATACACAACATTACAAAAGGCCTGCGCCCGGCCAGCTGTATGGCAGCTGAGAAAACTCCGCCTATGGAACCCATCTCCCCCATTGTGACTGCACCAAAGTTCAAATTGAATTATAGTAACCCTTGTTTTGTAGTTTGGTCCACCATAGTTCTTCGGACAGACCTTGTATTGGGTAATGGTAAGGGTACTCATACAGTTGACTCATTCCTAGGTAAATCCACCGTGTATACAAGCTGTCAACGAATAACAAGTCATAAGACAAAACATACACACACAGCTACGTTAGGAAAGTACAAAATAACATCCTGGAATGTTAGATGAAAGGGATCTGTGCATAAGCCACCACACACTACAAACACGCTTTCACGATGCCGGAATCCAAGAGAAGGCCCTGGACTGGACCACCTCCTTCCTCTCCGGCAGAACACAAAGCGTCCGCCTCCCCCCCTTCCGCTCCGAGCCACCGAGATCATCTGCGGCGTACCCCAAGGCTCATCCCTCAGCCCAACACTGTTTAACGTCTACATGGCACCACTCGCCCACGTCGCACGATGGCACGACCTCAACATCATCTCCTACGCCGACGACACCCAGCTGATCCTCTCCCTCACCCGAGACCCCCACACCGCCAAAACCAACCTCCACGAAGGAATGAAGGCCGTCGCCGACTGGATGAGGAACAGCCGACTGAAGCTGAACTCAGACAAGATGGAGGTTCTCATCCTTGGATCCACCCTCTCGGCCTGTGATGACTCCGGGTGGCAGACTGCACTAGGAGCAACCCCCACACCCACCAACCATGCATGCAACCTAGGGGTCATCCCCGACTCCACCCTCTCCATCACTAAACAGGTCAACGCCGTCTCCTCCTCCAGCTTCAACACCCTCCGCATGCTCCGCAGGATCTTCAAGCGGATCCCCACCGAAACTAGAAGGATGGTCACCCAGGCCGTCGTCTGCAGTAGACTGGACTACGGCAACACACTCTACGCAGGAGCCCCGGCCAAACTCCTGAAACGGCTCCAACGCATCCAGAATGACTCCGCACGCCTGATCCTCAACATCCCATGCCACAGCCACATCACACCCCACCTGAGAGACCTGCACTGGCTCCCCATCAGCAAAAGGATAACCTTCAGACTCCTCACCCACGCACACAAGGCACTCCACAACACCGGACCAGCGTACCTCAACAGCTGACTCAGCCTCTACACCCCAACCCGCCAGCTCCGGTCCGCAGACTGCTCCCTCGCCACCATCCCCTGCATCCGAAGAGTGACCACCGGCAGCAGATCATTCTCCCACCTCGCCACCAAGACATGAACACCCTTCCCACCCGCCTGCGGCAGACCAAAGACCTACTATCCTTCAGGAGACTCCTCAAGACCTGGCTCTTCGAACAGTAGCAGTGCCCCCCCCCCCCCCTGCCCCCTCAGCACCTTGAGACCCTCACAGGTATGTAGTGCGCTTTATAAATGCCATGATTGATTGATTGATTGATTAAGCGTCACAGAATATATGCCCAATTGAATAGGTGGAAGTCACATATTGTTTTAATGCAGGAGACACACCTCACTAACTCAGAGGCCACCAAGCTACAGAAAAAATGGAGGGGTCAAATATACCATACAACATACTCTTTGCAAGGGGAGCTGCTGTATGGATCAGAAACAGCACTCCCTTTGTTGCATTAAACCAAAGAGTGGATGTGAACGGTATATATGTATTGAACCACGGTAGACTAGACAATATGCATATAGTGATTGGCAGCATATGCTCCCCAAATACAGAGCAGGATACATTCTTAGGGACCAATAACAATATCCTAGCTGATAGGGTAGAATACTCTTGGCTTCTGGGAGGGGATTATGCAGTCCATGATAGAGACCTCGGTCGCTCTCACCCTCCATTGCAGGGAGCAAGCGCCAAGAAACAAGCAGACGTCTGCATAGAAGGGCAAAGGGATGGGCACTAACTGATGCTTGGCGCACTAAAAATCAGAGCGGCTGGGAGTATTCATTTTACTCTCCCCAACATTTGTTACATACACGAAAAGATAGGATATTTTGCTCTTTGCCCCTGGTCGCATAAATTGCCCAAACCGCTTACTTCGGGAAAACTCTATTGGACCACAACCCCCTAGAGGTAACATTTTCCTGGGGGAAAATTCCTACTCCAATTCCAACATGGAGACTGCATCCCCAAACACTAGAACACTGTATTTCGCAACACCCTAGCCACAGCTATTTCAAATTATTTCTCCGAAAAAGCAGATACTACAGAATCACGACAAGTAGAATGGGAAGGCATTTGAGACAGTTATTAGAGGTGTAGCTATCAGCACAATATTGGGAGCCCGACAAACGATTAATAGAGAGCTAAAAGAAACAGAAAGTAGACTGGAGCAGACAGCAATCACTGAGACCTCAAAGGAACCGGCCGTACAAGAGGCTTTCAAAATGTGTTATCCCGCTGGAGTTTGTGAGATGGGTTAACTTATTATAAACGGCACCTACTGCATGGGCCCGCACGGGTGCCCACATTTCACAGACCTACCTGGTAGCCCATGGCACGCATTAGTGAGGCCCACTGTCTCCGATTTTGTTCGTATTAGCACTCGAACCATTAGCCATCAAACTACGTTCTGTTGCAACAGAAATGGGTATTAAGATCGGAAACACCACCCATATTCTCTCATCATATGCTGATTACATTATACTTTATTTAAACAACCTACAGGGTGATCTCGAGCCTATCCCAAGTATATTTGTTCCCTTCCAAAGTCTTTCAGGCCGTTACATGAATGAGTCCAAATCGTATGCCTACTATTTCAATGACACAGCAAGGGTAGAGCCGACCTGCTTTGGCCCCTGGGCATTCCCAGTTGAGCCTACTACTTTCAAATACCTCGGCATACAAATATATAGTGGAACGCAGGAACTACTGGACGGTAACTTATTACGTGCAACCACGGCACTTAAAATCAGATCACATTCTGGACCTCATTACCACTTTCGGTGGCGGGGAGAGTTGCCATTTCAAAAATGGTTATGCTCCCAAGACTGCTGTTATTTCCCAAATCTGCCCATAGTAGTAGTACCAAAAACCATCTTCAAAACCTTGAACATGCTGCTTTCAGAATTAATATGGGCAAGGGCAGCAGGAGAGTGGGGCTCTTGAAAATTCAGCTGAGTACTGACCAGGGAGGCTTGGGGGTCCCGGACTTTGAGGCACACTGCTATGCGAGTCAACTTCAATGGCTATCACACTGAACTGCAGGTCATAACCACCAGGAGACAGGGATGACGCAACAGACACCAGACCAGAGGACCCTCCATGAGACAGGGATGACGCAACAGACACCAGAGCAGAGGACCCTCCATGAGACAGGGATGACGCAACAGACACCAGAGCAGAGGACCCTCCATACCCTGTTACTGCCTGGAGGAAGGACCCCAACAGCGGCTCCCCCTTTGCTGAAAACAGCCTTCAGGTATCAATCCAATACACTAAGAGGTTACTCCCTACGCCCCTAATGTTCCATTGTTAGGGATCCCCACACAAACAAGAGTAATAAAAACTAGAAGCATCTCCGGATGGACATGAGAAGGTGTGAACACTGTTGGGATGCTGTTCGTTGACAGTGTTTTTATTAGACCATGAGAACTTTGTTAGAAAGCAAGTGGTACCAAATTCACTTTACATTCTACGTGCGGCATCAGTAGGTACATAAGACGGAACTGGACACCAGATAGCAGAGAGCCCCCCACACACAATTGAACACATACATTACACCTTATGGGCAATGGAAGGCATTTAACCCCATGGCTGTACAAGGGAATTCGCTCCCACGCAGCAGTTTCACTGGAGGCGCTCAGAGAAAAGTGGAGCACTGATATAGGTAAAGAAACAATTGACAAAGAATGGGACATCACATTAGAATACCCCAAAAAAGTACCCTGCAATGCCAAATTAAAACGTATTCAACACATGGTGTTACAAAGGGCCTACCTTACACCGCACCGATTAAAAAAAGATGTACCCGGGGGTGGGAGATCACTGTCCCCAATGCTTTGCACAGACTGCTGATCTGCTATATATGTTATGGGCTTGTCCTCGATTGGTCCCCTTCTGGGCAAATGTGATGAAGGTCTAAGGAACTGTTATGAACATAATAGGGACACACACTGCAGAATACTGCATACTAGGACTGCGCCGTAAACGCAAGAAACAAACAGTGCAACCCGATTTGCGAACTTATCCCTAATATTGGAAAAACCCTCAATTACTATGAGGTGGAAATCCGCATTGCCCCCTGCAACGCTGACCTGGCATGGAGAAGTAGTCAGATGGGGAAGGGCTGAAAGCATGGCATTAAGGAGGGAGGAAACCAGGGGATTAAGAAAGACCCCTATTTCACTAGAGTGGGACGCAGTGCTTGAACTCTTTATATCCTCTGAAGCTTCATTACATTAAGACGCTGTAGTTTAGATACTCAGCCACCAATACAAAACGTAGAAAACCAAAAAGCAGATCCCCCCAGACATTAACAAACCAGATACACGCACAGCTGTAAACCAATTAATTGGAAATATACATACGAACAGGGATTAAACCAATTATTTATCGGCTCATGGGAGGACAGGAGTGGTGTGGCTTACTGGTTAGAGGCGGCAGACCCGGAAGCAGAGGACGGCCCGGGACCAGGGTTCAATTCCCAATGCGGAAGGGTCGTGAAACAGGGTCAGCAGACTCGATAATTCTCACCTCCGTGCCTACTCTAACCAGGGATCACACTCGGCAACTCTGGGCATTAGCTTGCCTCATCTCCACAACGGCCCCCCACAAAAGCCGGGGATGCCTGGTTTCACCTTGGAGATACCCAGGAGGGAACATCTCAAAGGGAAAGCCAGGACGGGTTCCCCAGCGGTCTATAGTGCCAGGACGCCTCCGGATAGCAGTGCGCTTTACAAGACACACACATTTATATTTACAGGAGGGAGTCTAGGGAAGGGAGGGGGTGGAAATGTTTATGTTGTAAGTTATAGGAAGGCAGGGGTAGGTTAAGATGATGTACAACGAATGAATATACCAGTGAAACCAGCACTGCTACTATGAGTTCCAACACGGTCACTGCATCTTCTACGGTGGTAACACCTCTTTACAGAATATAAATACGTTGAAATGATCGCCCTCTGATTACAGTAGGAAACTCCTATATATATTTTGTTACATATGATTCGCTGTCACGCTGGATTGTTAATCATAAAAATTAATAAAATATGTTTTTTTAAAACAGAGAAGCATGGGAACTTTTGATAATACATTTGCGATGACGGTTGTCTGGCTGAAGAATGTTATAAACTAATTCCTTTCCTGCAGTACATAGCAACACATGATATGTGGCCTCACAGAATCCTAGAGATGGAGGGGTATCATACATGCATCTTAAACAGGAAGCTTTTCACACACACTGGAGTGTATGCCATAATTGAACATTTAAAGGGCTTTCTGTGAGTTGAAACTGTTCATGTGCAATGGAGTGTACAACGTAACAGAAGATTTAGAAGGATAAAAGGTTTAGCGAGTTTTGTGTTAAGAACTATCAATTCTATTAACTATACAAAGGTGAGGTTTATGCTCCTCAATCTTTGCTGCAATATTCGCAGCCGCCATTAAGAACAGTCAAACACAAAAAATTACATTTACCATCAATTCAGTGACTAATCAGCGCATACATGTCCCTTTATCAATCAGAGGCACCAAAACTATTCCTCTCTCTTTGCTCAATTGACCAAAAGATCAACAACTTGGAACTTCACTTTCAGAAGAACAAAAAGTCACTGTGATCAAACGGAATTGTAACGATCCGGAATTCCACTATAGAGTAGAACCCTCCAGGAGGTCATGGAAGAGAAACTTGTGTCACTAAAGACACCAACTCCAGATGAATTACAGATCCAACCTGTGAATGGAGCAATGCCTTTAAGACCTGGCCACTTCCTAACGAGGCCTTTCCTGCGCTTCTGCTCAGTACATCAAACAAGCTAACGTCCAACCCAAAACAGAACATTCAAATAACAGAGAGGGACCTCAAATGAACATATTCAAACCAGACACAATTATGGAATATAATATTATGGGCTTCATTTATTACTTGGAGGATGGCCTGCAGTTTTGCCAATGGAACAGAATATATTACTTCATACCCATGGTGGAGAGCTGTCCACATAATTTATAAATGACTGCCAAGCATTTATCAAAATATGACGGCGGTTCCTGGCAATGTGTATGTCGCAGCCCTGTAGCATGGAGTAATTGTTTTTTGTTTGCAAAAAGAAAATCCTGAAACTAGATTTTCTTTTTGTAAAAAAATAATGCTCCTTTCGCCATGAGAGTCTTTTCCCATGGTGGGTGGAGCATTATAATGCTTTTATTGTTCCTCACCTCCACTCTAGACCCTTGGACTCACCACCTCTATACACCGCTGGACTCACCTCCTCTCTACACCCCTGGACTCACCTCCTCTCTACACCCCTGGACTCACCTCCCCTCTAGACCCCTGGACTCACCTCCTCTCTACACCCCTGGTCTCACCTCCTCTCTACACCCCTGGACTCACCTCCTCTCTACACCCCTGGACTCACCTCCTCTCTACACCCCTGGACTCACCTCCCCTATACACCCCTGGACTCACCTCCCCTCTACACCCCTGGACTCACCTCCCCTCTACACCCCTGGTCTCACCTCCTCTCTACACCCCTGGACTCTGGTCTCACCTCCTCTCTACACCCCTGGACTCACCTCCTCTCTACACCCCTGGACTCACCTACGCTCTACACCCCTGGACTCAACAACGCTCTACACCCCTGGACTCACCTACGCTCTACACCCCTGGACTCACCTACGCTCTACACCCCCGGACTCACCTCCCCACTACACTCCTGGACTCACCTTCCCACTACACCCCTGGACTCAACTTCCCACTACACCCCTGGACTCACCTCCCCACTACACCCCTAGACTCACCTCCCCTCTACACCCCTGGACTCACCTCCCCTCTAGACCCCTGGACTCACCTCCCCTCTAGACCCCTGGACTCACCTCCTCTCTACACCCCTGGTCTCACCTCCTCTCTACACCCCTGGACTCACCTCCCCTCTACACCCCTGGACTCACCTCCCCTCTACACCCCTGGACTCACCTCCCCTCTACACCCCTGGACTCACCTCCCCTCTACACCCCTGGTCTCACCTGTTCACAGAAACGGTCGCTCCCTGTGCACTGCTCCTGTGAGTATTACTCTTTACTTCTCTGCTGGATTGTGTCTGTGCTCTGCCTCATTACCGCCTTAGTACTCCACATAGCGCTACAGCGCGAGTGCCATTACATTGTAATGCGCTGGGGGCATTGTGGTGACGACGCTTAATATTTGAACACTGTTGTGAGTAGCGCTTTAATTGTAAACCCTGATTTGTGTAGCGCTAATCTGCAGCTGGCGTAGTCAATTTCCTCAGTCCCAGCCTACCTCTAGTTTCGGTTTTCCCTACGCTGACGCCATCTTTCATACTTCGTTGAAAAAGTTCAAAAAATATATGCGACCTTTCTGCAGAACCCTCCTCACCCCAGAGAGCCTACAACCACAGTCCCCACCCGTATCCCTCTCACCCAAATTCCTGCCATCACTGCCGCTGAACTGACCAAACTATGCAGGAAGGTGAAGTCTGGGTCCCCAGCTGATCCGATGAGCCCCTCTCACTTCCTGGACTCATTGGATCTTTTTCTACCTCCCATGATGGATATCCTCAATCTCTCCTTTACCTCAGGATCTGTACCTATCGCTTGGAAACAAGCGTGGGTATCACCAATAATTAAGAAACCCTCCCTTGACCCTTCCAAACCGGAAAACTACCGACCAATATCCCTTCTATCCTGGATATCCAAGATAGCAGAGGCCCATGTCAACGGCATTCTCTCGAAACATGTGAACCGTCACGGAATTCTGGATCCATCCCAAAATGGCTTTCGAGCGGGCCACAGTACTGAGTCCGCCTTACTGGCCACCACCGAACATCTCCGGACGATCCTAGACTCCGGGCAAAGTGCTGCGCTGATTCTCTTAGATCTCAGCGCAGCCTTTGACACGGTATCCCATGACATCCTTCTGGAACGTCTGGAGATGGCCGGTGTAACTGGCCTCGCTCTTTCATGGTTCCAATCCTTTCTTAAGGACAGATCTTTCAAGGTGTCAGCCCCCCCATTTCTCTCTAAATCTCACCCCATAGCCCAAGGAGTCCCCCAGGGTTCAGCGTTGAGTCCCTCCCTCTTTAACTTATATGTCCAGCCGCTTGCGGATGTGGCCAAGGAGTGGGGACTCACGCTGGTCTCATACGCCGACGACACCCAGTTGGTCGTCACCCTCTCGGAAAGCCCGTCCACCGCGGCATCCAAGTTTAGAGAGGGCATGGCATCAGTGGCACAATGGATGACGGACAACTACCTCCAACTTAATGCCGGGAAAACCGAGGTGCTCCTCCTTGGCCGTAACACCTGCCTATGGAACGAGCACTGGTGGCCGTCATCCCTCGGCACCACTCCATCCCCTAAAAACTGTGTAAAAAATCTGGGAGTCTGGATGGATGCCAATCTCAGCTTCCAGTCACATACTAAAAAGGTGGCAGCCACCTGCATAGGGCTCCTAAGGAACCTCCAGCCTATACTTGGACTCTTTGACTCTAAAGCTCGCCAGCTTATTATCCAGGCAACCATCTGGTCCCGCCTGGACTATGCCAACGTTCTTCTACTGGGAGCAAACAAAGCGGAAATAGCTAGGTTCCAGCGTATCCAGAATACGGCGGCCAGATCACTGGTCGGTCTCCCACGCAGATGCTCAGCCAGAGCTACCATCCGCAAACTACACTGGCTGCCCGTGGAGCACAGAGTGAAATTCAAAGCTCTTATCACGATCTTTAAGATCGTCAAGCAGGGAAACCCCCCCCTGTTGCGAAATCTGGCCCGACCATACGTCCCCGGCCACGACCTTCGCTCCTCTAACCAACTCCTCCTGACAGTCCCCAGAATCAGACTTAGCCGCACTGGTGCCCGCTCATTTAGCGTCCTGGGGCCCAAGCTATGGAACGATCTCCCCCTAAGTATTCGCTCCATAGATTGTCTCCCGGCCTTTCGCAAAGCCATCAAGACCCACCTCTTCCCCACTCTCTAGGGCCCTCATCCTCCCCTCCCCGTTCTGTAAGAGTTAGTTTGTCTCTTAGCGCCGGGACACCCCATTGCTGGGGTAGCTGTTGCGCTTTACCAAACCTAGAAATTACCAAACCTAGAAATTACGTTTGTTGTTGCTGGTGACTCAGAGCCTGGCCCCCACAGCCCGCCCCGCCTCCCTGCTGACCCTCCCTCGCTCCTCCCCCTCCTCCATCCATACATGACAGATGCACTCTCGCGCAGCGTCCACGGGCAGCGGTCGCGCCCCATTCGCGCCGAAGGTGCGCCAAAGGTAAGCCCGTCTGCGCCCGTCCGCGCCTGGACCGCGCCCAGCGCCAGACCCCCTGGCCCTCGTACCACCCACCCCACCCGCATTACATACGACCCCGCCACCCTCTTAGCCCTAAACCCCGGCCGCCTCCCCAATTGCATCCAAGCCGCTCCTGGACACACCCATGGACCCTTCTCTTGCAACTCCTGCAAGTTCGACGGCACCAGGAACAACTCCTCATCCACGAACGATCTGACACCAACCACCTACAATGCATCCTGCTCAACACCCGCTCGGTCCACAGGCACGCCATCGACCTCTGGAATCTACTAGACACCATCTCTCCGGATGTCGCTTTCCTAACAGAAACATGGATGAACGCCTCATCAGCCCCAGACATCACCATTGCCATCCCGGAAGTCTACAAGATCATCCGCAAGGACCGCACCGACCACACAGGAGGAGGCATCGCTATCGTCCATAAGAACACCATCCGCATCTCAACCAGCTCTGACGTCAACCTTGCCAGCGCCGAACACCTTCACTTCCAGATCCACACCGACCCCAAGACCACACTCAGAGGCACCCTCCTCTACCGGCCTCCAGGACCCCGTGCAAAATTCAGCGACGACATCACCGACTTTATCACCCCACACGCCCTCCCCTCCAAGGAATACATTCTATTGAGAGACCTCAACTTTCACCTGGAAAAGAGCAACAACAGCAACGCCACCACCCTTCTGGACAATCTCGCCAACCTCGGACTCAAACAACTCGTCACTACCCCCACCCACATTGCAGGTCACACTCTCGACCCTATCTTCACCTCCAGCAAACATGTCTCCTTCAGTCACACCACAGCTCTCCATTGGACGGACCACAGCTGCGTTCACTTTATTTACAATAAGACCACAACCCACAACCATCCTCAACCTACTCTGCGAAGAAACTGGAACAAAATCACCATCGACCAGATCTCCTCATCGCTTCTTCAAAACCCCCCTGCCAACTCCTCAAACCCCGACCAAGCAGCCATTAACCTCACCCAATGGCTATCCAACACCGCCGACATCCTAGCACCGTTGAAAAAACGTCAAATCAAACCAGGCAGCAAAAACGCCTCCTGGTTCAACGATGACCTTAAGAAATCCAAGAAACACTGTCGCTCCCTCGAGAAGGCTTGGAAAAAAGACCCAAACACCAGCACCAGGGACGCCTTCAAAAACGCCACTCGTATACATCACCAACTAATCCGGTCTGCCAAGAAAGCCGCATTCAAAGACCGACTAGATAACAACGCCCACAACAGCAAGGAATTATTCAACATCGTCAAAGAATTTACCAACCCCTCAGCCAACTCCAACGACATCACCCCCTCTCAAGCCCTCTGCGACTCCCTAGCTTCGTTCTTCCACAACAAAATCGCAGACATCCACAACAGCTTCGACAACCGACCCGGACACCAACCCACCCAACCTTCTGCAGGACCTTCACCCCCCTTGAACATCCTTAATGACTGGAACCCAATCTCCACTGAGGACACCATCCGCCTGATGAACTCCATCCACTCAGGATCCCCCACAGACCCATGCCCTCACCACATCTTCAACAAAGCAGACTCCATCATTACACCACACCTCCGAGACGTCATCAACTGCTCCCTCAACTCCGCCACCTTCCCGGAAAGTTGGAAACACGCAGAACTCAGCGCCCTTCTGAAAAAACCCACAGCTGACCCCACCAAACTCAAAAACTACCGCCCCATCTCGCTCCTTCCATTCCCGGCCAAAGTCATCGAGAAAACTCAACAACCAGCTCGCCGCCTTCCTCGAAACCAACAAATCCCTCGACTCCTCACAGTCCGGCTTCCGAGCCAAACACAGCACTGAGACCGCCCTCATCGCAGCAACGGACGACATTCGAACTCTACTGGACAATGGAGACACAGTCGCCCTCATCCTCCTCGACCTCTCCGCAGCCTTCGACACAGTCTGTCACAGCACCCTGATACAACGCCTCAGAAACATCGGAATCCAAGGAAGAGCGCTGGAATGGATCACCTCGTTCCTTACCGGAAGAACCCAGAGAGTCCGCCTCCCACCATTCAAGTCAGAGGCCACTGAAGTCATATGAGGCGTACCACAAGGATCCTCACTCAGCCCCACCCTCTTCAACGTATACATGAGCCCCCTCGCGGCCATCGCACGCCAACACAACCTCAACATCCTCTCCTACGCTGATGACACTCAACTGATCCTATCACTCACCAGAGACCCTAACACTGCCAAAACCAACCTACATGAAGGAATGAAAGAAGTAGCCGAGTGGATGAAGCATATCCGTCTGAAACTGAACTCAGACAAAACAGAAGTCCTTATCTTAGGCACCTCCCCCTCCGCCTGGGATGACTCTTGGTGGCCAGAGGCCCTTGGAAAAGCACCCATCCCGACGGACCACGCACGGAACCTGGGCGTCATCCTGGACTCCACACTCTCTATGAACAGACAAGCCAACGCTGTTTCATCATCTTGCTTCAACATTCTTCGCATGCTCAAAAAAACATTTCGCTGGATCCCCACCGAAACTAGAAAAACGGTCACCCACGCACTGGTCACGAGCCGCCTGGACTACGGAAACACCCTATACGCCGGTACCACCGCAAAACTCCAGAAAAAACTCCAACGCATCCAGAACGCTTCAGCCAGACTCATACTAGACATCCCGCGTAAAGACCACATCTCTGGTCACCTGAAAAACCTCCACTGGCTCCCCGTCAATAAGAGGATTACTTTCCGCCTCCAAACCCACGCACACAAAGCACTTTACGAACTCGGACCCGAATGCCTCAACACACAACTTTCCTTCTACACCCCCTCCCGCCAGCTACGATCCTTCAACCAAGCCCTTGCTATTGTACCTCGCATCAACAAAACCACCATGGGAGGTAGATCCTTCTCCTACCTGGCAGCTAAAACCTGGAACTCACTTCCCACTCACCTTCGCCTCACTCAGAACCACCTAACATTCAGAAAGCAACTTAAAACTTGGATATTCGACAAGTAATTCCCCCACCCTTCTTCAAGCGCCTTGAGACCCTCTGGGTATGTAGCGCGCTATATAAATCATTTGACTTTGACTTTGGACTCACCTCCCCTCTACACCCCTGGACTCACCCCTCCCCTCTACACCCCTGGACTCACCTCCCCTCTACACCCCTGGACTCACCCCTCCCCTCTACACCCCTGGACTCACCTCCCCTCTACACCCCTGGACTCACCCCTCCCCTCTACACCCTCTGGACTCACCTCCCCTCTACACCCCTAGACTCACCCCTCCCCTCTACACCCCTGGACTTACCTCCGCTCTACAGCCCTGGACTCACCTCCGCTCTACACCCCTGGACTCACCTCCCCTCTACACCCCTGGACTCACCCCTCCCATCTACACCCTCTGGACTCACCCCTCCCATCTACACCCTCTGGACTCACCTCCCCTCTACACCCCTGGACTCACCCCTCCCCTCTACACCCCTGGACTCACCTCCCCTCTACACCCCTGGACTCACCCCTCCCCTCTACACCCCTGGACTCACCTCCCCTCTACACCCCTGGACTCACCCCTCCCCTCTACACCCCTGGACTCACCTCCCCTCTACACCCCTGGACTCACCCCTCCCCTCTACACCCCTGGACTTACCTCCGCTCTACAGCCCTGGACTCACCTCCGCTCTACACCCCTGGACTCACCTCCCCTCTACACCCCTGGACTCACTCCTCCCATCTACACCCTCTGGACTCACCTCCCCTCTACACCCCTGGACTCACCCCTCCCCTCTACACCCTGTGGACTCACCTCCCCTCTACACCCCTGGACTCACCCCTCCCCTCTACACCCCTGGACTCACCTCCGCTCTACACCCCTGTACTCACCCCTCCCCTCTACACCCCTGGACTCACCTCCTATTTCCCCTCGCTCCCCTCTCACCCTCTCTTCTCTTTCAAGGGTCGCCCCTCCACCTCCTCTGCTCCCCTCCCCCCCTTGCCCCTCTGCTCCTCGTCCTCGCCCCCCCTCTGTCCCCCCTCTGCCACTCCTCCTCCTCCTCTTCTCCCCCTCCCCCCCACTCACCCTCTCTCCTCCTTCAAGGGTCTCTTCTCCTTCACTGTTGGAAACAAATGAACAGTTTCACTTCCGGGTCATCCGGGGCAGAGTCGGCAGAAGCAACGGAGCCGATGGAGCTCTCCTCAGGCAGGAGAGGTGAACAGTGTCCGGGTCACCTGGGGCAGAGTCAGCATCGGCAGTGGCTGAGCTCTCCTCAGGCTTGTGAGTGTGATAGTATCCGGGTCAGCGGGGGCAGAGCCAGCACCAGCAGAAAGTCCCAGCCACCTGCAGAGGGGAGGAGCCCTCAGGGTCTGTCTGTCTGTCCAGTGGAAGGAGGAGCCCTGAGGGTCTGTCTGTCCATCCAGTGGAAGGAGGAGCCCTGGCTGCAGTTACCTTCATTTCATCAAGGGTAAGTGAGACCTCTCACAACCAAGAGGTGTGAATACAGCCTGAGGTGAACTGACCTCACACCATCATCAGGGGGTGCAGCCTGGGGGGCACTGAAGTCACACCATCATCAGGGGGTGCAGCCTGGGGGGCACTGAAGTCACACCATCATCACGGGGTGCAGCCTGGGGGGCACTGTCGTCACACCATCATCGGGGGGGGGGTGCAGGGGGCAGGTGTACTGACCTCACACCATCATCAGGGGGCAGGTGTACTGACCTCACATCATCATCAGGGGGTGCAGGGGGCAGGTGTACGGACCTCACACCATCATCAGGGGTTGCAGGGGGCAGGTGTACTGACCTCACACCATCATCAGGGGGCAGGTGTACTGACCTCACATCATCATCAGGGGTGCAGGGGGCAGGTGTGCTGGCCTCACACCATCATCAGCGGGTGCAGGTGTATTGGCCTCACACCATCATCAGGGGTGCAGGGGGCAGGTGTACTGGCCTCACACCATCATCGGGGGGGGGGGGTGCAGGGGGCAGGTGTACTGACCTCACACCATCATCATCGGGGGAGGCAGCCTGAGGTGTTCTGACCTCACACCATCATGGGGGGGGGGGGGGGGTGGAGAGGCAGCTGTACTGACCTCACACCATCATCAGGGGGATGCCGGGGGCTGGTGTACTGACCTCACACCATCATCGGGGGTGCAGCCTGCAGGTGTACTGACCTCACACCATCAGCAGGGGGCAGGTGTACTGACCTCACACCATCATCGGGGGATGCAGGGGGCAGGTGTATTGGCTTCACACCATCATCGGGGGCAGCTTGCAGGTGTACTGACCTCACACCATCAGCAGGGGGCAAGTGTACTTACCTCACACAATCATCGGGGGATGCAGGGGGCAGGTGTACTTGCTTCACACCATCATCGGGGGCAGGTGTACTGACCTCACACCATCATCTGGGGGTGCAGGGGACAGGTGTGCTGGCCTCACACCATCATCGGGGGCAGGTGTACTGACCTCACACCATCATCAGGGAGTACAGGGGGCAGGTGTACTTACCTCAAACCATCATCGGGGGCAGGTGTACTGACCACACACCATCATCAGGGGGTGCAGGGGGCAGGTGTACTGGCCTCACACCATCATCGGGGGTGCAGAGGGGAGGTGTACTGGCCCTACACCATCATCAGGGGAGAGGGGGCAGGTGTACTAACCTCACACCATCATTCATCAAGGGGTGCAGGGGACAGGTGTGCTGGCCTCACACCATCATCGGGGGCAGGTGTACTGACCTCACACCATCATCAGGGAGTACAGGGAGCAGGTGTACTTACCTCAAACCATCATCGGGGGCAGGTGTACTGACCACACACCATCATCAGGGGGTGCAGGGGGCAGGTGTACTGGCCTCACACCATCATCGGGGGTGCAGGGGGGAGGTGTACTGGCCTTACACCATCATCAGGGGAGAGGGGGCAGGTGTACTAACCTCACACCATCATGTTATGTTATGTTATGTTAAAATGGGACTTTTATAGCGCAACGGCTACTCCAAAGGAGTGTCCCGGCGCTTTGAGCTCCTGACCAAAGAAAAGAGCTGAAAAACATAACAGTAAAAGTAAAAGAGCAGAGGCCTAGAAGATGGGACAGATTATCCAGCGAACAGCCAGGTTTTTAAGTCTTTCCTGAAGGCAAGCAGGTTTGCGGTGTTTCGCAAAGACACCGGTAAAGAATTCCATAGCTGAGGGGCAAGGAATCTAAAGGACCGGCCGCCTAGCCGAGCCCTTTTGACACGTGGCACCCGAGCAAGAGCCAAGGCTTCTGACCTGAGGGATCGTGCAGGTCGAAAGAAGTCCAGCCTCCTCTGAAGATATTTGGCACCATTGCCATGCAAGGCCTTATGGGCGAGAGTCATGGCCTTGAACAGTATCCTCTTCCGCACCGGAAGCCAGTGAAGGGATACAAGGAGATTGGAGGCACTGGTGCGACGGTGTAGGCCAAAAATAGCACGCGCAGCAGCGTTCTGGGTGACCTGCAAGCGCTGGAGGAGGTATTCAGGCAGACCCAGATATAGGACATTTGCATAGTCCAATCAGGACCCTATGAGTGCCTGAACAGTGATCCTCCGATGTTCCACCGAGAGAAGGGGAAAGAACTTGCGTAGCATTTTAAGGATCCCAAAGCATGTTCCCGTAAGAGTAGAAATCTGGGATTTGAGCGAGAGCTCGTTGTCAATTTTAACTCCCAGGTTCTTAGCCCACTTAGAGGACTGAGCAGGAGGGAACATGTCAGCAGGCCACCATCCCTGCCAATCTGGTTCCGATGGGCATCCGAAGAATAGTATTTCGGATTTGTCCGAGTTGCACTTAAGGCTGTTGTGTGAAAACCAGCTAAAAACAGCCCCAAGGCACTCACGGATCCTCTCTCCATCGAACTCTTCGCTCTTACAACAGGTGAAAAGGAGCTGGGTGTCGTCAGCATAAGAGACTATCCGGGCCCCGTAGGACTCCGCCAATGTCGCCAGAGGGGTCATAAGGATGTTAAATAGAGTGGGGCTCAATACAGAGCCTTGAGGCACTCCGACTCCCAATGGTGGCATCTCGGCGGAACCGGGTGGGACCCAGACCGTCTGCCGGCGGTTGGCCAGAAAGGAACAGAACCAGTTGAGCACCGTCCCCCCTAGTCCGATGTCATGAAGTCTAGTGAGGAGATCCTCATGGGGGACGGTGTCAAACGCCGCCGACAGGTCTAACATGACTAACATCACCCTGCCTCCCGTGTCCAGCACCTCCTTAACGATCTCCGAGACTTCCAGGAGCGCCGTCTCGGTGCTTAGGTTGGAGCGAAAGCCCGATTGGGATTCATGAAGTAATTCATTAGACTCCAGGAAGTTAGTCAGTGCTGGAAGGAGCGAGATTGGCCTATAATTGGAAGGCGCCTCTGGGTCAAGATTGGGCTTCTTGATCAGGGGGATGACCATGGCTTGCTTCCAGGCCTGGGGAAGGCAACCCTGACTCAGGGATAGATTAAGGATAGGATTAGCTATGGGGTTGATGACGTCTGCCATTTTCGCTAGGAATTTTGCTGGGCACGGATCTAACGGTGAGCCCGATTTAAGGTCCCTCATCAAGGCTAAGGAAGTGGCAAACGGAAGGGGAGGGAAGTCTAGCAAAGCTAGGCCTGGGGGAGATAAAGAGATTATCTCAGTCGGCGCCGCAGACGAGTCATCTGGAGATCTCGACGGGAAAGAGTCCTGAATTTGCCTGATTTTGGTGGTGAAGAAGTTGGCAATAGTGTTAGCCCAGGTCTCCACCGGGGCACCCTGAGTAGAGATTGACCGGGGGCTGGTGAATTCACGCACGATTGAAAAAATCTCCTTACAGGAGCTAGCTGCGTCTTCAATCCTCTTGGCGAAATAACATTTCTTGCCCTGAAGAACTAGATCATGGTATGACTTCATCATGATTCTATAACGTTGTTTAGCCTCAGGCTCATACTGGGCTCTCCAAGCCCGCTCAGCAACTTTGCATTGCCTACGGGCGTGGGCTAATTCCTCGGTAAACCAGGGGGCAGAGACCCGCAGGGCAGCGGACCTGGGTGGCTGTAAGGGAGCGAGCTCATTTAGTCTGGCAAGAAGCCAGGATTGCAGGCTCTCCAGATCTTTCTCCAGGTCGCCCGTACAGGGCACAGGGTGATCTGCCAGAGCATGCGTTAGCATATCTGGGGTCACCCGATGGAGTGCCCTATAGCTGCTGCCCTGCTGCCTCGTGGCACTGGCCGGAGAAGCCTCGGTAGATGGTATTTCAAAATGGACAAGATAATGATCAGACCAAACGACTGGCAGAAGTGTTACAGCCATGATCGGTGTGGTGGAAAAGACCTGATCAAGTGTGTGACCTTTGTCGTGGGTCGGACCAGAGAGATAGGGGGAGAGACCTAGGGTAGAGGCGATATCCAGCAATTTTATGGCGTCCTGGTCATTGTGGTCGTCCATATGGAAATTGAAGTCTCCCGCCAGTAGGCACCGTTCCGATCTAAGGACAAGGACCGACATGGCCTGCTGTAGATCATCAAGAAAGGATCCCACTGGACCCGGAAGTCTATAAACAATCATACCCTTCAGCGCTTGTTGCGGCGATAGGGAGATGGTAAAGGCTAGAGAGTCAGCCCCTGCAATGTTGTGAGTATGCGTGACCGTGCACGGAAGAGATTTTTTCACAACCAAGGCAACTCCTCCTCCCCTGCCCTTGTCCCTGTCCTGTCGATGGATGGTATAGTCAGTGGGAATGGCTGCCACAATGTCCGGGTGGGAGGAATCATTGAGCCATGTCTCAGTGAGCATCAAACAGGTGGGACTGGTCGTCAAGAGGAGATCAAAAATCTCTTGAGTGTGTCGGTGCAACGATCTCGTATTAAGGAGTAAACAAAGGTGTTTTATGCTACACTCCTTAACAGGGATAGGGGAAGGGAGGGAGCGAACAGGGTGCCAATAGCAGGCAGGGCACTTATGTTTACCCCTATATCGGCCAGGAAAAACTGAGTGACACGACGTATTCCAGTTGCGCAACGAATAGAGCTCCTGAGCGGAGTATGAAAGCATAGTGGCCAGAGGTACCTGCCACGCCGAACGCCTCCGGGACGCTGACGGGCGCAGACGGGCAGGACTCTGGCGCGACTCCGGCGCAGGTCCGGCGCATCCGCTGACCGCGTCCGCTGCGCGGAGGGAGAGGGGAGCTTTATATAGCGCTGCTAGAGCGCGAGGGCGGAGAGTCCTACCCCTAAGATGGCGGCCGAGATGCGTCAACACTCAGCCGAGGGCGGTCTAAAACCCCAAACAAGGGTGAGGGAGCAGGCGAAGCGCTTACAAGCGCTGGGAAGTCATAGGCAGGCAGCTGGGCGCTTATAACACAAGCGCGATCTTAGGCTGCACAGTAATTAAAATACAGTTTGCAAACACGAAGAAAACACACTCGTTTTAAAAAAGCCCAAGAATAGAGAGAAGACCTCCCGGCTTCCGCCTCAGGAGGGAAAAGGGTAAGGTAGCAGTTGGTAATCACCAGCAGAGTAGCAGTATTCCCTTTTATAGCGCTGCTAGAGCGCGAGGGCGGAGAGTCCTACCCCCAAGATGGCGGCCGAAATGCGATCCCTGCCCTCGGCGTCAACACTCAGCCGAGGGCGGTCTAAAACCCCAAACAAGGGTGAGGGAGCAGGCGAAGCGCTTACAAGCGCTGGGAAGTCAAAGGCAGGCAGCTGGGCGCTTATAACACAAGCGCGATCTTAGGCTGCACAGTAATTAAAATACAGTTTGCAAACACGAAGAAAACACACTCGTTTTAAAAAAGCCCAAGAATAGAGAGAAGACCTCCCGGCTTCCGCCTCAGGAGGGAAAAGGGTAAGGTAGCAGTTGGTAATCATCAAGGGGTACAGGGGGCAGGTGTACTAGCCTCACACTATCTTCAGGGGGTGCAGCCTGAGGTGTACTGGCCTCACACCATTATCAGTGAATGCAGCATGCAGGTGTACTGGCCTCACACCATCATCAGGGGATGCAGGGGGCAGGTGTACTGACCTCACACCATCATCAGGGGTGCAGGGGGCAGGTGTACTGACCTCACACCATCATCAGGGGTACAGGGGGCAGGTGTGCTGACCTCACACCATCTTCAGGGGGTGCAGGGGGCAGGTGTACTGGCCTCACACCATCATCGGGGGATGCAAGGGGCAGATGTAGTGGCCTCACACCATCATCGGGTGGCAGGTGTAATGACCTCACACCATCATCAGGGGGCAGGGGGCAGGTGTACTGGCCTCACAGCATCATCAGAGGGTGCAGAGGGCAGGTGTACTGGCCTCACACCATCATTGGATGGCAGGTGTACTGACCTCACACCATCATCAGGGGATGCAGGCATCATCAGAGGGTGCAGGGGGCAGGTGTACTGACCTCACACCATCATCGGGCGGCAGGTGTACTGACCTCACACCTTCATCAGGGAGTGCAGGAGGCAGGTGTACTGACCTCACGCTATCATTGGGGGGGGCAGGTGTACTGACCTCACACCATCATCATGGGGTGCAGGGGGAAGGTGTACTGACCTCACACCATCATCGGGCGGCAGGTGTACTGACCTCACACCTTCATCAGGGAGTGCAGGGGGCAGGTGTACTGACCTCACGCTACCATTGGGGGGGCAGGTGTACTGACCTCACACCATCATCAGGGAGTGCAGGGGGCAGGTGTACTGACCTCACGCTATCATTAGGGGGGCAGGTGTACTGACCTCACACCATCATCTGGGGGTGCAGGGGGATGGTGTACTAGCCTCACACCATCATCAGGGGTGCAGGGGGCATGTGTACTGGCCTCACACCATCATCAGGGGGTGCAGGGGGCAGGTGTACTGGCCTCATACATCATCAGGGGAGATGGGGCAGGTGTACTGACCTCACACCGTCATCAAGGGGTGCCGGAGGAAGGTGTACTAGCCTCACACTATCAAATGGGGGTGCAGCCTGAGGTGTACTAACCTCACACCATCATCAGGGGATGCAGCCTGAGGTGTACTGACCTCACACCATCATCAGGGGATGCAGGGGGCAGGTGTACTGAGCTTGCACCATCATCAGAGGATGCAGCCGGCAGGTGTATTTTTAATGTTTAATAATTGTGAGACTACATGGCTCACTGGTATATATGAATCCCTTCATTTAGCCTTGGCTCTTTAAAGAACAGTGCATTATGAAATTTAAACACCCATATTAACAGTGTTTACATCCAAGCTACATGTGCCAGAATGCTATGTATCCTTGCTGAAATTCAGGACTTGAGGTGTACTGTGCAAGGGGGTCCCTTTGTGACCTTGTTATAATACATCAAAGATTTAGTGTGGCCTCAGTGTGTGGTCTTAACTCCTTTATACACTTACAATGCAGGCATTACATCGCAACATTCTTTACAAGGCATGACACTACAATGCAGGCACTATAACGCATGATAATACATCGCAATTCACTACTACGCAGGCATTACAATGCATACCATTGGAGTTAGAATAGTAATTTTTTACCCTTACACTATCCAACACTTACCCTACTGATGCACCCCCTGTAGTTAGATTAGTAATTTGTATCCCCATACTATCCAATACTTACCCTAAATACAATGTGTTGGTATGCATTGTAATGGTATGTGTTGTAAAGGTAGTATGCGATGTAATGGAATGAGTTGAAAAGCTAGTTTTTTAAATGTGATGTAGTGTCATGCGATGTAATGGAATGTGTTGTAGTTGATGTTGTGATGTAAAAACTGCGTTGTAAGTACATGCTTTGTAAATATATGCGTTGTAACATCATACATTCGTCCAGAATGGGTCCTTTTGGAGTTGTTACTCATTTTCACGAATACCTACTCGGACCTTGTGTTTTTTATGTTTGTATTCAGTGGGAGTTTATCTCTGCAATGGATTAAGAGGTATGCTAGGAGGAAACAAAAGCATATTTTTACAGAACAATATTAGTTTCTTCTCTCAGAATGCATGTCTTTATTAAGCACCTTTGTCCACAGTTCTGTACGTTGAACCCTTTGATATCCGCACTTTGTTCCCTAAAGTAAGATGGTTGTTTTATTCATAACTAGCATATGAAGCTGGCTTCTAGTTCATTGATATGCTAATGATTTGTGGGGCCCGGCCAACACATATTTGGGGCTCCCTATTTGGAATACATTTGAATTTATTGCCGCTTTTAGGGTCATTGAAGTCCGTGTGATGTCTAAAAAATATTTAATCGTGTTAAACCTTCAGAAACCGGGGCCGGCAGAAGCATCTAAAAGCCCAAGCTGGCTGGAGTCCACCAGCCAAATACTATCAAAGAAGCTTGAACAGACATTGATAAATATATTTCTTTTTGCGTTTGAGTCTAGATTTTTTCTTGCAAAATCGTTTTATGTGGCTGTCCAGTCAGCTTGTTACTCCCATTGCAGGAAATCCTGTTATAGGTTATGTGTTATATGTTTAGTGGACTAGTGCATAACATTGAAATAAAAAGACTTATACATAAAGCACTTGAAAGTGTAGCTTTAGTTGCTGAATATTTGTAATTACAAATAAATCCCCTTTCACAATAGGCATTCCTGCTGCAGCAACGAAAAATCAAAGCACTGTTCTGAGGATTTTCGCCATCGCATTTGTGAAAATCGAATAACTTTCTCTTTATTTCTCTTCCCCTGCCTTGTCCATCTCAACTTCTATATATGTGTAAACCTACAGCTAAATGTTCGCGCAGAAACTCGAGCCACTTTCAGTGGCGGGCCTTTGTCGGGGTCGGGTAACCCAAATCTCAAAAACAATCATTTCGCCGGTTTCCCACAAACAATGCCAGGGCCACAAGTATTCCTTTTCAGCGTGTTTTTATTTTAAGCCAAGTCACTCGGCGCGTTTCGGAGGCAACCTCCTTGTTCACGAGTACGAGTGCAAATCACAGTGTTTATACAATATCACGTGACACACCTCTACGTAATAGACAGTGACAACAGATTCAAGGTGTTTGAACGTCCTCGGAGCTGGGAAAACAGACTTGTTTAGTCAATGTTGGGAGATACATCGTGAGACATTGCATTAAAATCATCATGCAGTATGTAAATTAAACATTAGGTCATTGCTGTTAACCTAAACATTTTTCTTGAGTTTTTTACCTGCTGTTGCGAAAAGCATTAATTCCGCATCATCATGTGCGGCACCTTGTCATTTCCAACCAAATAAGTGCTGGCGAAAGTTCACTGTGATTATAAGATAAACTACGCCATCTGTAATTCTACGCGCTTGGTGTAAAACACATTCAATCATTAGTGCTCGTGGCCAAGCACGTAGAATTACAGATGCCGTGGTTTATCTTGTAATCACACAGAACTCAACTCTGTGTTGAGGCTGGGTAGGCCAAGCATACACAGTTGAATGTGAGGGTTAAGACTGGGCACACCAAGCATGCACAAGAGAATTTGAGGGTTGAGACTGGGCACACCAAGCATGTACAAGAGAATGTGAGGGTTTGAGGATGGGCAGACCAAGCATGCACAAGAGAATTTGAGGGTTGAGTTTGAGCACCCCAAGCATGCACAAGAGAATGTGAGGGTTGTGGATGGGCAGACCAAGCATGCATAAGAGAATGTGAGGGTTGAGACTGGACAGACCAAGCATGCACAAGAGAATTTGAGGGTTATGGCTGAGCAGACCAATCATGCACAAGACAGTGTGAGGGTTGAGGCTGGCAAGCCAAGCATGTGCAAGAGAATGTGAGGGTTGAGGGTGGGCAAACCACCAATGCGCAAGAGAATGGGAGGGTTGAGGCTAGGCAGACCAAGCATGCACAGGAGAATGTGAGGGTTAAATCTGGGCACACCACGTGTGCACAAGAGAATGTGAGGGTTGAGGCTGGGCAGACCACGTATGCACACTACGGAGCAGATTTATTATTTTTTAGTGCAACATAGTTCAGCAGTTAGGTGCAGCGCTGTGATGTGCGAGGGGAGTGAGCCGCGCTGAGCCAGATTTATGAAATACAGCACGCTGCTGCTCACTACCCCTGCACTAGTACACAGTCTACCTAGGGCCACACAAAACCATAACACCATAGGCCAGAGGTGCGTTTGCTGTCTAGCATAGGATTCGTACTGGAAGCACACCATTCCAGTATAAAATCCTATACATAGAGTAATCCTTAAACACTCCAGAGTTTGTGTTTGTACTGTAAAGTGCTGCACAGGTTGTGTTTGTGTTGTAAAGTGCTGCACATATTGTGTTGGTGTTGTAAAGTTCAGGGCAGGTTGTGTTTGTGCTGTAAAGTGCAGGGCAGGTTGTGTTTGTGCTGTAAAGTGCAGGGCAGGTTGTGTTTGTGCTGTGAACTGCAGGGCAGGTTGTGCTTGTGCTGTGGAGTGCAGGTCAGGTTGTGTTTGTGTTGTGATGTGCAGGGCAGGTTGTGTTTGTGCAGCACAGATGCAATGTGTGGAGTGTTTGAAGAAGTGACAACGTTTCTCTATGTTATCACCTGATTCAAGGGTTTTTTAACCTAAAATTCACAGATCCTCAGTACTCTCACAATGCGATATTGAAGCCTTGTACATTTTTCCATATTTCCGCGCGCCGCTAATATATGAAGTATCGCGTGTCCATGGAGGTGATAGAAAGGAGGAGTTTATTTCTTACAGAATGCTCCACCCACAGATCTGCTTCCTCCTCAGATACTGACACCTTCCAACTCCCTCAACAGCATTCCACATGCAGTGTTGCCTCAGAGACTCTGGGATGTCACAGCTCTGTTGAAGAGACTGCAAGAACTTTGTGTGAAGAGTGAGTCATGATTATCTGAGGTGTTACATGTGATTGTGCAGATCTGTGCCCACCCTGTGTGTAGGTCTCTTGGAGTAGTTGATGCCCGTGAATGGCCTGGACGAAGCCTAAACTTTCACTACAAAATGTATGGAAGTGATTTGCGTGTGTGAGACAGTGTGTATGTGCTTGTTTGTGATTGGTCGTCTTGGGTGGATACATTATATATGAGCGTGTAAGTGACTGATCCGTCTGATTACTTATTTCCAGTGTGTAGGTCTTTGTGCCTGGGGATGAATTGTGTTTCACATGAGTGTGCGCGCAGCAGAGCACAATGCCTGTGTAATTGTGCAGCATTGAAGATGTGGTTAAGAGATATCTGGTTTGTAACATTAATCCATTTATAAATGAGGTGTGAGGCTCTACAAGGGAGAGCTGGAGTTTGTGTCAAATCTGTGAGTACCAAATTGAATGAACTTTTTAAAGAGCAATTTTATTTGTGTGCGTGTTTTTTGCAAGTATTTGATTTGTGTGTTGCAAGCATTTTGCCAAAGACAAGCCTGCCTGCTGCTAGGCACATCTTGCCGCCACCGCTGGGACCAGAAGTCAGGTAGTATCCTCATTAATTCTCATATTCTGCATAAGATCTAAAGTCTTTCAGGTACACAGATCTCCCCCATGTTTGTCTCGTTTTTAGAGGCAAATGGCGTGTATGCCAGCCACACATATAGAGTAATCTGGTACCCAACAGACCTCAGTTTGGACCAACAAACAATAAGACTCTTCAACATCCTCAGATTGAGGAGTCTATAAAAGCGCTTACCTAAACCCACCCTCCCTTGGCAAAGATAAGGTGGAAATACTCAAATTATTAGAATCTCCTAAGCCGGATATCCTGTTCTTAACTGAAATCTGGTTGTCAGGGGAATCTACTCCAGATCTCCAGAAGCCATACCCGAAGATAACCAAAAGAGAACGAGCTCGGAGGAAGGAGTGAGAAAGCAGCAATTATTCACCAGTGGATTCACACATCCCTGAAACAAATTACTCAAACTGAAGGGGTAGATCTGCTTTCCTTTCTCAAGTTTCGAGTTGATGACGACAACTCGGTCCCTAAAGATAATGAATTTGCTGATTTAATGATGTTGAATTTACACCAACACATTACATGCTCAGATCACAAAAAATGAAATCCCTTAGATCTTATCTGGGAGTATAATTCGAATTGACGGAATATAATCATCCTTCCTTGCATGCAGTCCAATCAGTATTTGATCAGCGTTTGTATTCCGGTAGATTTTTCTAACTTGATCCACAAGCAGGAAATGAAACCATACACACATGGCAATACATTAATACAGAGCCAGTGTTATCAACACTTTCAAACCCCTCCCCCCTCTTCCCGTCAATTGAAGACGTCCTCTCCAAAGAAAAATAACCCACTCTGTGGCTCGGACAGGCTAGTGACCCACACCCCTCAAATCCAACAGCGTGTTAAAAACCGCACCAGACCAGTGCCCTGGTACAAGCCAGAGTTAAAGGAGGCAAAACCTGCATTGCGTCGACACTGCCGGGAAAGTGATGCTAAAGAGAGCAAAATAACATTTTTAAATTGAGCTTGAGGAATATAAAGGCAACCCCGTTCCATGCAAAGTCCTCTTAATAGGCAAAAAAAATCTTAGAAGTAAATAAAAATAGTTTTTTGATATCCTGAATGATTAGTCGCCCCCAGATGAAATGAGAACTTCCCTGATTCCTATCGAGGCATTCTGTGACAATCTAAATACTTAACAAAAACATTCTTTAAAGATAGTATAAACAAATACAGTAGCAATAATTCTGAAGTTGAGTCTGAAAAGAACTCAACCACCTTATCCATGTTTGAAGAAATAAACGGGCTTCATGAATTTATGATCAAGGTCAAATCTGGGTCACCTACTGACCCTTGCCCTCCAGCAGTCATAGAATCTCTGACCTCATCAATCAATCAATCAGCATTTATAAGGTGCACCCCAAGGGTATCTGGGCGCTGCGGGTGCTGCGTCTCAGTCGAAAAGCGAGGTCTTGAGCAATCCCCTGCAGAGCGTTTTCATCAATTCAGCAGCTCAAGCGATCGCTCCAAGCGCGTTTCAAAATGCTGTAGAGCTCACGTTACTGAAAAACCAGGGAGAAGTCCCGGATATAACCAGGAGTTATAGGGCAATACCTCTGCTCCCTTAACCTGCAAAAACTATTGGTCAGAGAACTATCTTGAAGAGGTTCCAGGCTTTATAAATACACCAGCTCTCAGATGATTCTTATCAATGGAATGTCAGCCTCACCACTCCAGTCTCAAAATATGATGCAATTTGATGATTACTCAGTGAGGTTCAATCAGCTAAAACTGAATATTGACCAAACTGAGGATTGTAATTTGAAAGAATAAGACCAACGTTTGGAGCCAACTTTACTCTCCAACAAAAATGAGATTGTTACCGGAGCCTAAACCCACAGCTAAAAGCCTCTGAGTGATAATCAATAGCAATCTTAGCAAGAACCAGCTGCTGGAGCAGTAGGATCTAAATGCAGATTTTTGCTGAAACTGCTTCAGAAACTAACCCCACTCCTCCCACTTTTGACGAGAAAAGCAATAGCGGTGGCCGAAGTCCTATCTAGATCGCATTATGGCAACCAAGTATATGTAAGAATACCCATTTATCACCATTCATAGACTACAAGTAATTCACAGCGACGCAGCTTGTTTACTACATCATACATGAAAAGGGCAAATTACTTGACCCTATATTTAGTAACTGCCTGGATCTAACTGTTGATCAACCCACCCCCCTTCCATGGTCGGACCATTTTTTGGTCCCGTTTACCTGGGTCAAACACAAAACCCCCCAGCCACCTCCCCAAGTCACCACCAGGAGGAACTGGTCAAAACTCCCATTGGAGTCCTGGCTGCATAACCTGGACTCCACTCGCCCGTCACCCTGCCTAGACCCCAATGTGGCAAACGTCTACTATGAAAGTTGGATCACCCACTCGCTAGACTCGATCCTCCCGCTTCGTAGATCCTCCTCGAAGAGACTACAGAAATCTGCCCCCTGGTTCTCTGACTCTCTAAGACAGCTAAAACGCCTTTGCAGGCAACGAGAGAGAGCCTGGCGTTTAGACTTCCTCCCAGATAAAAAGGCTTCCTACAAAGAGGCGATCAAAGCCTACAAAGAAGGGATCAGAACGGCTCAGGCAACCCACTACTCTGAGAAAATACTAGAAGCGAAATCTAAGCCCAAAGAAATTTTCCAAATTATAAAGCAACGTTCCAGTGCCAACACGGCACCCCCTCCTAACAAAACCCAGGACCAATGCAACGAGCTTGCAGATTTTTTTCACAACAAAGTTCTAAAAATTTACTCTACCTTCCCAACTGCAGCCACAACCCCGGATGCGATTAATCCACTCCCCCCTAGACCACCTCTTCACCCAGACCAGCCTTCCCTCGAGCACTTCCCTCCTCTGGACCTCGACACTTTAAGCAAGGTGGCACAACAAGTCAAGTCGGGCTCCCCTTGTGATCCTGCTCCTCCAGAAGTCCTGATGCAGGCAAGCAAAGCCACCCTGCCTGTAATCCTGGATCTTCTAAACACATCCATATCCGCTTGCTCAGTCCCCACAGCTTGGAAGCAGGCCATGGTACGGGCACTGTTGAAGAAACCCAGCCTAGACCCAGATGACCACTCCAGCTACCGTCCCATCTCACTTCTCCCTTGGGCTACCAAGGTGTTAGAGAAGTATATAAACGCGCAGCTGGTCCAGTTCCTGGAGGACCACTCTCTATTACACACATCCCAGACAGGCTTCAAACCGAAGCATGGCACGGAAAAACCGCCTTGTTAGCGGTCACCGAAGAAACTAGAAGGATACTGGACCAGGGAGGATCAGTGGCAGTGATCCTCCTTGATCTAAGTGCCGCCTTCGATACGGTCAGCTATACCACCTTGCTGGACCGTCTCTATAACATCGGAGTTTCAGGTGACGCTTTAAGGTGGTTTGACTCCTTTCTGTCTGGGAGGTCGTTTCAGATCTTCGACGGAGAGACAGTGTCCTCTAGCAAACCCCTGAGCTGCGGAGTACCACAGGGCTCCTCCCTGAGCCCTGTATTGTTCAACGTGTACATGAGGCCGCAGGCGGGTGTTGTCGAACCATATGGCATTAAAATCGTGTCATACGCCCACGACACACCGCTTGTGGTCTCGCTGGCCACGGAGAACAACAGGCATTCCCCAGCCGACCTGCTAAAATGCCTAGAGGACGTTAAGGGATGGATGACCAACTCCTCCCTAAAACTAAACGGAGAAAAGACGGAGCTCATGCTCCTAGGCCCAACCTCTCCTGTGCCTTTCACTTCCTTGTGGCCCAGTGCACTGGGCCCCCCCCCCCACCCCTAAGGAAAGTGTTAAAAGCCTGGGAGTGTGGCTGGACAACAAACTCTCCTTCTCCACCCAGGCCACAAAACTGTCCGCCACTTGCTTTGGCCTACTTAGAATCTTGAGGAAGGTTCTCCCGCTACTTCCCCTAGAGGCCAAAAAGGTGGAGGTACAAGGTCTCATCCAGTCTCGCCTGGACTCGAACAACGCCCTATACGTGGGGGCACCTGAGATGACCCTCCGAAAATTGCAGGTTGTTCAAAACTGTGCAGCACGCACCCTGCTGAAAATTCCGCGCACCCAGTCAGCCAGACCTGCTCTAAAAAGTCTCCACTGGTTGCCAGTGAGGCAGAGAGTGGCCTTCAAGGCGCTGTGCTTGGCGCACAGCGCCTTCTGGAAAACGGGCCCAGCCATTAACACCGACCTTGTCACCCCCTACCACCCTAACAGGAACCTTCGGTCGACGGAGGCGTTCCTCGCCGTTGTTCCCAGAGTGAAGCGAGCCAGGTCTGGGGGTAGGCTGTTCTCTTTGAACACCGCCAGGCTCTGGAATGCTCTCCCCATCTCACTCCGGTCCAACCCAGACCTCCTCTCATTCCATAAAAACTTAAAGACACTGCTGTTTGCCAAATCCTATGTACCTTAGCTCCTCTTCCCGTCACTTCCCTGCTTCAACTCAGCGCTTGGACGCCTACGGGCAGCAACCGCGCTTAACAAATATTTTTACAATTACAATTACAATTACAATCTTCAGAGGTGGGCACGCGTCGCACCTATATTGAAATAACAAATCCACTCCAAGACCCTCTGCCTCAGCCCTAAAGGGGTGAGAGGTGTAGCCCCTCACTTCTTTGCAAACCAGGTGGAAATGCATACACCCGAACAAAACCAGAGATCTCCTCGCTTGAATTTATTTGCTATTGCAAAATATAGAAGATCAGATCAGGTGGACGCAGCTTTGGTACAAGTTCCTTTCATCCAGAAATCTGACAGCCCACAAGCCTATTCATACAAGATTCTTCCCTCTTCTGATTTGTTGTCTCCTCTTTTATGTATTTCTGATTCAGTTCCAGGGAACCACAGGTTGAACATGCTCTCTATAGATGCAATGACATAACAAGCGTTTTGTAGATCCTGTAGAGGTTTGGTATGTTGGCGTGTCCTTCAGTCACTGAACTGAATACTGCAAAAGAGAGGTGTACAGTGCAAGTGAGGATGATAGCGCAGTCTTGTCTGCCAGGGTTTTATAAACCTTTCATTGCTGCAAGGCAGTTACAATATTCTCTTTTTGTGGTAGCACAGTGTACAATTTGAGCAGACCAAGGAACAGACATAGTGTTGGAAACACATTTCAAATCCGTGCCTTTCATAATATATGAACTATGTTGCAGGTATTGTGACATTTTAATGATGCATTTTATTCTGGTTTTAGAAATGAGCGATGTTATCTGATCACACTGGGGTTGGTGAGACAGGAAGGAGTATTTTGACCTAACCGTCCTGTGACAACGTGTTGTCTTTCCTCTTTTCCTCTCCTCAGCAGACACTTGAGACTTGAACATCAGTTACCAGAATGGGCAGAAGACGGGCTCCAGAAAAGAAAGTGACAGCGCAGTGTTCACGTGAATCCGTAAGAGCCACAGCCCCATCTTTACCTCTCCATAACGTCTCTGCTTTGGGATCTCAAAATTATGCTAAGAGGGACCAGGACCTGGAACCGCTTTCGGAGAACCTGCCCCACATTATCCTTTTATCCATGCTGGAGGAGTTGGAAGCCAAGCTGGAGAACTTGCTGAACACTGTGGAGGACGTACCTTCTAGAGTCGCTGGGCTGATCAAGAAAATCTGGATAGAAAAGGATCAAGGTTCCCTAGATAATGCTGCAGTGACTTTGGAGGTGATCTGTCCAGTGAGCATTAGAGATTGTGCTGTTAGCCGGTCTCCTGCGACACCTCAACTGGACAGGCCAGTGGAACCGAGCTTGTGTCTTCAGACAGTGTTTTCTGATGGGCATGCACCAAAGCAGGACTGTACGCTCTCTTCTACGACCGATGTTCAAGGGCGTCCAGAGGAGCCAAACCTTTGTCTACAGCCAATGTTTCTACATCGATGTGACCCACAGCAGAACCAGTGCGTGCAACCTGGGTTTCCAGACGTACACGATATTAAAAAGTAAAACTGATGCTTGATTATATAAAAATGATAGAGTTTATTTGAGAGTCACAAGGTGAAGCACAGCACGTCCGTTGTCCAGCAGTTCCTGGAAGCATAGCAGTTGCAAACAGAATCTGGAACACAGCATGTAAGATGCAGGCACGCATCATACATTCCAGGCTCAGCAGAGAATGTAACACATCTTATCCCTAAACAAAAGAAGTTAACACAGGTACCTACTAGGCATTCTTTTTGGTCTAACATCAGTTTTAACCCTAGAGGCAATCGACAAATCATTATGAAGAGAACCTTGAGGACACTTATTAACATTGCGTATCAACATGCCAAAATTATCATCAGAACAAGACATTGGAGAGGTATGTGGTTTATAAGAATCAGGACATTTGGCCACTCTACGAACATTCCAAACTCTTCCATCTTGAGTGGCAACACTGTTTTTGAAAACTTTAGCCACTTTAATGGGGGGAAAGAATTTAAAAAACCCTTTAACAAGAAAACCAGGTTTTTTATCCTCACCCATTCCCCAACCACAAAATCATGAACTTTGACATTCATTTTTGAATCAAACAAGACCTTCATACTTTGTTGCTTACCCTCAACACGTTTGGCAATGCTCTCAAGATCAATTTTAGAATCATTTTTTTTCAACTTTTTAATCCACCAGGGACAAATAGCAGAAGAAGGTTCTCTTCCTTTCAGAAGTTTGAAAGGACTTACACCAGTAACAGAGTGAGGTGTGATGCGATATGTCCATAACCTTTTCCTGACAACATCCAACCAATCATCATCAGAAGAACTTATACTACTAATACAATCCTTAAGAACTCGGTTGAAACGTTCAACTTGACCATTTTCCCTAGGCTCATACAAGGAGACAGTATGATGTTTAATACCACAACTCTTAAGGAAATCTACAACAACAGAAGAAACACGTTGTGCACCATTATCAGAAATAAAAGTCTCAGGGAAACCTTCTCTAGCAAAAATCTCTTGTAAGAAAACCATAACAACCTGTGAAGAAGCATTACTAACAAACTTTACTTCAGGCCATTTCGAATGGTAATCAACCAAGACCAAAGCAAATCGAGCATTTAATGGCAAATGTCTGAAAGGACCAGAGATATCAAAAGCCACTTTCTGCCAAGGAAAATTAGGCCAACTCACAGGCTTAAGGGGAGCAGAAGATAAATGAAGCATCTTATCACTACTAATACATTGGGAACAGTCCCTCACCATTCTGTCAACCATCTTATCAATGCCAGGCCACCAAAAGTTTTCCCTAACCAGACGCTTCATGGATGACATACCAATGTGACCTTGGTGAGAAAGCAACAACATTTTCTCCTGTAAAGAAGAAGGAGGAATTATCTTACCAGTTTTAAACAAAAGGCCACCAAACTCTTCAATTTCAGAAGCAACTTGACAAAAAGGGGCTAACTCTGCAGAAACGCACTTACCGTTTGGCCAACCAACTCTTACATAGTCAAAAACCTGCTGACACACTGCATCCTTACTCAATTCTTCAAACCACTCTTCTTCACTTAACGTTAGAAACTCTTGAGAAATGCAATCACCTATGGAAGCAACAACATCAACATCCAGATCTATAGTAGGAACTTTTTCATCACTACAGGGTAATCTGGAGAGAAAATCGGCCGTAACATTACTCTTACCCGGTACATAAACAATTTCAAAATCATATTCCTGAAGACGTGAAGATAACCGGGCTATCCGTGCTGTAGAGTTCCATCCGCCACCAGGAGACAGAATCCCCACCAACGGTTTATGGTCTGTTCTTAAAATGAACCTATTTCCCCACACATAATTTCTAAAATGTTCCACAGCCCAAATACAAGCAAGCAGCTCCTTTTCAATAACCGAGTACCTTCTTTCTGTGGGAGACAAGGTTCTTGATGCGAATGCCACACACCACTCATCCTTACCCGAACACTGACTCAGAACTCCTCCAATCCCATACAGACTGGCATCCACAGTAACATTGCATTTCTTATTAATGCAGAACGATTTTAGTGTGGGAGCATTGACAATTTCATTCTTGATTTGCTTAAAAACAATATCTTGTTTGTCCGTCCAAATGAATTTAGCAGAACTCCTGGTTAACTCTCTCAGCGGTTCCATCTTGTTAGCAACATTTTGAATACATTTGCTATAATACTCACATAACCCAGCAAATGAGAGTAATTTCTCCTTATTATCAGGAGCTGGTGCTTTCATAATAGCATCCACAAGATTTTTCTTTGGTACAACCCCTTCACCAGAAAGAGTATGTCCCAAATACTCCACAGATTCACAGAAAAATGTACATTTGCTAGCCTTAATTGTCAGACCATATTGTTCTAACTTAGAACAAACTTCTTTAAGGTGAGAATGGTGTTCAGAATTATTTTTAGAAAACACAAGTATATCGTCTTGAAAACATTTGACGAATGACCCTAGATCTTTAAAGATGTGATACATGGCCCTTTGAAAAACTGAAGCAGCCGAAGCCAAACCAACTGGCATTCTCTTGAACTGAAATAACCCATGAGGGGTGATAAATGCTGTAAATTGTTTAGAGTCTTCAGTGAGTTGGATCTGGTGATACGCAGATCTAAGATCTAATGTTGAAAACACACATGCACCATCCAACATACACAACATTTCATTAATGTTGGGAAGTGGGTGACAGTCAGTAACTAAACTCTTATTAAGTGCTCTTAAATCCACACATAACCTAATACTTTTATCAGGTTTAATGGCTAAAACAATGGGAGAAACCCACTCTGATGATTCCACTTCTTCGATTATATTATCTTTCACCATGGTATCTAACATATCTCTAAGCTCATTCCTAATACTAATAGGAACACCCCTTAGTTTTTGTTTAACCGGGACAGAATTAGGCTTAACCTTAATCCTGTGACTAAAACCATTCAGTTTACCTAATTTATCGGAAAACACATTAGGAAAAGAATGAGCAATTTCAGTAAAATCAGATAAAATATTAGATTTCGCATCAGATATAGCAAGAACTGACACACGATCCTTTAACCTAGGATTCAATGTAACTCTTAATTTTGCTTTATCTCTCCAACCCAAGACATTCACTCCTTTCCATGCCACATAAAGTTTGATAACAGCAGAACTACTTTTGATAGAAAGTAGAACTTCCTTAAAACCAATAAAATTGATTTTGGATCCATCAAAGTTATAAGCACAAATATCTGGTTTAGACAATGCATTGACATCAATTAGGTCCCCAAAAGATTCTATACAATATTCCTGAGTGATATAGTCCATGGAGAACATGAGTCCACCATAAGTTCTAATACTTTGCCTAAAACATTAACACAAGTTTTGGGAGATGATAAAGTATCAGCTTGTGAAATATCAAATGACTCTTGTACAGATATCACAATACCAAATTCCTTAATATCTGCATTATTACTCCCTTCATCATTAACGTATGAGACATTACCAGTCGGGTGTTTAGGGGAAGAAAACAAAGATTTGTTAGTGTCTTGGAAAGGCTTTGTAGGAATTTTACACATTTTCGAAAAATGCCCAGTACGTCCACATTTGTTGCATTGTCTAGAAATAGCTGGGCACTGTGGAAAAGAAGCAATATGGTCAGGATTGCCACACCTGAAACAAAAAAACTGTTTAGTCTTACCATCGTTTCTATTGGAATAATAACTTGTCTTCGACTCATGAGGTTTAACCACACTGACCTCATTACTAGAAGTAGAAGGAGTAGAAGTAGATGCTTTATCTAAAGGTTTTATCCACTTATCAGACTGTTCAAGAGCTTTTGCAGTACTGATAGCTGTTTCTAAGCTAGGATCACCTAAAATCGATAACTGTTTTGGACTTTCTTACTTTTAACATGCACAATGATTTGATCCCTGATCATTTCATCTGTCATAAGACCAAAATTACAATGTAATGATAACGCTCGTAAAGCTGTAAGAAAATCATCAAAGCATTCTTTGTCATCCTGAACTCTAGTATAAAACTTGAATCTATTAAGCGCTACACTAGTGATAGGTTTAAATCTCCCTTCAATCCTAGAAACAGCTTCGTCATACACATTACTGTCACCACCAGACCTAACAGGAGGCAAAGTTCTAAATACCAATTGTCCTTCTGAACCAAGACAATGTAAAAAAATGTTCTTTTTTCTCTCTGCGGACATCCTTTCTCCGTCCATTGCTTTGAGATAAGTAAAAAACTCTTCTTTCCATCTTGTCCATGGAATAGGTGGATCACCTTTGGACTGCAAAAACTTTGATGGAGGATCAAATTGCATCTTAAATATTATATTAATTTACAACTAATGGATCATTAAAACAAAAAAAACAAAAAATTATAACAATAAAATGAAAATGCAGGTTAGAAATCATTTCTAAAAAATATCCAGTAGGTGGCAGTCTTGTATAAGCATAAAATGAATTCCTTATGAAGTCTTCACCAGACTAAAGTCGAAAGAAATAATATAATGTAGGAAGTCTTACAATAGAATTGAGCAACAGCTTGTATACTTGAAGAAAATAGTCGTTTTAGTAGAAACAAAAACAAAATTGTTCAAAATAATAATTAATTTCAATGAAACACGCAAAAAATGCAGTAGCGTGTAGAAAGTGTACCTTTTAAAAATCGGAAAGTAAAAGCGATCCTGATTTCTCTTCACAAACAGCTAGAACAGGAAAGCTTCGTGTTTCATGCTCCGGTAACTCCGGTAACTATGGCAACAAAATGGTGGCTTGGTGCAGAACGTGATGACACCATAGGCTAATCCACGTCAATCTTGATGACGCTGGAGGCAGTGTCACACAATAGGCGCATAGGATGTCGCGAGAAGACTCGGCAGTTTCACTTGCAAGAGCGCCGAAAATACAAATAAATGCACCAAAGCCTCCCAAACTCATGAAATTTCACCGGAGTAAGGAGGAAATGGATAGAATACCAAGCGCTTCACTTCTGGAGCAAGAGATGCAGTCCAAACGGCAATACTACGTGGATTCCCAAAATTCCTGCTCCTGTGCTTCAAAACGCGGCAGAAATAAGGTAGAGGTCCTTCGTCGCCAATATTAAAAAGTAAAACTGATGCTTGATTATATAAAAATGATAGAGTTTATTTGAGAGTGACAAGGTGAAGCACAGCACGTCCGTTGTCCAGCAGATCCTGGAAGCATAGCAGTTGCAAACAGAATCTGGAACCCAGCATGTAAGATGCAGGCACGCATCATACATTCCAGGCTCCAGCAGAGAATGTAACACACGAGTCGAAGCAGGATGAGCGCATGCATCCTGGGTTTCCAGATGGAAATGGAGTACAGCAGGATTGTCCTCTATCCCGGTGCACTCAGACAGATCCTCCAGGCAGATCACTGGAGGCAAAACTGTGTCTTTACTCAGAATTTGTTGATGGGCAGACGCCACAGCAAGACCAGAGCATACAGTCAGCCTTCCCAGAAGAGTGGGAGCCAGATGAGCCCCTGAAGCAAGAACCATCCTCATTGTCTGCTAATAGCTGGGACCAGCAACAGAACCTTTGCCCACACCCACTATTTCCTGAAGGACACGAACCACAGCAAAACCACTGTATACAACCCGCTCTACCAGATGGGAACAGACCTGATGATCCCTTGGAGGAAGCATTGATGTGTTCTGATTTCCAAGATCCCCAGGAGAATCGCAGCCTACAACCCGTGTCACCTGATGGGAAGGCACCAGATGAAAACTTAGAGTCTGGGCTGTTGTCCATTGATGAGTTGGGGTCACCACAAACCCAGTGCCTACAGCAACACCTATGGTTGAAGCAGGAACTTCCTTATTCACAGGATCCAAACGTGAACTACGAGCTTGAATCCATGCGCCGTGAAGCACAGGAACCAGATCAGAACGACAAGCTAGAACAGACCTGTGCAGATGCAGAGGGTTCAGATCAGAACTACATACTCGAACCACTGCACCCTGATTCACAGCATCAACATCAGAACTGCAAGGCAGAACTGCTCTGTCCTGATGAGCGGGGTCAGTGTGTGCCTCCATCATTCCTAGGACTGAATACAAATACTGCAGATGAAGACTCAATAGAGAGAGGAAATACAAAATCACATTTATTGCTGTTCGAAGCTACCCCAGGTATGTGTTTCACTATAAATGGACTCTCGGAGTGCATACTACCACATGTAACCTCTTTAAAATGCGTATGGGCAGATTTTAGAAATACTCTGAGGGGAGGATTATGGTTTGGATGGAACCCACTGAGCAATACTGACCCCCGGAGTACGAGTACACAGGGTGGAGATGTTTCCCTGCATTCCCTTCCTCTGGTTCCACACAGGACTGCATCCTTCCTGTGCAGAAACAGACCTGGTAATGGGATTTTGCATGAGACAAATAGGCCAGTAGCTCTTTTCGTTCCTTGTTCGTCCCCATTCCAGGCTGAGGAACTGGAAATAGCGCTATTTATGGGAGGAATTACTGGCCAGAACCACACGTAATAGTCGGATGCAAGTGATGTGGTGTTCATTGAGAATAGCAGCCATGCTCAGTCTATAGAGGGAACTGTGTTTCCAGTTGCACAGTTACACTGGGTAAGACGCAGTCGTCTCTAGTTCCTGATATAAAAATCCTAGTCTGTATTCGGCCTCAACAGCAAGGCTGACCAGGGATGTTGTTGTCAATGCAGGGTTCTCCAGGAGTGCACACCACCTCATGATAGACAGATACACAAAGGTTTTGGAACTCTGAGGTGACTTGCAATAATCTTATTATATGCACCAGGTGGTACTTTATCCTGTATAATACATGGTTCCACCATGACCTTTCCCACAAACCTTGGTGCATAGCTCCTACATATGCAGCAGGTAACATGTTTGCAATCATGAAGAATACACTTACAACCTCTTGTGTAAAAGTAAAAATAAAAACTGTTAGATATTTGTTGCAAAAATATTTTAGAAACTGTTCAATAAAAGTCCATTTAAAAAAATAAAGCTGCACTAGCTCGGAACGTGTAGAAACATGCAGAAAGATTCCACCCTTCCTTTATCTAAGGAAACTAATAAACATATTCCCTCTGCTTCTCATAGTAAGCTAGTAACACACAGCAGAAGAAATAAAAGCAAAGTTCTGTTTGTTGCTTTAAACAGCTTCGTGACTTGACCTTCCTTTCACATCAGCTGCTGGCGCTGGCAGCAGGCATTGTGCCCTCAGGACTCGACTGTAACACCTTATAAAAGCCGAGTTCTGACGTCTCTTCTTCATAATCACTGACTTGGTGCGTCACAAATTCCTGATTATAAAGAAATTAGAGACTGCCATTTATACGGGGATTACAGAATCCCACGTAATATAATTATATATATATATATATATATATATATATATATATATATATATATATATATATATATATCTGCACAAATCTTCCAACCTCCACTACCAAGCGGCGAGAGAAGAGACAGACCCCACGTGTTTCCAGGCAAGATGTTTATTTCGTTCCTGTGCCTTCCAAAAGATGCAACGTTTCGACTAACGATGTAGTCTTGTTCACACACCACATTGCACAAAGTGGAAACTTTTTTTAATATTTTTTGCAGTGGAGACACGCCCCTCCGGGTCCCACCTCCAAACGTGAGTCACATGGTAACAATTTAAAACCAAATCAAATTGATTAAAGGCACAGTGCATGGTAACATTCTATGGTTGTAACAGTTATACAAAGCAAAGTAATAACACAAACATTGTATCGTTAATCCCATTTGCATGAATAACTATGAAACTTTAAAAGTTGTACAGTATAAATAACCGCATGAATGCGTGAATATTCATTAAAATAGTTTGCTTGGACACATATGAAACATATCGCCTCGACGATGATTTGTATGCAGACTCATTCTGTTAGGCTGTTATTTACTACAACCAAAATAAACAATGACCGCATGAATGCGTGAAATTCATATGAATCTTAGTAGGACTGAATCCAAAGACATACAGCATTCCAATGTGCAAAGCTTGCAATCTTAAAAGGAGATGTGTCATTGCCAATTAAACTGTTGAAATTTACATCCCAATGTTGCACTGTGCTGAGTTGTTGATGACCTGTACACATAATGACTTTAAAACACCAAAACCAGCACCTACGTGTATAATACAATGATACAACAACATATGATCGCCCTTCTCCATATGTGCCACAGTATATGTACATATATACATTATTTGTGAGACTCAAATCATGATTATATGGGAACTATCTGCGCCAAAGGGTTGTGTAACCCCATAAAAGATAAAAAAGTGCATGAGTCAATACCAAGTGTTAAGAAAAAATTATAAATCACCCAAAAAGAAAGAATCCATGTGTTTGTTTTACAAGGAAAACTAAGCTGTCCAAAAGACAAAAACAACCAGAACTGTACAGAAATCAGACTTCAAAATACCTAATATTAGGTGCTGTTTAACAGGATTTCATATATTTACATACTATCTACAATTATGCTCACGTTGTACCCACTATGTACATTATTGTGCAGAGAAACATTGACAATTGAGTGTCCCTAAAGGAAGTTATGAAGATCCTCCGTTGCATTCAACCCGTTGGGTTGTTTGCTGTCGAGTTTGATGATATATTGGGTTTCCAACCGGCGCAGTAATTTCTCGCGGTCACCTCCTCGTTTGAGGGGGGCCACGGCGTCGATGACAAAATAGGTGAGACATGATAAATCCCTATTATGCCTGATGTTGAAATGTCGCGCCACTGGATATGCGCCATCGTGGTTTACAATGGCCCTGAGGTGCTGCAATATTCTCACATGCACCTGTGCGCCGGTACTGCCCACATAGCGTAAGCCGCATGTGCAAGTTAGGACATATACCGCAAACTCCGTGCGGCAGTTGAAATTGCCGCGGATGGAATAATCAGTGTCGGAAAACGGAGTGCGGTAGTGGGTGGTATTTTGTCCAAACTTGCATGCCCGACAGGAGGAACATTTGTGGAAGCCCTTTCTACCGAACCACTGATCCATCCTAGGTATTTCTGGGCTGGACCGTGACAGTTTACTGCGCATACTGAATGCGCGCCTGAATGTAATCACAGGTTTTTCAGGAGTTAAATTACGTAGCACTGCATCTGTTTTCAGAACTGCCCAATGTTTAGTGACAATAGATTTAATTTTGCGGTGCTGCTGGCTGAAAGTTGTTATGAGTCTACTCGGGTTGGGGGTTGTGTCATTAGCAAGGGGTTTGGCTGATAGTAGGGATTCTCTAGTTCTATCCCCACTTTTCTTCAATGCGGTGGCAAGACACGATTTACTGTACCCTCTTGCCTCCAGTCTCGCAAGCATTGAGGACGCCCCTTCCTCAAATTTCGCCTGAGTGTTGCATATTCGCTTAAGGCGTAGTAATTCCCCCAACGGGATGCTATTGATGACATGTTTGGGATGGCCACTGCTGGCATGAAGGATACTATTGCCAGCAGTGGACTTTCTGTGGAGGGCAGTGATAACATGATCATTGACGATACTGATGGATACATCAAGAAATTCAGCAGTGCTTGTACTGATGTTGGAAGTAAAAAATAAGTTGAATCTGTTTTTGTTGAGTGTATTTACAAAACTTTGAGCACTGCTGACATCACCCTCCCATACACAAAAAATATCATCGATAAACCGCATCCAATATTTGACATGCTCAAAACCAGAAACGCCTGGAAGTTCCTGCTCCTCCCACAGCCCCACGTGCAAGCACGCGTAGCTGGGAGAGAAGCAGGAACCCATAGCTACACCTCGTATCTGTCTCCATATGTCCTTGCCAAACATGAAAAAGTTATTATTCAAACACCACAGTACTAGATCACATATCATTTTGTTGTGGCTATAGTATGCACATGACTTACGTCCCAGGAAGTGTCGGACACCCTCAATTCCTGTGTGGTGCTCAATGCACGTATATAGAGATTCAATGTCAAGGGTTATTATGCACCAGTCATTTTGCCAAGGTATAGTTTCCAGTTTGGACAAAAAGTCTCCAGTGTCCTTAATGTAGCTGGGTAACCCCTGGACATGTTCTTGTAGATAAAAATCTATATACCTGGAAATGTTTTCCCCCATGCTGTTGATTGCGGAGATGATAGGTCTCCCGGGGGTAGGATTCTGTTTCTTATGCACCTTAGGAATTAAATATAAGTGCGGGATAACTGGATGTTCCTTCAGTAAGAATGTGCATTCGGTGGAGGTAATTAGGCTGGCTCTTTTGTAGCCTAACAGCATTTTTTTGATGTTCTCCTTCGCCTGTTTATATTGGACACCATTGCTCAGTACATAACAATTAGCGTTATTCAACTGGCGTTTTGCTTCCGCAATGTATTCCTCCTTCTGCCACAACACAATGTTCCCCCCCTTGTCCGAGGGACTAACAACGATTTCATGATTTTTTGACAGTTTGTTCATTAAATTGTGGTATTCCTTGGTAGGAAAGTTGGGCATTTCCTTAGTGTGGTGGATTTTCCTATTAAGTTTTTTCAGATCTTCCACGATACAGTCATGATATATGTCCACCGCGTCCTTAGGCATGACGGGGACAAATTTGCTTTTTGGTTTAAAGGGACTTTCTCCGGCACCCTTTTGGGGGACATCAATTTCACGTAGTTCCCTCTGGGTGTCAGGAACATCTGCATTGGTATCATCATTTGCTGGGTTGGCCTTGCTCAGATTGCACAAGGTGATGAGAGTTCTCGCATCATTGGCAGGTACCAGAGTTGGACTCTGCTCGGTAGATGATGTTTTGCTAGAGTCCACTGAGGTAGCGTCGGATTTTGATTTGACTGCATATAGTTTTTGCAGTTTTAATTTTCTTATGTAGAGATAGACATCAGCTCTAGTGTTCGTGTAGTTAAAAGAGCTCTCCGGGCAAAAGTTCAAACCTAGTTTGAGGATCTGTTCTTCAGCAGTGGTTAACGTCATATCCGATAAATTGACTATTGTACTTGCGTCAATTATTGCTTGTTGGTTTTCTTTTTGAACCATTTCTTTTTTTGCGCTTGCGGCTCTTTTGGCACGCTTTCTTCTTGCCCTCCGCCTTGCATTTTTCCCTTTCCGGCGTTGCGTGAGCGTGTCCGAGGGCCTTGTGCTTGCATTTGAGCCTCCACTAAAAAATCAATTTCCTCACCTACATCAAAAAACTCCAAAGAGCGATTTTCCTCTGTGAGACTTAGTGTTGATCCACATGAGCTGGATGAACCAGCTAAAGAAATGGTATCCGTTGACGTTAACTCCAAATTTTCCATTGCTGTTCCCGTGTTAGGTTGAGACACGGTTGCCTTTGTCTTTAAGGCTGTTTTCTGTATTTGCCGCTGTTTTTTTGCTTGGTCATATTTGCGAGCAAATGTGTAAATTTGTCCGGTCTCATAATCATTAAGATCCCTTGCAAATTTGTTGATTTTCCGTGTCTTGATTTTCTCCTCGTGTTTTTTAAGGCGCTCACTAATATCCTTGCGTCCTTTGGTGATTATTGCCTGGGTCTCCACATCACTTATTGCATCTAAATCCTTGTTAATTTGCACTATTTCCTCCAATAGTGCAGCCCGGTCTATGATGGCATATTTAATCAGCAACTTAATTAAATTCATGGATGCCCCTAAGTTGAGTTCTCCCCATTCTTTAAGCATGTTGGGGTTTGGATCCATGAAGCTGGGAGCCAGCATGATTCGCAGCCCTCTAGGGACGCGTCCAACTTCCTCATATTTAGTGAGCGATTTGTGCTCCCACCACTTTGTGATTTCCGAGCGCGACTTTTTTTCCAACAAAATTAGCATTTTTTTCACATCCTGGTTTCCTGTAGTCTCGGCGTTAGCTTGAATACGCTTGTTGCCTACTCCACGTGGTATCTGGGCAAACAAAGCGTCCGCCGCCGCTTCCCGTTCTGTTTCAGAACTGGCTGCCATGACCTCTGGCAGCTCGGTTAACAGGTGTCGTTTTGGAAGTTTGTTATGCGTGCACTAATCTTTAAGGAACTCGGGTTGGAAATGAATTTAAACCCACTGCGCGTTGCTGCGCGCCGCCTTGGAAACAAACGCTGCCTCCTCACCTGACGTGGGTTGATGTAACGGAACCCGTTTCTCTTCACTCGCCGCTGTGACCAGTAATTAAACCAGCCTCCCTCGGGGTGAAGAAATCCAAGTACTCCGACGATGGTTTGTCAGGGGGCTTTCCGCTTTGGTATTCCTCCAGGAATCCGCATTCACACTCGGTTGTACGTTCGAAAAGCCACTCAAGAGAGGAGGGGGTGCTGCCAGCGGAGACAGCCGGCTTCCGCAATTAAATCTGCACAAATCTTCCAACCTCCACTACCAAGCGGCGAGAGAAGAGACAGACCCCACGTGTTTCCAGGCAAGATGTTTATTTCGTTCCCGTGCCTTCCAAAAGATGCAACGTTTCGACTAACGATGTAGTCTTGTTCACACACCACATTGCACAAAGTGGAAACTTTTTTTTATATTTTTTGCAGTGGAGACACGCCCCTCCGGGTCCCACCTCCAAACGTGAGTATATATATATACATATAATAATGTTGGCACAGTTCAATGAATCTGCACATAACTATTTCGGATGTGCATGGCTAGTTACATGCAGTGTTTTTTTGTGGTCCTCAAATTAAGCCACTAGTCATTTAAGAAAGATCTAGCCGGACCTTTAGCCCACAAATGGTCCGTGCATCTGGACTCGCGGACCCAAATGTAAAAATATATTGGATCCGATTGGATGAGGAATCTTTATCGCCCATCCATTTCAGATACGTAAACCCAAAGTTGGGTTTGCGGACCTGAAGCTCCCTGATTGGCTGGCTACATCTTGAACCATTACATGATGAAGAGACTTGTTCCCCGCATCCTGTAAGAATACTAAAGAAGCCATAAAGTGCTGTGGTGCCATCCTGTCTCTCCATGGCACAGGGGCTGCCTAATGTTAAAATGTAGAAAGAAATTGCTGATTTTGAGACAGAGGTTGGATTCCACATCATGACCCTTGAGGTCCGTAAACCTTAAGCAGGAGTCTGCGCAGGCACAGTAATTGGCCTTGTACGTTGGTGGACATTTGTGATGTTCGGTGACCTGCTGCTCGGTCTGAAACCCTATCGATGTCCAATAAGGATACACACGTTTGTAGGGGTCCGAGAACCCCAGGAAAGTGTCCGGGAACCCTTAAAAATAAATAAAAAAACATAAGCCAGGCCCTTTAGGGAATCCCCTGCTGTGCCCAGGCACCGTTGAACACCTGTGCCTGCTTGGAGTTGGCTGCAGGTAATTGTTGCGTGTGTCTATGATGAAAAAAACCCCACTGAAAACAAGCATTGGCAAAACAAATAGGTGTCTCCTATCCGAAAGCTATTGGCTTTGGCAACGAGTTTTAACCATTATGTACACCAGTGTGACTGTTGTTCGGCATGGCTAAAAGTTAGTTGCACAGGGTCGGGTGGGGTAGCTAGAAGGGGGATAAATTGGGGTAGAGTGGAATGGGGTAGGTTGGAGTCAAGTGGGGTAGATTGAATTGGGGTAGATTTGGGTGGAGTGGAGTAGATTGAGATGGAGTAGGATGGATTGGGGTGGATTGGAGTGGGATAGATTGGGAAAGAGTGGGGTGGAATGAGGTAGATTGGAGTAGAGTGGGGAAGACTGGAGTGGAGTAGATTTGAGTGCAGTATATTGGGGTAGTTTCGATTGCGGTACATTGGACTGGAGAAGAATGGAGTGGAGTTATATAGAGTGGTGTAGGGTAGATTGGTTTGGGGTGGGGTAGAGTGTGGTGGAATTGATTGGAGTAGATTTGAGTGGGGTAGTTTGGATGGGGTAGATTGGGATAGGTACGTTTGGGGTGGAGTGGGGTAGGGTGGATTGGAGTAGGATGGAATGGATTAGATTCGACTGGAATGAGGTAGGTTTGTATAGAGTGGGGTGGGGTGGAATTGGATAGATTGGAGTGGAGTGTTGTGGGGTAGATTAGGGTGGAGTAGAATGGGGTAGATTGGGTGGATTGTAGTGGGGTGGTTTGGATGGAGTGGGGTAGATTGGATGGAGTGGGGTAGATTGGATGAAGTGGGGAGGGATAGATTGGGTGGAGTGTCGTAGATTACAGTGGAGTGTAGTAGATTATAGTAGATTGGAGTTGGGTAGATTGTGGTAGTTTGGAGTGAGTAGATCGTGGTAGTTTGTAGTGGGTAGATTGTGGTAGGAGTATAGATGAGTTGGATAGATTACAGTGGGGTAAATTGAAATTGAGTTGGGTAAATTGGACTGAATTAGAGTGAGGTAGATTGGGGTGAAGTAGTCAGTTAGATTGGAGTAGATTACAGTTGGGGTATATTGAAGTGGAGTGGGGTAGATTGGGGTATATTGGAGAAGAGTGGGGTAAATCTGAGTGTAGTGCGGTAGATTGGGGTGGAGTGGGGTAGATCGGAGTGTGGTGGGGTTGATTGGGTTAGATTGAGTGTATTAGGGTAGATTGGAGTGGGATGGGGTAGATTGAGTTAGAGTGGGGTAGATTGCGGTGGGTAAATTGGGAATAGATAGATTGGAATGGGGTGAATTGAAGTGGGATGAATTGGGGTACTTTGGAGTGGAGTGGGATAGATTGGAGTGGGGTGGGGTGGATTGGAGTGGGGTAAGTGGTGTGGAGTAGAGGAGTGTGAAGTGGAGTGTTGTTTCATGGAGTGAGTGGCATAGATTGGAGTGGAGTGGTGTGGAGTTGAGTGGCGTAGTGTGGAGTATACTTGGTGTGGTAGCGCACTGCCATTACAGACAAAACATTTCCAATTGAAATGATCATTACATTTACAACGAAATATGGTTTTACTGCACATAAATGATATGTTTGCAAATGTCATCCCCTCGTGTATTAATGTGTTTCAATCTTATTCAAATATTTTTCTCCACACTTCAGTAATTCAAAACAAAGGTGCTTAATTTGTACTAATTCTGATATATTCTGAAACATCAGCACAGTTCTTTTTTTAGGTTTCGCCTTGAGGTACTGGGTTTTTCGGAACCCAGCGGTGCCAGGGGACCACACCCGAAGACCTCGAGTCCTTTCTGTTTCGGACTACAGAAACACAGAGTCTTCTAGGTGAAGTCAAAGATCGTATTTATTGGCTGCAACCAGTAACAGACATCCTAGAAGTACAACAGCGTGTATGTTCTCAGGGGACTGCTCAAACGTTCAAGCCAGCCTTCTCTTTTTATACAAAATATTATGCTTTAGGCACAAATTCCTTATTTTATAACTAGACCATTCGAATATTTTCACTACAAAAGGAAAGCAGAGTTATGATGACAAGCCCACATTTCATTAACTCCAACCCATAATCAATTTCCCGGCAAGGTCCAGTATTTCCATCAGATATCGGCGGACCCCAATAAAAACGGGAACCTCCTCCACGTAAAGCGAGTCATAAAGAAGAAAACAGAGACAGGTGCGTGTGAGATTAGGCATGGTTTGTGCGTGATGAAAGGTTTATGACGTGTTGCGCCTTGATACTAATCTCGCTCGGCCACTGGCCGAACAGGTTTGGCTTTAGGCAGTGGAGTCAGCTTGCCCAGGTCACAGGGGAGTCAGCAAAGGTGTACGTGTCCTTCGGACTCGGGTTTGGCCTTTACTCATTTGGCTATGTGAGGGCAATCACAAAATGGCTGCCGTTCACAAAATGGAACCCGAGGGTTCGAAACGGAAACTCTGGTTTAAGGGTGATCCCAATGCTCGAATACACCGAAAATGCGCGTATGTAGCGTACTCGTCATTTCCGGTCTGTCGGTACCAAAATCGTCATGGTACGACGATGTTTATAACACGGGTCCAGAATTTTCAGTACCACAGACCCTCCTTTTGCCCTTATATAGGCAAATAACCTATACTCACGCTAATCTGAGTCCAGGTCTATATTCATAAAGTCATTGAGATGTTGCTGTAGCATCATCCTATTACTTAGTTCATCCCTTGATACAGGTTTCCTTATACACGATGTAGCACAGAGGCCACATATTGCAGGAGCACACTGCACACAAAGACAGAACAGGAAAAGAATGGCTAAGATCATCCCAATGACTATCAGAATCTTCCATCCCCAGGAGGATATCAGTTCCCAGACCCACCCCATCAGTGACCAGTCTCCTTTATCCACATGAATGGATTCAGAGATTTTATGCAGTTTGGAGATGGCCTGGTATACTGTCGGGGCGTTGTCTGGGATGAACACGCAGCAACTGGATTGGATCACTTTACATACCCCCCCTCGGTCTGCAAGTATGACGTCTAATGCGACCCTGTTCTGAAGAGTCATAAGACGATCTGAATCGAGCTCTGCAGTCAAGTTACTAAGGGCACCAGCTGTTTCAATCACAGTAGATTCAACCACCCTTGTCAATTGCCTTATGTTCCTGCTGTTCACCATAGGCCCCCAAAACGGCAGAAAACCCTTTACGAAATCTCGAAACTCTTGTCTGGCAGTGTCGTCTTTACTCACGACACCTCTAACTATCCTTGTCCTATGGTAGTCTGCTGCGGCCGTGTAGGTGGGAGGCAACAGGAACGAAACAAAACATGTGCCCGAGAAGTCAGGGGGCAACCATGTATAGGCTCTATCATGGCAGATGAAATAGGTACCCTTAGCTGCTAAGAACGAAGGAGAAGTCTGGGACGTAAAAATATATGTTTCAGTGCAGACACTTTTCCCTAATTGAGCTCTGGGGTTTTTGCCATTACCTTGCAGACATAGGTGCCCCTGATGGGGTACAATCCAAATCGGGGAAGACCTTTTTGCTTGCTCGTTCTCACTCAGAGCAACTCTATATCCTGTTATGTTCCACCTAGTGTATGCTTGCGACTCATCTCTCGGAATGGTTCTATATGAGTCGATGTCCCTGCTCATATTGGTGATTCCCATTATTAACGCTTTGTTGCTCGAGTTACTTTTTGCAGAACGTGGGGGATATGGTTCGATGGCATATATGAACATCGTCTGAAACGCCCATAGAGAACCATAGTAGCTGAATGGTAGGACCAAGTACGGTATACCCTTATCGGTAGTATGTGGCATAAGACCACACACCCAACAGTTAGTTGTGTTCACCACTAGTTGGTGTTGGTGTAGAAGCTGAATGAATGAGTTATTGGCAAATTCTGATCTCCTAGCGGACTCGTGTTCAGGCAGGGGGTGAAAAGAATGTGAAGGAACAGTAGAAGGAGGTAAAGGCTGTATAGTGGATGCAAATGTCACTTGGAAAGTGAATAAAACATATCCTATTAAAAACATCATAACGCTAAGCAATATGGAAATGCATAATATCAAAAATCGTGCCTTTGTCATTAATGTACACATTCTGGTTTTAAAGTTTGTCTCTTTGGCAGGTCTCTCCATCTTGAAAAACTCCACCCTCTACAATTGCTGCCCGCGGCGGTAGGGTGATTCTGCTAAGGAATGCTTCTGTCAGTCCAGGGCAACTCCCTTAGACCAACCAGAACCGTCGACCTAACGTCTTCGGCTGCACCCCAAAGACTTTGGGCAGCCGCGACCCTAGCAGCTGAACCCGGATGACGGTTCGAAAAATAAAAATAAGCACATTTCTCAGTGGAGAGAGAGCTGCACTTTCAAAAATAAAAAAGATTTATTTGTCCATAATCATAGTTCTCGGCCTCAAATTATAACGTTTTCTTCCAGGTGCTGTTTGGTCTTGGAATAAAAGTTCAGGTTCGGTAGTGTTCAATCGAATTGACGGTGGCACAGCTGCTTGCAAAACGTTATCGCTTTCATTCTCAGAGTTTGTTCCTTTCACGCGTGCATCGCTGAAAGGCAGAAAGCGAGGCACAGTCTCAGTCTCAGAGTCAGCGATCCCCTCCTGGACCCTCCGGTCGTACGGCAGAGGCAAAGGGACCCTCTTACAGTGTACGCCGTGGATCCAGTGCTTTTTCCCCTCCACTCGTACGGCTGATCTTGTTGAGAGAAGGACTAGATGAGGGCCAGTCCACCTGATCTGGCCATTCTTTGTTCGCTGGAAATTTCTGACCAAAACCCAGGAGCCAGGATCGATAGGGTGTCCTGGAGCTTCAGAGACCGGAGGCAGAGTATCATGCACCTGTTGGTGTAAAACACGCAATTTAGTCGTCAATTCATACAGGTAATCAAGCAGTACAGGGTGTTCGATTTCGCTGAACTTAGTGGGCCTTGGCACTCCCCAAATGTTGGCCGGGCGGCCGAACACGATTTCGTGCGGACTAAGTCCCACTCTAGAGTGCACAGTCATTCTTGTTGATAGGAGTGCCAAAGGCAGAGCGTCAGGCCATTTAAGACCAGTGCTCGCTTGAATCTTGGCTAACTTTAGCTTTAGTGTGCCGTTGTAGCATTCTACTAGTCCAGCTGATTGGGGTGATTTGCAGCGTGGAACTTTTGATGTATGCCTAGCCCTTCACATACTTTCTTCATCATTCGTCCCACAAATTCACTCCCATTATCACTCCAGACCATTCTCGGCATTCCGAATCTGGGGAAGAATTCTTTGACAAGGGCTTTAGCTGTGGATAAAGCAGTATTATCCTTTAACGGATATGCTTCCACCCATCTTGAAAAAGCACAAACAACAACAAGTACGTATTTCAAATTGTTGCACCTTTCCATGTGGATGAAGTCTAGCTGCAAAACCTCAAACGGATACGTGGGAGGGGCAAAATGACCAGCTAGAGTTGGGGTTCCCCTACCAGGATTGTACTTCAGATTCACCATGCAGTTCTTGACCACATTCTCTGCACACTTAGGAATTCTAGCGTTCTGCCATACTGGAGCCAACAACTTGCAAATCCCTTTCACACTGATGTGAGCCATCCCATGAGCCATTGTCACCACTGCAAGCACATACGCATCGGGTAACAACCATCGCTGATGCTCTGACAATTCAATCCAACAACCATTCGCATCCAATTTACCCGTCCTCTCTCTACACACACGCAACTCTTTCTCTGTGGCTTCAGTTTGGATGGACTTCACACTTCCTATTGTATTTTCGCACATTCCGACGTCACTAATCCACCTTGCAGGGCCTGCAACATACATTCGACTCATCACATTCCTTGCAGTGTCTTTCGCAACTTCGTCCGCAAACGCATTTCCACGACCAACATCATCCGTGACCTTTTTGTGCGCACTGCATTTTACGATCGCAACTTGTGATGGCAAGGTCAATGACTCGAGAAGCTCATTCACCAATTGTCCATGCTGGATCTTAGCACCATGCGAAGTCAGGAACCCACGTTCACGCCACAATCGTCCAAAACTGTGAGCAACACCGAAGGCATATTGATTGTCGGTGTACACATTCACTCGTTTTCCTTTTGCCAACACACATGCTCTTGTAAGTGCAACCAATTCTGCTGCTTGAGCGGATTTATGTGGGATATGTGCAGCTTCAACAATCGTATGCAAGGTCGTAACAGCATATGCCACAGTCGTATCTCCATTCGGGAACTTGAAACACGAACCATCCACCCATAAAGTACCGTCACATTCAGTAAGAGGAGAGTCCCTAAGGTCTACTCTTCCTTTCGTTTCTTCTTCTGTCCTAAAGAAACAATCATGTCGTTCCTCAACACCTCTTACTCGACTGAAATCGGCAACAACGTGGCTGGGTTCAGAGTATTGCACCTCTTAATGTGCACATGACTCGCTAGAAGTGTCAACTCGTAACCTGACAATCGAGCACTAGTTAAGTGCTGTGTCTTGGTCCTGTTTAGCAAAGTGTCCACTGCGTGTGGGACTATTACCGCTAACATGTTATTCATCACTAACCCAGCAGACTGTCGAATAGAAATAGCTGCTGCTGCTGTGGCTCTCAAACAACTCGGCAACGCTCTAGCTACCGGATCCAAAGTCGACGAAAAGTACGCGCATGGACGCTGCTTGTCCCCAAACATCTGTGTCAACACTGACAATGCACATCCCTCTCTTTCGTGGACATACAACGTAAAGGGCTTACTGTAGTCGGGGGTACCCAACACAGGAGCCGAACACAAAGCATCACGTAATTCGGAAAAACTTTTCTGACATTCTTCAGACCACGGAATGGGATGCGGCGTATCTTTACAAGTTAATGCCACCAAAGATTTGGCTAGCAAGGAAAAGTTCGGTATCCATTGTCTGCAATACGACGTAATGCCCAAGAAAGCACGCACTTCTCTCTGTGTCCTAGGCACACTCAATTTTGCAATCGCCTGAATTCTCTCTGGGGTCAGTTTCCTTCCCTCCTTCGATAAGAGGTGACCTAAGTAGGTCACTTCTTGTCGACAATATTGTAACTTTGAAAGGGATACTTTGTGATGCAAATCAGACAAATGACGCAACAACGACGAGGTGGCTGCTTTACAGCCCTCCTCAGTATCTGCAGCGATTAGCAAGTCATCAACGTACTGAATAAGAGTAGCACCATCAGGTAAAACAATCGTATCAAGCTGTGTTTTTAAGGCCTGACTGTATATCGATGGGCTTTCACAGTAGCCTTGAGGATCGCGTTTGAAGCGGAAACTTCGGCCTCCTAAACTGAAGCCAAAAATATCCCTGCGCTCCTCTGCGATCGGGATGCTGAAGGAAGCATTCTTCAAGTCAGTCACCGAGAACCAAGTTGCTGAAGCTGGAATCATAGTCAATAGGGCAGTAATATCAGGGACAACTGGAAACTGTGGCACAACTATTTTATTCACCTCTCTAAGATCAATCACAAACCTGTAAACAGGTGGCTGAGAAGAGTCAGTACGCTTCAAAACAGGCAGAACAGGACTATTGCAAACATTACCTCTTGTCTCTTCAATTACATCTTTTTCAATCAGATCGTAAATGATCGCTAGCAACACCTTTTCGCCCTCACTAGAGATCTTGGACTGGGGAATGCGCTGCATTTTAACATTTGCTTTCAATGTCACGACATATGGTGGAATTTCCAAAAGACCTACATCATTAGGACCAGTAGCCCAAAGAATATCTGGAAGGGAAACTAGTTCGGCTGGAAGTTTGTCCTTTGACAAATACATCGGACAGATCACTTTCTTACCCAATGTAAGTTATACTCCTGAAGGAGAACAATACAATGTTGCATACAATCTTTTCAACAAATCCAAACCTAACAAATTTTCACCACAACCTCTCGTAAGAATAAGGGGTGCTTCCAATTCGCACGGACCAACAGAAAGGGACATAGGACTAGAGATCGGATTCCTAACCGGGGCGCCAGAAAAACCTACTGAAACATTTATTTCACCAGACAAAGGTGCGCCAGGGAGCTTTGAGTGCATAATAGAACTCTTTGTAGCACCAGTATCCAACAGAAAAGGCTCTGACACACCTGATGTAATCACCTCGACATAGGGTCCATTCTGATCTACTGGAACTGAAACAACTCCCTCTCTTTGTCTATGGCTGTCCTAGCAATCGTTACCTTCCATGTCTTCGTCTTCTGCATAGTAGTCGTCAGCATAATACTGAGCCGTCCTACCAGATGCGTTATTCTGCTGATCAAAACTATTCATTGAATTCTGAGGCGGAAAGGATCGTGCATGTTGTGGAAACGCACCGCGTCCCCTACCTCTAGGCGTTTGTTGAGCACCACGACCTCTCGCACCAAACCCATTTGTGCGTTGTAATAAAACCGGACAACTACTCTTAAAATGACCCTCTTCTTTACAATATGCACACTGATTAGGTCCGTACCGTAAATGTTGTTGAGGGAACTCATTTCTTTGTGAGTTTCCCGAATACTGCTGAGGCTGCTGATATTCGCGCTGACTATTAGTACAGGGTGGATAGGCTTGCTGTAGGAGAATCTTAGTTTTTAATTCCTTAGTCTTTTTATCCGCTTTCTCTAACTCATCTTTGCGCCTATTTTCGTAGTACTGGGCTGTAGCTAAAATCTGTGCTGACGTTGACACAGCCCAAGCACTCTCAGAATCTTTCAACTTGGCACACAACTCGGGAAGCAAATTATGCACATATTTGTCGACGAACAATCTCTGGCCACCCTCAGTAGCCATATCCTGACCGCTATGATCTGCGAAAGTCTCTTCAAACCGCGTGAAAAAGTTGGACACCATTTCGTCTTTCTTCTGCTTACAAGCAGACAACTTATCCCAATTGACACGCAATTCAGGCATTAATGTCTTCATATAAGTAATTATTCTACCAGGGAGTTCCGCTATCAAAGGCTCAGGTTTAGCACCACCAACTTGTCTGTTATCTGTGGCAGCAATATTAGCCCATGTATCACCTAACTCCTGATCATGATCGGCGTGGCGAATCTTTCCCCATAAAGGCTGTGGAACAACATTCCCGAACAACATGTCTATATCGGCTAAGTTCATAATGCACGAGCTTACAGTCTGTGATAACTCCTTATAATACCCTGCGGGATTCTTACGGGGGTCGGGTGACGTCTGTTTGAGGGCCAAAACCTCTGTTCTTTTCCATGGGACGTGTACCCAAACACGCTGAAAGTGAGCCGGTACAACTGGTGGATTATTACCTGGACCAGCGGCTACTTCCTCCTTCCACACCGGCGGAACCTCTCTCATGGGATACTGTCGCGCCTTTTTCCTACCGGATGCGTCATGCTCAAATAATGACCGAGAGGTGCCCCCCTTACTCCGATATGACAACAATGTCGCACCCGCTCTCTCAACATCGTCACCTACGATCATGCCCTCTGAGAACTCGAACAGCACACGGCACAACTCAGCGGGTCGTATTCCAGATTGTTTCCCTCCAAATCTTCCCAGAGATAAACACACATTTGCTCAAAAACATATCTCTGCTTCGATGCTTCCCATTGACGGAAGACTTCCACGATAGACTGTTCATCATATCTCACACTGTCGACAACCCATTTATGTGCTAACTGATTCAGTAATTCTCTCTCTCGATAGTCAGGCAGTTGATTCCGCAACTGTCTTCGTTCCGTGTTAGGGGTCATAGTAGGCGACCCGAAGAAAGGTGAGAAAAAATTAGTAACAGTGTTTGCCATTCTTTGTCAAACGGAAGGAGAAGTTGACGGAAGGACAGGAGGAAAGACATGTTGAGGTAAGGCAGAAGTGGAGGCAGTAGCAAAGGCAGTATTAGGAGAAATAGTCGATGTAATAGGCAAAGTCGTAGAGAGCACAGGTGGAATAGGTAGCAAAGGCGGCGGCCCTTGAGGGGGTTGCGTCGGAGGAGTAGGAACCAGCTGAAGAGGAGCTGGTGGTTGTTGTAGAACCTGTGGCCCAACGATCCGTTGTTGCGCAACCAAAGGTTGCTGAGGTGCTGTAGCACTCTGCGCATAAGGCGGTGGCGAACTCAATAAGTGTGACATTAAAGGATCTTTGTCTAGTTCTTCCTTTGATTTTTGTCCTTTACGTGGCAAAACTGGGTAGCACTTATCTACAGCTAACTTCCTACTTCTAAGCATTTGTTCATTCTCTTGCTCTTCCTCATTATCCCTGAACGCAACGGCAGCTTGTACCATTGACATACCTCGTTTATTTTTCTTCGCTAATTTCATTTCTTTCTGTTTGGCTTCCTTGCGCCATAGGCGAAAAGAGTCAAACATTGCCGGCCGGGCTTTCTTTTTGAAAAGTTTAACCTCTAGATCGTCTAAAATTTCCGTGTCGAAACTACCATATTGGGGCCATTTTAAAACACCATTGTTTCTGGTGTATCGGATCCATACTTCGTTATATGCGATGGGACCTACCCCATGCTTCACATATAATTCATAAGTTGGAGTTCCAACTGGAGGAACCGGACACGAGTCCTTCAATCGGGAATCCTTACTACAACCAAGACAAAACAAATTTCCAAGTTTGCTAAAACCAGGCATCTTCGCTCACTAGTCTAGCTTCAAACTTTGAAGAATTACCGAAAACGATAGTCTCGTGAATACACGAGTCCCTCGGTTTTGGCGCTTGCAAGTTCCAAACAAACCCTATCCTCGAAGAGATACCAAAAACTAAGAATCAAACTAAGGACTGGGAGACGCTCCACTTATACTTAACTGAGGTATCGATGACGTCACCAGAAGACTGGTCTATAGTTTCGCTCTACCAATCATCAAGGGTCCAAAACAGGGCGATAGTCAGGGCAGCAGTCCTTCGTAGCCGTCGGGACGCGGGGAACCTCGCAGCAAAGACTTTCGGACCACGTCGACATGCAGGGGTCGATGAAGTGGCGGCCTTCCTCCAGAATTTTCACACGAAGCTCCTCACGAACCTCTGGCTTGGACCGGTACCGCTGAAATCGCCCCACATTGGGCGCCAACTGAGGTACTGGGTTCTTCGGAACCCAACGGTGCCAGGGGACCACACCCGAAGACCTCGAGTCCTTCCTGTTTCGGACTACAGAAACACAGAGTCTTCTAGGTGAAGTCAAAGATCGTATTTATTGGCTGCAACCAGTAACAGGCATCCTAGAAGTACAACAGCGTGTATGTTCTCAGGGGACTGCTGAAACGTTCAAGCCAGCCTTCTCTTTTTATACAAAATATTATGCTTTAGGCACAAATTCCTTATTTTATAACTAGACCATTCGAATATTTTCACTACAAAGGGAAAGCAGATTCATGATGACAAGCCCACATTTCATTAACTCCAACCCATAATCAATTTCCCGGCAAGGTTCAGTATTTCCATCAGATATCGGCGGACCCCAATAAAAACGGGAACCTCCTCCTCGTAAAGCGAGTCATAAAGAAGAAAACAGAGACAGGTGCGTGTGAGATTAGGCATGGTTTGTGCGTGATGAAAGGTTTATGACGTGTCGCGCCTTGATACTAATCTCGCTCGGCCACTGGCCGAACAGGTTTGGCTTTAGGCAGTGGAGTCAGCTTGCCCAGGTCACATGGGAGTCAGCAAAGGTGTACGTGTCCTTCGGACTTGGGTTTGGCCTTTACTTATTTGGCTATGTGAGGGCAATCACAAAATGGCTGCCGTTCACAAAATTGAACCCGAGGGTTCGAAACGGAAACTCTGGTTTAAGGGTGATCCCAATGCTCGAATACACCGAAAATGCGCGTATGTAGCGTACTCGTCATTTCCGGTCTGTCGGTACCAAAATCGTCATGGTACGACGATGTTTATAACACGGGTCCAGAATTTTCAGTACCACAGCCGAAGCAGTGCATGCGCTGTCTCGACGAAAGATGCTGTATACACTATAGTGGGGGAAGCTCCGCCCACTTTCTACCTAGCTATGTCATTGGCTGCAATCGTAAATGCTGCATGCTGATTGGTTTATGTAAACTTAATGCCGCCTCATGACTGCCATGTTGTCATTATTGTTCTTCCACAGCTATCGGCCCCATTACCTTAAAAAAAAAATTGTTTCCCTACCTCCTCCTGTTCCATCCTCCAGTTCGTGACTTCTCAGGCCAGCAGCACCCCCCACCCCTCCCGTCCATGCCTTCTTTCACGCCCGCACTTTTGTAGAAAATGCAATATGTCTCTCGTAAATAAGAGTCCTATTGCATTTTCAGTGCTTGGTGCGTGATTGGTGGATGGCTTTGCACTCATTGTGGCTTTGCCCGCAGCGTCTGCGCCCGCCCCTCAGCGTTGCCTCTTTGCTTTCAGGGTCTCGGATGTGTGCGTGAATTTTGATTAACTTTGGGACCGCTTACAGTCTCTAAACATGATGGGATTCTTTGTTTTCCCATTTTCAATTTTGGCAATTTTCCAGTTAGTATTCATTTTGAGTGCATTTTCAATGCTTTTCCTTCCTGTGCTCCCTACCCCGCATTGATAGGACCCCTGTAGCCAGCTGCAGCCATCCGTCCCCTCCTCCCAGCTCAGCCTGGAGAGAGCACCAGGATCCCGGCGGATGGAAGCCCAGCCCGGCCCGGCGGAGGGAGCCCCTTCCCATCCCATGCCTGCCCCTGGTCCCCCAGCACTGAGCCAGGCGGAGCGGGCCCCCTCCCTCCCCATGCTCCATCAGCCATGGCAGGGACGGAGAGGGGGAGCTGGAGGGAACAGCTGCAGCCCTTCCCTGGCTCCGGAGACCGTCCATCCACGCGATTGGCACAAGCCCCCCTTTCCTGGTCCAGACTGGACGAGCATGGCTGCCCCCAGCCCCCACTCTTCGGATCACGAACACCCCCATCCCGCTTTCACTCGCTTCTTCTGCAGCCCGCGGGGGGATTCTGTCATTTTTTGTTGTTGTTTGTGCGGTTTTATATGGCGCTAGCTCGGGCCAAGGGCATCGGAAACCCTTACAAGAGAACACAAATGTGGGTTCAGAATCCTAAAATGATCAGATAAAGCAACAAAGAAACACGCAGACCCAGCAAAGGTGTTTATTCCCTTCTTGCTACTTTTAGGAGTCCTGATTGTAAATTCTCATATCTTTTACACGTAGAACTGCCCGATTTCTACTCCAGTAGAGAACTACGCCCCCTGGAGGCCGCATTCCTCAGAATAGCCCCACACTCCGGGCCGGGTGAGGCGAATGTCCCCTCTTCCCATCCAGGACTGTGCCTACCCTTATGCGAACATCTGCAATTCTTTCTTTCCTCCCCGCTCTACTCCTCTCCACTTACCTGCTACTGACCTCTGCCCTCACCTTGTCCTGGCCCTAGTCCCTTCCCTGTTTACCTGTGAATGTTCCCTCGTCATTTGAGATCTAGCTATTTTGCCTGATGACCGATGGAGCTACCTGGTTTAGCTATAGGGGAGAAAGGTCGGGGATTCCATCCTTGGACGTCACCTACCCAGTCGGTCTTCAGCCACACTTCCTTTCATCTCTCCTGTCATCTCTTCCAGCATCCTCCCTCTATGTCTCTCCTTCTCTCCTCTCTCAATATTTTGAGACTGAACTATTTTGTCTGATGCCCGATGGAGCTACCTGGTTTAGCTATAGGGGAGATGGGCCGTGGGCTCCCTCCTTGGTCGTCACCTACCCAGTCGGCCTTTAGACAGACTTCTTTTCGTCTCTCCATGTTGTATATCCCCTTTCCTCCCTTTTCTCACCCTCCCCTCTACGCTCCATTATTTTGCCCTCCATGCTCGTTTTATGTTTCCCTTGAGACCGATCTATTTGGCCAAAGCCCAGTGGAGCTACCTGATAGCTATAGAGGAGATGGGTTTTGGGACTCCCCCTTGACCTTCACCTACCCAGACGGACTTTGGGCAGACCTTCCTCCGTCTTTCTGCTGTATCTCCCCTTTACCCTCTATACTCCACGTATCTCTATGCTCTTGTAATTGTTTTTCTAGCAACTGTTGTATATTGAAACTGATGTCATCTTGTAATTTTGTTGAACCTCATGTACAGCACTCTGATACCTCCGGGTCTAGTCAGCGCTATATAAAACTCTTTAAATAAATAAACTGAGGAGCAGAAAGGGGCGAACTTGCATAAACCCCCCGAGCCGCAGTTTCGATGGATCAGCCTCGCCTCCTTTTTTCGCCCCTCTTCTTTAGGAATGTTAGTTTGCACTGGAGGGAGACGGGTGAGGCACTTGCCAGTCATTGTCAGCGAAAATATGACTGTAATTTTAAAACGAAACACATTTCTGGAAACGGCTGCTATTCAGTACAAACTGTACAGGTGGTTAATACCTTGTTAAAACATATGTTATAATGCCCTAGGCTAATTAATACCCCGGTGGGGCGTGTTATCGTATCTTAAGGTTTCCGAATTCCCCAGTGTCATAGTTAGTTAACCTGTGGCCTGTGCCATATACCCTTCTCTGCCTTCAAAGGATAGGTTTTTTTAACGTGTTCTCTCTCGTTAATGCCCGCCGTGGACCAACCGTGTGACAGGATCAAGTGGGCAGCTGCACAACATCTGGTGCCAAGTAGGAGGTGTGTGTATACGACATATTTACTTGCTGGAGTTATCTCTCTGAGGTGTAATACCTATTCTATTAGGGTATCAACGAGCAACAGAAGGGGCTTCTAAACACAGGCAGGAGCCCTAACACGAGGGTAAGGCTTGTTGTACCTGTTTATCGTGTGCCATTCGTTTCTCTTTGTGTTACGTGCAGATACCCCAGGCAGGTACCCGCTCAAAAACAGGTGTTGCTTTTAAGAACAGATGTTGCTTTAGCACACAGATACTGTTTTTGACCATTTAGGCTTCTTGCCTGTGTCTAAACGAATCTAATAATGTATTTCTTATTAATGCCCGGTAGCCTAACTGCTGTATCCTATTCCGTGTTTGCTACTGTGCTCCAAGCTTGGTGCAGCGGCATGGAAGGGAAACGTCTCAAGAATGCAGTGGCAAGACAAGGAAATGTGACCAACATTTTAGCGTCCTGCGTTAACACATCAGCTTGACCTGTAAGGCGAGGGTCACTGAAGACATGGTTCTGGGAAAAGCAAGGCCTTTGCTGCTTTTCGGACTTGTCCCCTATTTGTAATACCCTGGTAAGCATCTATATGAATGACCTGGTACACTCATGCCGATGCCCTTTGCAGTGCTTAATGCCATGATTGTATAGCTGTGTTAATGGGTCTCATGTTTGTTAATGCCCCGGTTGAAATGCTACAGTATTGCCCCAGTGCAATAGCCTTGTTACCCAGTTCTTTGAATGTCAGTGACTGGGTTGAATGGCTGTGTTAATGGGTCTTCTATTTGTTAATGCCCCGGTTGAAAGGCTACAGTATTGCCCCAGTGCAATAGCCTTGTTACCCAGTTCTTTGAATGTCAGTGACCGGGTTGAATGGCTGTGTTAGTGGGTCTTCTATTTGTTAATGCCCCGGTTGAAAGGCTGCAGTATTGCCCTGGTACAATGGCCTCGTTACCCAGTTCTTTGAATGTCAGTGCCCCGGTTGTATAGCTGTGTTAATGGGTCTTCTATTTGTTAATATCCCGGTTGAAATGCTGCAGTATTGCCCTGGTATAATAGCCTCGTTACCTAGTTCTTTGAATGTCAGTGACCCGGTTGAATAGCTGTGTTAGTGGGTCTTCTATTTGTTAATGCCCCGGTTGAAAGGCTGCACTATTGCCCTGGTATAATAGCCTTGTTACCCAGTTCTTTGAATGTCAGTGACCCGGTTGAATAGCTGTGTTAGGGGGTCTTCTATTTGTTAATGCCCCGGTTGAAAGGCTGCAGTATTGCCCTGGTATAATAGCCTCGTTACCCAGTTCTTTGAATGTCAGTGCCCCGGTTGAATAGCTGTGTTAGTGGGTCTTCTATTTGTTAATGCCCAGCTTGAAAGGCTGCAGTATTGCCCTAGTGGAATAGCCTTGTTACCCAGTTCTTTGAATGTCAGTGCCCCGGTTGAATAGCTGTGTTAGTGGGTCTTCTATTTGTTAATGCCCCGGTTAAAAGGCTGCAGTATTGCCCTAGTGGAATAGCCTTGTTACCCAGTTCTTTGAATGTCAGTGCCCCGGTTGAATAGCTGTGTTAGTGGGTCTTCTATTTGTTAATGCCCCGGTTGAAAGGCCGCAGTATTGCCCTAGTGGAATAGCCTTGTTACCCAGTTCTTTGAATGTCAGTGCCCCGGTTGAATAGCTTTGTTAATGGGTCTTCTATTTGTTAATGCCCCGGTCGGTTGAAAGGCTGCAGTATTGCCCTAGTGGAATAGCCTTGTTACCCAGTTCTTTGAATGTCAGTGCCCCGGTTGAATAGCTGTGTTAGTGGGTCTTCTATTTGTTAATGCCCCGGTTGAAAGGCTGCAGTATTGCCCTAGTGGAATAGCCTTGTTACCCAGTTCTTTGAATGTCAGTGCCCCGGTTGAATAGCTGTGTTAGTGGGTCTTCTATTTGTTAATGCCCCGGTTGAAAGGCTGCAGTATTGCCCTGGTATAATAGCCTCGTCACCCAGTTCTTTGAATGTCAGTGACCCGGTTGAATAGCTGTGTTAGTGGGTCTTCTATTTGTTAATGCCCCGGTTGAAAGGCTGCAGTATTGCCCTAGTGGAATAGCCTCGTTACCCAGTTCTTTAAATGTCAGTGCCCCGGTTGAATAGCTGTGTTAATGGGTCTTCTATTTGTTAATGCCCCGGTTGAAATGCTGCAGTATTGCCCTGGTATAATAGCCTCGTTACCTAGTTCTTTGAATGCCAGTGACCCGGTTGAATAGCTGTGTTAATGGGTCTTCTATTTGTTAATGCCCCGGTTGAAATGCTGCAGTATTGCCCTGGTATAATAGCCTTCTTACCTAGTTCTTTGAATGTCAGTGACCCGGTTGAATAGCTGTGTTAGTGGGTCTTCTATTTGTTAATGCCCCGTTGAAAGGCTGCAGTATTGCCCTGGTATAATAGCCTTGTTACCCAGTTCTTTGAATGTCAGTGACCCGGTTGAATAGCTGTGTTAGTGGGTCTTCTATTTGTTAATGCCCCGTTGAAAGGCTGCAGTATTGCCCTGGTATAATAGCCTTGTTACCCAGTTCTTTGAATGTCAGTGACCCGGTTGAATAGCTGTGTTAGTGGGTCTTCTATTTGTTAATGCCCCGGTTGAAAGGCTGCAGTATTGCCCTGGTATAATAGCCTCGTTACCCAGTTCTTTGAATATCAGTGACCCGGTTGAATAGCTGTGTTAGTGGGTCTTCTATTTGTTAATGCCCTGGTTGAAATGCTGCAGTATTGCCCTGGTATAATAGCCTTGTTACCCAGTTTGTTCAATGTCAGTGACCGGGTTGAATGGCTGTGTTAGTGGGTCTTCTATTTGTTAATGCTCCGGTTGAAATGCTGCAGTATTGCCCCAGTGCAATAGCCTTGTTACCCAGTTCTTTGAATGTCAGTGACCGGGTTGAATGGCTGTGTTAATGGGTCTTCTATTTGTTAATGCCCCGGTTGAAATGCTGCAGTATTGCCCTGGTACAATAACCTCTTGGAACAATCATGTACACAAATGGACACGTGCTTTGGGTCTCTGGTTCCAGAAGTAAGAGGGAAGGGCTTGCCTAGTTTTTTTTAACTCACTATCTATTTTCCAGCCAACCACCACTCTTTCAGGGTCTCTGATCCAGATTTAGTACATGTAAAGTCATCCCTACTAAACCTTCCTCAAACGAAACTTTGACCGCAATGCCCTTTAACGCTAAAAACGATTACGTTATTTTACAGCCAAAAGACAAACCTTGCAATTGTAGAGAATCTGAGCAAGTCATTTGAGAATTTCACAAAAATATAAAAAATAAAAAATAGCAGTGTTTCTCGTTTTAAAGGTGTACTAACAGTAGTCATCAAGTCAGGAAACGAACTATGTTAATTACTTTCACATCATGAAACGTCTTTCCTAATCAGATTAATATGTCGAATATTTGCTGCCTGAGTCAAACGACATCTAAGGAAATACCAAAGTCAAGGACCTCTATCCAAAGAAATGACTTCAAGGTGGGCAGAAAGCTTAAATATACAGCCAGAAGCACAAGGCTAATTTCACTATTATTTACCGCCCTTTTACATCGAACAAATAACGGGTACCGGTTCCTTGGCTAGCCCAGTCCAGAATGGTGCGTTTGTCCCCTTTTTAGTGTTTCTACCAATCCAGTATGGAGGCCAGTGATGTGACAGCCGCAGTATCTGTAGGCATGCTTATTGCCCCTTATGTCATTTTGTTTGGGCCCTATGTTTTTCTCCTTTGAGACTCTACTCCTGGTTGCTGGTACCCAGGTTCATAATGGTACAGAAAATTGGCCTGGCACCAAAATACAAGTGGCCCCCATTAGTGAATTGGACTGCTAAAAAAAGTGCCCATGTTTGCTCATTGGGCCAGTTTTTAACTTGTAAAGAAATGCTGTCAGGGTGTTTTGCAAGGTATAGAAAACTGCATGGATTTGAGCTTGCTACAGGGAATGTTCATACTATTATCAGGAAAATCAACAGTAAAAAAAAAAGCCCACCAGACCATAAAACAGGCCTAAAATTCCCACCCACTGACCGCTCAGACCAGCCCATCAAGAACTGCCTGATTGCCCTACAGGCAAGTCTGACCCTGCTGGTGCCTTGTAGCTCTGGTGTCTGACTGCCTGGTGCTAGTTAAATAATTGCTGCCAGCTTTGGTAGTTCAATGTCGCTCATAAATACACTGAAAACTTTGCAGCAATGAGGGTTTAATGTCTCGTATTTACAGGTTTCCCTCATCTTTATTTCTTGGTTTTGCTTACGGGAAAGTGTCAGTCATAGTACCTGAATATCAGTCATTACACTGACATTACGGAAATGTCATACATAAGCAGTCTGAATCCTTGGTATCTATGCACTGAGAGGGTTCATAACTGTGGGCACAAGACTGCAGGGGGCAGACTAAGGGTTAAAGTGCTCCTGCCTGCAAACGAGGACAGTGGCACGCTCTTTGGATTGCTTCTCCAACTCTGCACTGCACCGAGGACATATTTTCATAACACACTAATATGGCGAAACCAATTGGCATGGCCAATGCTTGTTTAAGTCTTGCCGCAACAGTGCTTAACTTTGTGGGCTTACTGCCCACCCATTGCTTTTTGTTTGTTTCTTCGAATCTCCTTTAAACCGCCTTGCTTCCAAATGGCTAATCTTTCCTACTTGTCCCTCCTTTTCATAGATTGTTTCCTCCCACGGAGCACAGTCCCGTTACTTGTATCCTTGCAACGGTCCCATATTATCAACTGCTTTAGGCACTTTTTCTTTTTTCTTTGTCTAAGAACACTTCATATGCGCACAAGCTTTTTTGTAAACGGCTGTAATTCTTGTTCATATCTCGTCACATTTGCTGTTCATTCACAGACTGAGATCAAATGTCAGATGATGTTTCCCCTAAACAGCCTGTTCTTTCTCTGTCTTCAAAGTAAGAGAGCCAGTTCCTCACCGTCTCACTCATCGCTGCTTGCCTCTCCCTGCTCGTTATTTATAAAAGCAAATTACTTCATTTTCTTGCCTTCACCACCTCCCCTTTGCATAATAGTAGCAGTCCTTTCAGCTAAAGTGCTCATGTCTACTGTTGCCGACCAGAAACTTCATTGTCGACTGTAAAGTTGGCACCTAGGGAAATGGAAGGACGGCTTGGGGTGGAGGGGACATTGGCATGTACAGAGGGCCGTGCCAATGAAGCATCTTCTGGCAGCTCTCACCAGCAGCATCATGACGCGACCCTGCCACATCTGTACAACGTTTCCGGGCCGAAAGCAGTATAGGATAATAGCTATATATTCCGTAACCAGTCTCTTTGCTACGTACAATCCACTGTACTAAATGATAATTGATATGAGGTATTCTTAGTACATGTATTTCTAAAATGTCACATGTTGTTGTTGGACAGGCCACATGAAAGGCCGCTCTCCCCCGGCCCGACCAGGCCCGAGCCCGGTCGCGCAGGTACCACACACCACCATTGCACGTCCTCCGTCCCCTCAGGGACCCCTGCCCTCGAACATGTCGACCTCGTGGGTCCGATCCACTGCCGGCCCACGCACCCATCCTGGGGCGCCATCTTGGACACTCCACCACGAGGCCGCCTGGCCCCCGATCGACCTCAACCCTGGGCCTGGCCAGGCCTCAGACATCCCGGCACCACCATCCACCCAGGAGGTGAGCGGGCTACTTGGCAAGTCAATGGGAGAAAGAGGTGTCGATGGCTCTCCCCCGCCAAGTGCCGCTCGCCCATCGCCTCCCCGGGCGCTGGCTCCACCCCCCTGCTGGGTGTCTGGACTCCCTCATCCCGGACCTCCCGACCTCCAAGTGCGAGGGTCCGGACATCAAAGAACACCAGCCCTATAACTGGGGCAGCTCCAGAGCAGGAAGGCAGTTGTATCTTGGAGTCGAGAGACGCAAAGAAGAACTCATCCTAGACGGACTACTGGCGCTGCCGTAGCTCTGTCTTGTGCACCATCGTCTTGCCTGCTGGCGCTGCCGCAACCTTCGCAACCTTCATATCCTTCATCGTCGTCGGGACCTGCTGGCGTGGCCGCGGACCGTTTGTAACCATCATCTTCATCGGGACCTGCTGGCTCCGCCGCGGACCGTCGTTTCCTTCGTCCATCTCGGGACCTGCTGGCTCCGCCGCGGCCCGATCATCTAGAACGCCGAGCTCGAGGATTGAGAGCTATATCCATCTTTTGGTAACAAGACTGTCCCGCTACCCCTTTTCCCAAACCAGAGACCAGAATCGAGGGGACCCCTGAGTCCAGACCTCCTTGTACCATTTCATCGTAACTTAAAGAATTACCTATAAAGTCTCGTTGAACTTTAACCTTGTGTGGTGTCCGTCTGTGGGGGGGAAGTTACTTGTCTGTACGATCGCTGGAGACGGCTCTCCCCGGAGACCTCTCCCCTTATCCTCGGCCGACCCTCCCGGTCCGTCTAACATTGGTGGCCAGCGGCGCGATCCGAATCACCGCATAAACGTACAGAGAGTAGCTCACCCCACGACGAAATCACAATGACAACTAAAGAAAGCGGATCAACCGAGAAGTTCCAGATGGAGAAATTGGACGAGTACAGCCATCGTGAACTAAAACAATTCTGCATCGAACTAGGTATCGCTACCACCGGACTAAGTACCAAAGACGATTTTAAGCATGCCCTAGAATCTTGGGCAGAAACCGGGGCTGCCGGAACCCCCGATCAAAGCACCGCAGCAAAAACCACCACGGCCCCTGAAGAGCGAAGAACGGGTCTCTCGCAAGACGAGATCCAGGAAAGAGAAAAAACCCGACTACACGAGCTGGAAATGGCCCGACTCAAAATGGACGTTGAACTTAAGTTGGCCGAACAAAAAATCAACTTAGAGCACTTGCGTCTCCGAGAAGAAAGAGAGGAGAAACAAAGGGAGCTCGAGGAAAAGAAACTGGCGTACGAACACGAGCGGAAACTAGCTGAGATCGACCTAGGCAAGCAGAATAAAGAAGTAGGGGTGTCCGAGCAACCCCACACCCCAGGGGCAACAGAGAAAAAGGTACACATCCCCAAGGATGTTGTTCGAGAATACTTCCGAGAGGACGACATCCAGCAATGGTTTAAGGCCTATGAAATCGCTATGACTGCACACCGGATCGATAGAAGCGATTGGGGAGCCGGTCTATGGGGGAGATTCCTCAATGAGGGCCGCGATGCCCTGCTACAGCTCCTGGACCACCAGATGACCTCCTATGACCATATGAAAGCTGCACTCCTCACCCGCTATGGCCTCACACCCGAGATGTACCGTCAGAGGTTCCGAGACTGCACCCGCATCCCGGGTACAACTTGGGTGGACTATGTAAACTACTTTAGCCGAGCCTTCGAGGGCTGGATCAAAGGAAGCAAGGTCACAACCTACGAACAACTGTTCAATCTTATGGTATGGGAGCATCTGTCGAACAATTGCTTCATTGAACTCCGCCAGCACCTCCTCGACAGCAAGTTAACGGATCCCCGGCAGCTCGCAGCCGAAGCTGACCGGTGGGAGATCACCAGAGTGGGCCGGAATGGGTCCTACGAACAGAACCGGAACAACAATGGTCAGCACCGTCCCAGAGGAGGAGGAGGAGGCCAAGGACGCGGAAGAGACAACGCCCCGGTCGCCCCCGCTACCAGCACCACCCCCCGGCCAACCGGGGCAGCACCCCGGCGCGACCGGGTTACCGAGCCAATGTTACGTGCCATCAATGCCAACGAGTCGGCCACTACGCAAACGACCCAAGCTGCCCCCAGTACCAGAGCCCAAGACCCCGCCAAGTAGCCGCTGCTGCTCTGGGGGAGGAACAGATCACAGAGGAACAAGAGGAATATGAGCAAGAGCATCAAGAATGGGAGCCAGCCGCCATGGCTCTAGCATGCTTAGGGGGGAAAGACATGGTCCCGCGGGTCCCCCTACCCGCTAACACCCAGAAGTACAGCCAATGGGTGAGCATCAATGGACGCCGGGCCGAAGCCCTTCGTGACACCGGGGCCAGTGTAACAGCCGTCCGCTGTCACCTGGTGACCCCAGAACAGTATCTACCGAACATTCTCTGCCCTGTACGTTCAGCCGATAACTCAGAAAGTCTGTGTCGGATGGCCTGCGTCCCCTTCGAATGGGGAGGGGTCTCCGGCATGTTGAAGGTAACGGTCCGAGACGATGCCCCTGTGGACTGCCTCTTGGGGAATGACCTGGAAAGCTCCCCGTGGGCAGCCGTAGAACGAAGAGAACACCTGGGGATGTTAGGCGTCCCGGACTGGGCGTGCGTCACCACCCGGTCCATGGCCGCCCGTGCCAACCACCGCCCAGAGGAACCCGAATGGCCGGCGCCACCGCCTCCGGTCGCCCCAGCCGAAACCACCGACCGTGACGTCCCCCCAGAACCAGCTCAACCTTCCGACCTCGCTAACCTCGACCAGTGGCCTCAAGAGGGGGGGCCCACGCAAGAACAATTCCGCCAAGAACAGAAGACCTGTCCCTCCCTCGAGGGACTCCGCCAGCAAGCGCTCGCCCAAAGCGCAGGGGATACCTCCGGAACTCACTGGGTCTACTGGGACAATGATCTACTGTACAGTGAGCAAAGAATCGCAGAGCTGGGGGCCAGCCGAGTACTAGTGGTGCCCCTCCGTTTTAGAGACTTTCTGCTAAACCTGGCCCACGATGTCCCCCTGGCGGGACACCTGGGTCAAGATAAAACCTACAGTCGCCTGGTGACCCACTTCTTCTGGCCCAAAATGAGGAACGATGTACACCAGCATTGCCGATCTTGCCCCACGTGCCAAGCCAGTGGAAAGAGCGGCCGCAAACTAAAAGCCCCCCTGCAACCTTTTCCCGTGGTCACCACCCCGTTCGAGAGGGTCGGGATAGACATCGTGGGGCCCCTGGACCCGCGCACAAAACAAGGCCATCGATTCATCTTGGTGCTAGTGGACCACGCCACCCGCTACCCCGAGGCTGTTCCCCTGCGAACTGTGACAGCCCCGGTAGTCGGCCGGGCTCTGATGGGGATCTTCTCCCGTGTGGGCTTCCCCCGAGAAGTCGTCAGCGACAGAGGCACGAACTTTATTTCTAAATATATGAAGTCCCTCTGGCAACAGTGCGGGGTTACCTACCGATTCACGACCCCCTATCACCCTCAAGGAAACGGACTCGTTGAGCGGTTCAACCGCACGCTCAAAGGGATGATCGGGGGGTTGGAAGAGCCCCTCCGTCGCCAGTGGGATGTGCTGCTGCCGTGCCTCCTCTTCGCATATCGAGAGGTCCCCCAGAAGTCCCTGGGCTTCAGCCCGTTTGAACTGCTATATGGACACCCAGTGCGGGGGCCGCTCAGCCTAGTCAAGGAAGGCTGGGAGATGCCCCCTCTAAAGAACCCACCAGATGTCTTCCGGTACCTCCTAACCCTCCGCAACCAGACCCGGCGGTTCAGAGAGCTGGCAAAAGCCAACCTAGAGGCCAGTCAAGAGGACATGAAAAAGTGGTATGACCGGAATGCCTCATCCATTGAATTTGAACCTGGCCAACAGGTATGGGTGATGTCCCCCACCGAGCCCTGCGCCCTGCAAGACAAGTGGACGGGGCCCTTCAAAGTAGTCGAGCGCAAGGGTCCTGCCACCTATCTCATCGACATGGAATCTTCCCGGAACCCCCTCCGGGTCCTCCACGCTAACAGACTGAAACCCCACTTTGTGCGTACAGAACTCAGCCTCCTGATGGCCACAGACAATGGGGCTGAAGAAGACTCCGAGCCCCTCCCTGACCTCCTACGGACTCGGGAGAAAGACGGCTCCGTGGATGGGGTCCGACTCTCGGAGGCCCTCACCAGAGAACAACGCCAGGAGTGTCGAGTCCTCCTGTCACAGTTCGCCAGCCTGTTCTCCCTCACCTCAGGTGTCACTTCCTGGTGTGTGCACGATGTGGACACGGGGGACAGCCCCCCTATCCGCCACCGGGCCTACCGCGTACCAGATCGGGTACGGGCCTGCATCCAGGAAGAGGTAGCAAAAATGCTCACGCTCGGGGTCATCGAGCCCTCAGACAGCCCCTGGGCCAGTCCTGTAGTACTGGTCCCCAAAGCGGCCGCCCCTGGCACCACACCGGAACTCCGGTTCTGCGTCGACTACCGGGGCTTGAATGCGGTCACCAGAACAGACGCACATCCCATCCCCCGGGCAGATGAACTAATCGACCGCATGGGAGCTGCCCGCTACCTCAGTATTTTCGACCTGACGGCGGGCTACTGGCAAATCGGCCTCACACCCCGGGCGCAAGAACGTTCTGCCTTTTCCACCCCCGATGGCCATTACCATTTCACGGTCATGCCCTTCGGCATGAAGAATGCCCCAGCAACATTTCAACGGCTCGTCAATCAGGTCCTGGCGGGGCTCGAAGGGTTCAGCGCCGCCTACCTAGACGACATCGCTGTATACAGCCACCATTGGTCCGAGCACCTCCACCACCTCCGAGCAGTGCTGCAAGCCCTTCAGCGAGCTGGCCTCACGATCAAGGCCAGCAAATGTCAAATTGGTCAAGGGTCTGTAACCTACCTAGGGCACCAGGTGGGAAGCGGCCTGGTGGCCCCTCTGCAGCTCAAAATTGCCGCCATCCAGTCCTGGCGACCCCCCATCACTCAGACCGAGGTACGAGCCTTCCTGGGCCTCACGGGCTATTACCGAAGGTTCGTGAAAGACTATGGTACTATAGTGGGGCCCCTCACAGAACTCACTTCAAAGAATCAACCCAAGAAAGTCAACTGGACCCCAGAGTGTCAAGCAGCATTCGAACAATTGAAAGCCGCCATGTGTTCCGCCCCTGTGCTCCAGGCCCCCGACTACAGCCGGGAGTTCGTCGTCCAGACGGATGCCTCCGACCATGGCATTGGGGCAGTCCTGTCTCAAGTGAACACCGAAGGCCTTGATCAACCAGTGGCCTTCATCAGCAGGCGACTCCTACCACGAGAACAACGCTGGAGCACCATAGAGAGAGAGGCCTTCGCTGTGGTATGGGCCCTCAAGAAGCTCCGGCCCTACCTCTTTGGCACACACTTTCGGGTGCAGACCGACCACCGACCCCTGCAGTGGCTGATGCAGATGCGGGGGGAAAACCCGAAGTTACTACGCTGGTCCATCTCCCTACAAGGGATGGACTTCACAGTTGAACACCGGCCTGGGCCAGATCACGCCAACGCGGATGGCCTGTCCCGGTTCTTCCGCCTCGACGAGGAGAGTCCCCAAGAGGATGGGTAACTCTCCCCGCCTTCAGCTGGGGGGGACGCATGTTCGACAGGCCACATGAAAGGCCGCTCTCCCCCGGCCCGACCAGGCCCGAGCCCGGTCGCGCAGGTACCACACACCACCATTGCACGTCCTCCGTCCCCTCAGGGACCCCTGCCCTCGAACATGTCGACCTCGTGGGTCCGATCCACTGCCGGCCCACGCACCCATCCTGGGGCGCCATCTTGGACACTCCACCACGAGGCCGCCTGGCCCCCGATCGACCTCAACCCTGGGCCTGGCCAGGCCTCAGACATCCCGGCACCACCATCCACCCAGGAGGTGAGCGGGCTACTTGGCAAGTCAATGGGAGAAAGAGGTGTCGATGGCTCTCCCCCGCCAAGTGCCGCTCGCCCATCGCCTCCCCGGGCGCTGGCTCCACCCCCCTGCTGGGTGTCTGGACTCCCTCATCCCGGACCTCCCGACCTCCAAGTGCGAGGGTCCGGACATCAAAGAACACCAGCCCTATAACTGGGGCAGCTCCAGAGCAGGAAGGCAGTTGTATCTTGGAGTCGAGAGACGCAAAGAAGAACTCATCCTAGACGGACTACTGGCGCTGCCGTAGCTCTGTCTTGTGCACCATCGTCTTGCCTGCTGGCGCTGCCGCAACCTTCGCAACCTTCATATCCTTCATCGTCGTCGGGACCTGCTGGCGTGGCCGCGGACCGTTTGTAACCATCATCTTCATCGGGACCTGCTGGCTCCGCCGCGGACCGTCGTTTCCTTCGTCCATCTCGGGACCTGCTGGCTCCGCCGCGGCCCGATCATCTAGAACGCCGAGCTCGAGGATTGAGAGCTATATCCATCTTTTGGTAACAAGACTGTCCCGCTACCCCTTTTCCCAAACCAGAGACCAGAATCGAGGGGACCCCTGAGTCCAGACCTCCTTGTACCATTTCATCGTAACTTAAAGAATTACCTATAAAGTCTCGTTGAACTTTAACCTTGTGTGGTGTCCGTCTGTGGGGGGGAAGTTACTTGTCTGTACGATCGCTGGAGACGGCTCTCCCCGGAGACCTCTCCCCTTATCCTCGGCCGACCCTGCCGGTCCGTCTAACAGTTGTAATATTTAGAACACATACTATTGTAATGGAAGTTGATCTCTAGTAATGTTTAGGACATGTACTATTTGTAAAGTAGAAATGCTTTCCACTTAAAATTGAATATATATACTTGGTTTGTTGAAAGGACTAATCAAACCAAATGTCAGAAGTACAATGCTATAGAATTGTGAAGCACTCTGATACCCAGTTGGGTCATGTTCACGCTATATAAAACACTGAATTAATAAATGAATAACACACCTGAGTGCGTGGAGACCCCCCCCCACACCTGGTGCCTGCTCTGAAGAAGGTGTTTGAGGGCTGTAAAATTACCTTCATGCCCTGCAATGCCAGCACCCTTGACGCTGCCTGCATGGTGGCCATATTGAAGCAGAAAACCATCAGGACACCTCAGGCATTTACACCCAATACTGTGAAAGATGGCAAGCCCGTAGGCTGATTTGGAAATTATTGGGCACTTTACTAGTGGTATCTTGAGGAAAATAGTCAAATAAAGTACGGCGGCGTGGCCGAACTACTTTTCAAAAATAACATCCTCACACTGGGGAGAGACGTCTCAGGCTCTGATTGTGGGCTGGGATTCCCTGCAACAGAGAGCAACCATATCTAGTTTCTTATCAGACTAATAGTCCCCTTTCCCGGCCTTTCAGAAAAAAATGTATGTTCAGCATTTTTAGATGCAGCACCTAAGGAGCTTATTGATGGCACAGTAATACCTCTCTGTTCCCGCCATTCTATTTTCATTAATCATATCCACCACATTTGATTGAAATTCAAAGGGTAGGCCTCAGTAACTACGTGTCAATCCTTGTAACCCGGCAAAATGCAGTAGGATATTTCTTTTTCAACTGATGGTGTGGGACCCTGCTAAAAGTCATTTCATTCAATAATCTTTATTTCAGCACATTATGGCCATAAAAGATGCATAAAAACAAGGGAATACATGTCACAATAGAGGAATAAATAGTTTACATAATGTCGGATGGGGATTGCAGAGATACAATAAAATCCATAAATTAATTTAGAAGGCATATATAAAACTTTTACTTAAAAACAATGTATACATATCCAGTAGCTTAGAATCCCAAGAGCAATTCATTAATATACTACCAGTAGATAATCAGAACACCCATATCCAGAACAATATAAATAAAAATAAATACACACAGAACTAGCCATTTATAAGTCCAGACCCAATTTTGTACGAGTATAGCATGCTGATAATAGAAATCTGCTGACACACATGACAACCACTTGTCTGGAGTCTGTTTTAATAATCCTGTATGCTTCGACATAGGAGCGTATACCCATGGCATTGCATCGTGGTTTAATCCATATTTTTCTTGCTGATAGATATGCAGCACAAAAGAACAGGATATGGTTATCATCCTCTTTAGAACTGGACTGACAGCACATACACTTCTCATTTTTTGGAGGCTCCACCGTCGTGGACCATCTTGTTAACATTACATTGGTTTTGAGAATTCCATATCTAAATTTCAGGTATAGGCTTTTTGCCAGGGGTGGTTGGACCTCGTCCAGAAGGTCCTCACAATATGGGGAGTCCTTGAATGCCAAAAAACGACTTGTAATGGAACCACCTGTGTAACTATTTGGGAGATTACATGCTATGTAAGCCCAAAATGTTGTTTTCACAAGTTTCTTACAACTGTGTGTCAGAGATAGAGGATCCTCCCAAAAATGAGACAACCCAATTCTACAGAGCCAAATTTTGACGTGGTTCAGCCAAGGGCTCGAGTTGTATAGGTCCAGACTCTTTAATTCTAGGAGGCTATCTCTCTAATCTCCGAGGTCCAGTGTACACCAGAGTCTCACCCAGTAGGAGAGTGGGCGTAAAATTGCTAAGTGGTCTGTACGTTTCATGCTTAGGTCTAAAAATAACTGTAAAAGTGGGGTTCGCTTCGGTAGTTTTAAAATACTTCTATAGAAGTTATTTTCACTTTTTATAAAAAGATTTCCAGCTTTTGGGCCCCAAATTTCTGCGCCATATAGTGCTGTAGACTGGGCCTTAAATTTAAACACTTCTAGTGCTGGTGATATTGCTTTACTAAGAATTGCCCCGTGTTTCTTTAAAATTGGCAGGGAATTCTGGGTTAGGATAGTTTTACTTTTTTCAATCTGGGGTCTCCATGAGTTCTTCAAATCTAGGGAAACACCCAGATAAGTAAAATTAGACACAAGTTCCAATTTTTGGTTGTTTAAGAAAAAATTCCCCTTGAATGATTTGTGAGGATTTAGGGCCATACATTTAGTTTTTTTCGTGTTTATCTTTAGGCCTTTCTTGTTACAATAAAGTTGGAATGTGCTTAGGAGGGTTTGTAAACCATTGGGCGTCTGTGAGATCAGGATAGTATCGTCCGCAAATAAGAGTGCTGGGACTCTTACTCCTTTCAACGTAGGTGAATCATTGTTACATTCTTCTAAGTGAGCTGGGATATCGTTGACAAATAATGAAAAAAGTGTTGGGGCCAGCACACCCCTTGGCGGACTCCTCGCTTTATTGGGACAGGTTTTGACAGATCCCCATTTTGACCCCAACGCACTCTAGCATAATTATTATCATGGAGTCTTATAATCTGTTGAAGCAAACAGACAGGCAACCCCAGCAGAAACAAACAATCCCATAAACGATCACGTAAAACTAAATCAAAAGCTGCCCTAAGGTCAACAAATGCTACATAAATATGCCCCTTACGTAAAAAAACATACTTCCAACAAAGACAACAAAATCTGAACACTTGGTCAATCGTACTTATATTGCTCCTGAAGCCAGCTTGGAACTTGGTGAGGATAGCATTCTCATCTATCCAATAATTCAGGCGTGTTGAAATATGCCTGGCAAATAACTTTTGTAAAATGTCTGTTAAACTAATAGGGCGATAGTTAGACGGGTCATTTCCATCGCCCTTTTTAAAAATTAAAACAATCTCTGCACCCCCCCAGCTATCAGGTAAATCTACACCAGTGACTAGAATATTAAAAAGTCGATTAATATAAGGTGCACAGACTTTAATCTCATGTTTATACAAATCGCCTGGTATTTTATCTAGACCTGGTGCTTTATCGTTAATAGCTAACTCAGTTTCCTCTAGAGTGAACACTAAAGTATCAGTGCAAGCTGTGTACCGGGGGTGCTCCATTACATTTGCCTCAGTGTGTTCAGGAACTTCATATAAATGGGTAAAATGATTGACCCAAGTCATTTGCAAAGTCAGTAGGTTCGCAAGGCAAGACCAATTGGCTTTGCCAGTGCTTGTTTTTTTGTTGTGTGCTAGAAAAAAAATCTTACACTTTCTCCTCTTGTATGGATACTCAGCAGAATTGTCACATAAATTCTCTCATTTTGAAAGTCATAGGAAGAAAGGTAAACACCAAGCTCCCTCAAAGAGAGAGCTTGACATTTGACCTCTGTCTTTGAATGCACAGCAAATGTGACCAGATAAAAACAAGTTTTAAAGGCCTTTTTACATAAAGCGTGTTTGTGGAAGGTTTGGGCAGCTGGAGGGACAGATGTGAGAAATGTATTCCAGGGATGCTTTCTGAATATCCCCAAGATGTCTTTAGTACTGTCTGGCAGTCTTGGATCAAAAACACAAAGGTCACAATGAAGTTATTATTGGGATTACTTTTAACATCTTAATTTATGTTTATAACATTTTTTGAAACTCACTAAAACCATATTTTGTCTCTCTCTCTCTCTCTCCTTCTCTCTCTCTCTCTCTCTCTCTTTCTCTCTTTCACTTTCTCTTTCTTTCTATCTTTCTCTCTTCTGCTCTTCCTTTCTTCCCTCACACATAGTTTGTGGTTATAAGAGTTTCTATTGAAAACGAATTATTTCTTTGCTAATAACTTTGGAATCTTTTGACAAATCTGCACAAACTTTTCAAAAATATGTTTTTTCTGGTTTCTCTTTATTATACCAAATGTGTTTCTTTTTGTGGTTTTATATAGTACAATCTTTGCTGAAGGGCATTGAAGCACTTTTCTAAAGAAGAAAGACCAAAATGCAGATTAGATGAGCAGATAAGCAATAGACTAATCCCACAGATCAAGTCAGGGGAGAGAGTTCAAACAGTTAATATCCGGATACATTGGAGAAGTGGATGCTTGCTTGCCTGAAAAACTTTATTTCGGCGAACAGCCATAAAAGCATTGTTTAGAATACAGCATAAAATTGTTTAAATACAAATAAAATAAGTAGTTGCATTCTTTTACAATGTATAAAATACATCATAACTTCCATATAAAAACACAGATAAAAAAGGCAATGCCTGATTGTCCGTTGAGTTAAAATACAAATACAATGCATTGATCATATATAAGTTCTAACAAATTTACATACAAATAAAAACAGATCACAGGAAACCCCGTCCTTTCTATGGACACAAAGAGAACCAATCTAATTTTGGTCACTGGGGAGTTAAAAAATTGATTAACTAAAATACAATATCATTAGTTTGAACTTATCAGAGGCCCTTTTTGAGAATAGCATTACCGGTACACCACATGGAGAACAAAAATCGGGATACAGAGAATACAATCGGTAATTGTGTATCAGATTTGAGAATCCTAAATACCTCGTGGCAATGGCCAGATCCCAAATTTATTATAAGGTGTTTTAACCAACGGGATCTATGGCGTTTGTATGCTTGAGAAAAGAATAGCACATGTAGGACCGTTTCTACTGCAGTATTACATACAAGGCAATTCTCGGTTTCAGAGCTTGCCCATTTCTTTGTAAATGGTCGTATGTCATCTAATACCAATTCTGTGGAATAAACATCCTTCAGTAATAAGAATTCAGATGTTAATTGGCCCAGAGATCTGCTTGTGTAAAGACCCAAAAGCTTATAATCTCTAAACCTCTTAGCCAAATCTTTCTTGGTTATCATCATGGAACTTACTTCAGGGTTGCTCCAGAGGATGGACCTACCGAGTGCCTCACACATGGTTTTTATGTGTTTGAGCCAAGCAAGTTTATGAGCACCCGGAAGCCCCATTAGTTCTGAAAGCTCCTCCCTATAATTCACTAACTCTAAGGAGCTCCACAGACGCCGCCAATACAATAATGATCGTAAGGAAGCTTCCTCTACGATGGGTCAAACACCAAGGTCCATACGCAGAAGAACTAAAGGGGTGCTGGATGGAAGCATCAAGGGTTGTCTAATAAAGCTATTGTCGGTACACCTTAACCTATTTAAGACACAATGGGCCCATATTTCTGCCCCCTATAAAGAGGCACTCCTTGCCTGTACTTTATATAACTCTAATGCAGGGCTGACAACTCGATTTGCAGCATTCCTGTAAAAATGTTGAATGCCTCCTGCTACCTGGGAAGGTTTCAAGCTAGTTTAGGTAATCTGGGGACCCCAATCCATTCCCTCTGTTAATGTGATACCCAAATAATCAAAGATATTGCCCTTTTCTAGTAACTGCCCATCTAAAATCGGATTTGGGCGAGTTGTATTGCCAGTACGGAAGGAAATATATTTGGTCTTTTGCAGATTAATTTCCAGGCCCGATGCTTGCAGAAGGCACTAAAGTTGTCCAGCGTCCTTTAAATCCCCATAGGGGAAAAGTGGATGCAGAAAAGCGATCACAGATTTATTATTCAGAGCGTCTCTCAAATAGGAGGATTTTGAGTTCTTTTTAATTGTGGCAAGACTTGTGGTTGTTCAAGGTGGTTGTGGGAGGGAGTTCCAGATCCTTGTAGCGCTGGCAGAGAAGGCGAGCTTTATAAAGCGTTCTTGCCTGAATGTCGCTTGTTCCAGCAGGAGGACTTTGCGAATTCCCGATCCTTGTTCAGATCCAGAGATTTAGAGTTTTTCAACCACGTAGGAGGATGTGGAGTTGTGGAGGGCTTTGTGGGTGATGCATTCAGTGTTACATTGGTCTGTTGCTTCAATTGGAAGCCATTGTAGGATGCAAAGTATAGAAGAAATGTGATTAAAAAATGTTGTGACTTGTCACAAAGTGGATAACTGTAGGAAGCATTTCTCTCAGTGAGGCCTTCTCAGGGAAGGCCAGACAGGAAAGAGTTACAATAATCCAGTCTGAAAAGTACCAGCGTATGGACTACTAAGTTCGTCAGGCACTCTTGTGCTTTTATGAGACTTGCTTCTGAAGGTAAATGAGAATAAATATAGGTCTGTAATTGTTAAGGTTGTTATAGTCGGCGTCTGTGTTGTTTGATGAGGGGGTGACTTTTCGGCGTCTGCGTTGTTTGATGAGGGGGTGACTTGGCCGAGTTTGAGGGAGGTCGGCATGGAGCTTCTCGAAAAGGAGGAGTTGATGATTTTGGTCCATGCAGGTGTGATTTGATGTGACTGAGATTCTTGACACGCTCAGGAGGGAGGGGAGCGGAAATGTGCGATGTTGGTTTCATGCAAGCGAGTAATTTGAGCACTTCTTCTTAAAGTACATAGTCAAATTCAGTCCAACTGGCATAGGGTGAGTTTGGCGAGACGACCATTAGTTGGAGGTAGGGCCTTGGGTAGACCCTCTTTGTTAGGGGGGACATCTTTGGTGTAGGACGGAGAGATGCGTGAGTCAAGAGAGATTTAAATGTTAGATATTTTTTCAGAGAAGAATGTTGCAAACTCTTCACAGCGCATGGTAGAGTCATTTATTGAGTGTTGATGGAAACAGGAGGTTTGCTGTTTAATTATATTGAGAAGGTCTTTAGGTTCCTAGAAGGGTCAAGTTGGGCTCAGAAGAAGGGGGATTCTTCTCTGAAGATATTTTTTTTTGTATTTTATGTGTTTAGCTCGCGGTATCGCAAGATGTGTTAACAAGAGTTGTTGTCTCCAGTTTCTTTCAGCCAACCGGAGTTGTTGCCTCTTTGTTAAGGTCTTTGTTAAACCAAGATCTGGAAGGGATACTTCTTGATTTCTTGAGTTTCGAAGGATCGTCTATGTCAAGTTGTTCTCCCATTTTTCTGTTGTAGTGGGTGGTGAGATAATCACCTTGGAATTTGGGAACTGACTAACGTTTCTAACTCTGCCTGGGAGATTCCATGTATGTTCTCCGTCCAGTTCATGTCTCGGCAACATTGGGGGTGGGCCTTTGGTTGGATGTCATTGAGATTGAAAAGAATTAGGGGGTCCAGTCTGTGGGTAGGATAGAATGGAGGAATGAGGTATTCTGCTTAGAGATGATTGTATCATGGGTAGAGTCCTTGGTATGAGTTTGTTTATTGCAGTGTTAGGTGAGATCGTTTCCTTCCAGGAGGGTGGATAGGGCGTGTACTGTTGGATCATCGGCATTGTTCAAGTGCAGGTTCAGGTCTCCTAGTAGAACGTCTGCGCTGACTTTAAGGTAGTTTTGCGTTAATAGGTTTGTTTAGTCCTCCAAAGATTTGTAATTTTTCACTTGGAGGGTGATAGATGACATGAATTTTGATAGAGTTGGGGCCTTTGGACGAGAGTTGAACTCCTACATATTCAAAGGTAGGGTATTTGGTGTTGAGGAATGAAGTTAAGCATAGATAGTTTTTTTGTGTATAATGGTTAATCCACCACCATTACGATCCTAGCAGTCGTACGGATGATTGAGAAGCCCTGTGGGAGGAAATTGATAAAAGAGGATGAATGGTCGTTCAGCCGGGTTTCAGTTGGAAAGCAGAAGTCAATTTTGTGTCCTAGGATGGTTTCAGCTATTTGAGTGGCATGCTTGACTGCTGACTGACAGTTTAGTAGCATGCAGCAACGCATAGGTAGTGATCTTGGACCAGGCTTACAGGGTTGGATGGTTGTTATTTAGGTAGGCCGCCTGCTAGGGTGAGTGGTGTTCAGGGTTCTACTCGTGCCAAGGATGACCGGGATCTTGCAGTGGCAAGGCTTGCTCGGGGCACTGTCATACGTGTTGCTCAGCATTTCAGCTTTCCGTTGCGTGATTTAAGTCGTGGAGCATCTATGATTGAGTTGGTGATGGATATAGGGGATAGTTTGTCTAGGTGTAAAGGATAGGGGATCAGAGTGTATGTTTTTGGCAGGATCAGTGTTCGCTGAAGATGCGTGAAGTACGTAATATTTGTGTTCTTACGTAGTGACGAATTTCACCCAGAATAGTGTTGATTGTGAGGTCAGGCTAGGCTGTTGTAGGGATCAGTTGAGTGGTGGTTGGGTCAGTGGTAGGAAGTGGAGTACGATGGAGCTCAGCAGAGTTTGGCGCGGAGGTAATGCAGGGGTGGCCCGTGCAGGTAAGAGCGGTGGGGCCGGGTGGGGTTGATTCAATAGACGACAACGAGGGGGAAATGATTTATTTAATTTTCCCTTGTCGTCGTCTGTCGCATTCCCCCGGCCCCTGACCGCTCTTACCTGCACAGACCGCTCCTGGGCTAATGTAGAATCCAGCCTGCTGTGGTTCGAGGACTGAGATGATTCCGGTGCGATAGATAAGTCAAGCTGGGCAGTGGAGGTGTGCAATGCAGAAGGGGCAAGTAATTTTGGTATCGAAACAGAAGCTTCAGTGCATCAGGGGATAATAGATGCTGTAGGGGAGGTAGAGATGGGGGCAGTGCGAGGGGGTTTGGGAGTAAAAGGTTCAGCTAGTTGATGAGGGCGTGCATGGGAGAGGGTGGAGGAGTGGTGGTGGGAGCGCAGAGAGCCAGAAAGTGTAAAATAGATAATGTTGTGCAGTGGCTTGGATTAGGATGTTCCTTTTTCTGTATATAGTTATGCACCGATCTCTGCTAAAGTTCTGGGATAGGGATATAGTTTGTTTAGATCCATAAGGGACATTGGTGGCATTAGTTACATGAAGGTGTTGAATGACGTTTTCTCTCCTTTTGGCGGGTTTCGTAGTGTAGAAGATGAAGTCCATTTTAAGACGTCCTTGTGTTGGATTGTAGAAGATGTCTGTTATTAGTGTCTCTGGGTGTTCTTTAAGCATTTTGTGTTTGTACATTTTAGCAGCATGTTTGGAGAGGTTTTGCAGAAATGAGTTGGGGGCGTATCTTTCCACGCTCCCGTAGTTGAAGTGATACTCAGAAGTTGTTTCTGGGGATAACCAAAGTTAGACTTCAGGAGAAGCATTCGGAGGTGTGCATAGTGGTCAAGAGGCAGCCTCCAAAAGCTGAGATGGCCGCCTGATTGTAACATTGGGCCCTTTCAATGGACGGTTGGTGGGCACTTCTTTGGAAGAGTGGGATGCGAGTGTCAGAGGCGTGCGAAAAAGGTCACCAAGGCGATCTGGTAGGATCCCTTTGAGGAAGAGGGGGCCTTGAATGCCGAAAAGCGCCGGTGGTACTGTTGATGTCACTGGGTTCTTAGTGGCCACGGTATGTAGGAGCTGGTGGTTGTGATGGAGTTTATTGGTCAGTCTGCAGAAGCGTCCTTTATATTCGAGGGCATATATACAAGTTATACACCCACATCATAGGTAGTATATCAATATCAGCATAGACTAGTAGACATCACAAAGGATGGGTCACTGCTATAGGCACATGGTAGGATAGGAAGCAGCATCAACTTGAGATAACAGTATATGCATGAGATAATATTGAAATAAGTTGGGCAAAACAATCACCATGTATGCTTAGAATAACCGTGTAGATATAAAGACACAGTATACTCGCAAGATAACATCTTGCACTTTAGCATTGAGGAACTTGGTTGAGAGTTCATTTTAATGGTGAGATATGTTAGGAGGGCTCACTAGGTGTCGATTTAAATTGTCTCTGACACTATAATTTTGTGGGACTTTTTTGAGAGTTGTTTTTACTGGCATGAAGTATTAAAAGGGACAGTAGGTGGCACTGGGACCTCATTTATTCTTTTGCGGTCTTGAGTCCAATATTTATACCTGGTGCCCACTAGTAGGAGTTTCTAGAGGTTTCCACCGTCATGACGTGTCAGGCATCCGCTTCCTCCTTGCCCTGGGTCCAGCTTGTCTGGAGTCACAAAAGACCAGTGATAACTCCTTCGCGAGAGTGCTCATGCAGAGCCTTTGTGATGTGCAACTGTGATAAGTGACAGCTGCTCCCCCTCGTTAAGGCAAAGAGGCCTATCCTGCCAGCACCTCACTTCCAAATGAGCAGAGGAATACTGAAGCACTCAGCGAAGTCCAATGGCCATGCCTTGTGGCCCGTAAAGAAGTACTGCAAGATCAGAGATGTTTGTTGTGATTTATTGTTCTCACAATTATTCACCTTTCTTGCGTCTGAGACGTAAAATCAATTACAGACAGGCAGCCGTCACGTGTTTTGTCAGAGACTTTTTCAAGGCTGCAAGAGGTTATAGAAAGTATCTTACACAATTGTTTCAATGACATAGGGATAAGAAATGCAGTTGTTAAGTCACCACCACCAGATAGAACAAGAAGAACACCGTTGTGATCCTGAAGGATACCCTTTGAAGAGCCAAGTGTATATGGGTGAACCACAATATGAATGCTAATCGTGAAATTGTAAGTCAATTTCCTTCATTATTACACATAGGTGGAGAAAAGTCAAACAAGGAAAGTAAGTGTAGTATTTGACTCACAGACTCAGTAGAGTTAACTTCAAGTTTATTGTGGAGAAGCTACACAGCAGACCATAGAGCGCAGGCAGGTATATCCAACTCTAACGACTCTCTCCAGATTAACCTTCAAACTATCGCCCGGCAACAAGTACAACCAGGCAACACTCTATGGAATGAAGCATGGAAACGATAGTAGAACTAAACACAGATGCAAATGTAAATACAGAGAATATAACATATCTTCCTGCCTCATTAAACTAAAGAAAAAACAAAAACAAAAGAGAAGTAAGAAAAACAAAGTTAACCTAAACGCTAAAAGAAAACATGCTAATAATGTTCAAACATGCTAATAATGTTCAAAGAGAGTACAATCAGTCTAGAACAATTCACAATATATAAATGAGAAAATACAAAGCATGGAAAATAAACATTTTATATGTGGTATCGCTTAGAAATCATCCTAGATCTTGAACTCCTTCTGAGGGATTAATCTGAAGATGCACTGATCTCTGGATCATGAGAAGTAAAAGCAGAATGTGTATGGACATTCTTAACTTTTACAACATTCCATCATTTTCCCCCTTCAACTTGTACAGAATTTCTACCAAATCAAAAGGGGAAACTTTAGTTGTAGAGTGAGGGTTGGTTCAGTAGAACCACAACCTGCTGTTAAGAGAGTTGACAATATCGCAGTTAGAAGAAATGGGGCCAGATGTAGGTAATCCCAGATTACTGATTCCTAAATACCGAATCATACCGATTCGGTATTTAAGAACAGGCAAATGGGATGTAGGTAATATTACTGAAAAAATTACCGAATCGGTAAGATTCGGTAAATACCGATTCAGTAATTACCATTCATTCCTATGGGCCTGGAGGCCCATAGGAATGAATGCCAATTACCGAAACGGTATTTACCGATTCGGTAAAATGGCGAAGCATTGAAGGGTGGCATGGTGTCACTTTGACACCCTGTTGCACCCCTCAATTGTGTATGGGTGCACATGTTGCAGACATACATGCCCTAAGGGCATGTATATCTGCAACATGGCACTGTTGGAAAAGCAAAAAAAATGCTTTTTCCAAAGTTTTCATTATTTACCACCAACTTGTAGTTGGTGGTAAATAACGAATCCTAAAAGGGGAAAAGCACTCATTTGAGTGCTCCCTACATAGCAAATTTGGTAATTTACTGATTCGGTATTTCAAGAAATCGGTAATTTACCGATTTCTTAAAAAAACGATTCGGTAAATTACCGAATCAGGAAAATGGCCACCTACATCTCATTTTCCAAATACCGGTCGGTAACGGCCGAAAATACAGAATTTCGTCTGTTACCGACCGGTATTTGGCTACCTACATCTGGCCCTTAGTCACTTAATACAATCCCCCACAACCCTATTCATTCGCTCGAGAAGCCCATTGGATTAAGGGTGATAAAGTGAGCTTTGGACATGTTGAATGTTACATAATTTAAAAAAGGATTCAAATTCTGTACTCGTAAATTGGGTCCCATTATCAGTCACCATGGTGTCTTGAGACCCTCCCTTAGAAAAACATCTTTAAGAAAAAGAATGATGTAGCTGGTTGAAGCCTCTTTGACCAATTTCACTTCATGTAAACACAAGAGAGAGTACCCCACTATCCACAGGGAACAGGGTACAATGACAATGTAGTCAAAAAGGGAATCCCTGGGTGTACACTGAGATCGATGTGTTTAGTTTAATGCATGGGTTCTAGCCAATCATACAGACATTCCTACTAGGGGTGTTAACGGGAAAGTTTATGGTAAAATTAAAACATTAGATAAATAGTTCCACACTAGAAGTAAACGTTCACAGTCTCTTTAATGTTTTGTAAAAATAAGATCTCTTATCACAGAAATGTAAATTAAAAATCCAAAGTGCATCCCTTTGGACAAGTACAGTAAAATGTATCACAAGACAATTAAAAACAATTAATTGTACATAAAAAACATAGTATCACAGTTATCAGAATTAAAAGACAAAGGAGAAGTTAACCAACGTAATTCCACACAAAACAACAATTGGATCCTTTTCACAAACCCCTTGTTGTGGCCTTGATATTTTTTGCCACTACTCATATAGATCCACTAGTCCTTTCATGTAATTCTGGTGGTACAGTAGACAGTATCTATAATTTATGGATATCTGCTACCTCCTTGACTTTGTGTGGATTCTAGCCACAGAAAATGCGTCGACGCGTTTCGGTGTTATTGTACTTGGTCTTGTAACACCTTCATCAGAACATGCCGTCTCTTTGGGGTCACCGGCTTCTACACTTATATTAATGAATTTCTGTGTGGATACATAGAGAAAAAAAAACAGTATCACTATTCTGGGGGCGTGTTATCCTATTTTGATATACAACATCTCATTCCTTTCCCACAAACTCATTAACTCCACTTTAGCAAAGCATGCGTGTTTTCCAGTACAGTCTTTCGAACTTTTCCTTAATTTCAATTCTATTGGCCTATTCATGATTTCACCATTTCATTTTTATTTATAGAAATACTTAGTTGATAAAAAACAACAACGTATTTTCATTCTCATTTCTTCATTATCATTGTAGGCTAAGGTCACGGTTAGACTCTTCTCATTGTCCCTTAAGGACTTAGGTCACTGTTGTCGTATGTCACCATGCCCTCCGTTTCTTTTTAGTGTGGACACAGGTAGGGGTTTAGGCTCATTTGCTCATTCACCACAACATTCATCCTTCTGTTATCTATCATTACTAACATTTTCAGAGTCCCCCTTACCCTTTAAGTCTTGGAAGGTTCCCTGGGGACACAGTCATCAAGGTGCCTCTTATATCTGACCTCTTAGAGTTTTGTATTGTGCCTATGGAATAACAGTTTAATTTGATATCATTAGTTTGTTCTAAGATCTTACATTAGTTTCCCTCCCAGCTGTAGAGGTTTCCTGTATTTACCTTTAGGGAAATGGACTTTCTCGAGGTGGAAGGATCTTTCTCTTGTTGTATATACAAGTAGACTGAAATTTTCCTCTCTTTTTGGGGTTGTTGTCAATTCAACAATGGCCGAATATCTGTATAAGTAAGGGGGTCATAGTTAACCATTGTCTTGTTGAGACTAACTATTTTACCTCTACATTTCAGTTCCTATCTGTCTTACCTCCATGTATTTAAAACGCTCTTCTGAACGGGCATATGTCAATGTCGATTTCTTGACCCGCAAAGTGGATATGTTCTGTAGGTAAGAGAGGTTTATTTAAAGTTATTTTAGATGTTAGCCAAGAATCTAGCCCATCTACTTTTTAGTTCGTTTCTATATTAGCCAAGAATCTGGCCTATCTACATTTTAATTCGTTTCTGTCACCTTTCCTTTATTTATCTCAGGGGAGCATTTCTAACAAAAATTAGCTCATATTCTATTTCCACAGGGGAAGTCACTTCTCTTTAAAATGACCCTTTTAACTGTATTACTGTTTTCTCTGTTCCCTCCGTGTTCTTCTACTCTTTGTGAGGGGACAGACTTCGTATCTCCCACCTGTTTCCTTGCCTGTCGCCATAGCGTGTAGCCCATCTAGTTTTTAGTCCGTTTCTATATTTGCCAAGAAACTGGCCCATCTACATTTTAATTCGTTTCTGTCACCTTTCCTTTATTTATCTCAGGGGAGCATTTCTAACAAAAACAATTTCACTTCATGCCATTTTGAGACATAAGCAATTAACACAAAAACAAAATGACATCCACCTGGTAAAATATCCAATGGTCCCATGACGTCAACACCAACTTTGGACCAAGGTCCGGTAGATTATTCAATGGGAAGGAGAGGTGGACAAGAAACTTAAACTTTTATCTGAAGAACTGCAGATGGAACATGAATCAAAGAGATCATTAATATCGCTGTCCATCGTGGGCCACCAAAAGAATTTGCGGACTCGTCCCTTAGTGAGTGTGGATCCTAAGTGACCCTCATGGGCCTTGATAATAATGTCCTTCCTGAGACTATGTGGTGCAATAAGTTTATCTCCACATACTATAACACTGTCTTCCAATGAAATCTCAGATTCCACTTTCCAGAAAGGCTGTGTGCATTGGGGATGAGCACACTCTCTGGGCCAAGCTGTCTTAACAAACCTGTATACACGTTGTAAGATCTCATCTCCAGAAAGAGCTTTAATCCAACTGTCAGCAGTATCGAGCCTATGTTCTGGTACGTCGAGTGACGCTACCAGGCAATCATCTGAATCTTCCTCCCCAACATCAGAAGAAAATGTTACTTCCATGTTGTTGTCATTAGGAAAACGTGAAAGATAGTCTGCCCTGACATTCTTGCCTCCAGATATATGAACAACATCAAACTGATAGTGCATGAGGCGAGATACCATACGCAGGATCCTGGGTGAGCAGCATTTGCTTGTCCCAGACCCGAAAATAGAGATGAAAGGTTTATGATCTCTTGCGTTGTTGCTTTTGGCTGCGTGCTGTGGTAAATATTTAATTACCGTCCTAATTTCTATGCAGGTAAGTACTTATAAAATAACTCAGTCGGAAAGAAAGAGACAGAGTCCGTGGTGTTAGAGTTCTTAGGGGTTTTATTCCTTAAAAAGGAATGGTTCAGAACCGGATATCGGGTTCCTGACACCGCTGGGGTTCAGGAAGGGATAGAGCGTACTTTATTGACAATACATAACTTTTATACTTAATACACATAATGCTAACCAATACAGAGGGCGTAACAGCTGAGAGAAACAAGATAAGAACACACACGTGTTAGCAATACGTAATCAGAAGGCGTGAACTTAGGGCGTGCACAGAGGTGTGTGCTAGAAACGTCACATGAAAGTGTCACAAGTGGGTGTGTACATAGCAGAATCTTGCAATGTCAGCAGAAATCTGAGGTCTGGATGCGCGCGCAGCTGCATGACGTGTGATTGACGTGAAGCTGGAGGGTGCAGGGGACTTGACATTTACACTAGAGGAAAGAGACAGAAGTCTGGCATGTCAGATCAACTCGTTCCTATATCATATCTGATATCTGATGTTTGGGAACCATATTATCTGGAAGAGAAAGGTCTCTTGGGCAGAGGCTATCCTATACTGACTATGAATGCGTGCATATGTGCCTACGTGTCTGTGTGTAAAGCGAGGGGGCCATGGGCCTACCATGGTAACGGGAGCTATGAATTACTTGCATGGAGACAGAAAGGCCGGGCCCTTTGCTCTGCAGCTGAGGGGTTGTTTATCTATCCTGCTAGACTGGAATGTGTTTTCGGGAAGCTGAGCTTGGCTATGCTGATAACGTGAAGGTAAAATACTGTCTTTGGCAGGCAAGCAGGCCGAGCCAGGCCCCGCTCGCCTCGCAGGGAGTAGGACAGAGTTCATGGAGGCATCCCACGTTGTAGTTTCAGGAGGCAGAGATGACTTTGTTAAAAGAAAAAGGCTCGATGACAGAAATCAGGGCCTAGCTCACACAGAGCCAGGAATACAGAAAGTGTACCATACAAAGACGGTGGCAAGGCATACTTAGGAACGGAATATCCGACCCATTCAGGGTGGATCTGAAAGAGGACATGTTAACGTTGGACGCAAATGTATTTGCGTCTTCATAGCTGGCACAGGAGGGAAGTTACATGCACTTTAAGCTCGTACATGGAGACGGTGGGGTACACGTTAGGGAACATTCCTGACCATAAAATTTCTATTTCCTCATTGCGCAACCAGCCCTGACTTTTGGGACAAAGGGCGTTTGAGCCCCATGGAAGGCCAGTTGGCCTGGGGTCAGTAACCTCAGGGATTCTTGCGCAAGGTGGTTGCTTACTGTGTTCATGATGATAATTGCCTAATGTGATTTATGTGTAATGCATTTATGCATCCTACGTTATACCTCTAACTGTGTTTTCATGACTAGGAGGTTGTTATGCCTAGTATAGTTTATGCTAGTCAGTTTATGTTTTCCTGCGTGATCTATGCCTAGGATGATTAGTATTGCGTAGTGTGTTCCTACCTGTTACCAGTGGTTACTGGTGGTGTTCTACAATTGTTATTTTACGCTACAGTTATTCTATGTGCTACATCTACTATTTATACTAAGTGCTGATTCTGACAGTGGCCCACGTGGCCTTGTCATGTGTAAATAATCCCCTGTAAATACTACCTAGTGCCAGTTGGCACAGTGCATATGTGTGATTATGATCTAATGTGTTTATGGTAATACAAAGGCTGTTTTTATATATAACCTTGTGTGGAGTTCCTTTTTGTGGTGTGCCTAGTGTTTTGCTGCTGTGTGTGTGTGTTGCGCAAGCGCTTTACACATTGCCTCCGGAATAAGCCTGACTGCTTGTGCCAGCTACCAAGGGGGTGAGCAGGGGTTATCTTGGCGTGTACCTCACTTGCCCTGACTAGAGTGGTGGTCTCTTCCTGGCTTTGGCGCAAGCATTAGCCAACCAGAGATCCCATTTCTAACATGCAGGGTTATTCAAAACCTAGATGGCATCTTTGCGACCTGACTTGTACCTGCAAACTTAAAATTTGATGACCCACCTTTTAATAGTCAAGAATTCAAAAACGTTCTAAATCACCTCAAGATAAAGAATCAAAAAAAGCACTCCCCTTTGACCCCTGGCCATTGGTCTGGTAGAACGCCTCGTGAGGAGTACTCTAAAGAAAGTTGTTCAGCATTCTGCATTGGGGAAGCTTGACCTCAAAGGTGTTTTGAACACTATTCTTTGAGGTTACCGTTTGACCCCCTCACTCAACCACAGACGAAACCCCTGCAACTATCATGTTTGGAAGAGTCATGCCAACCAAGCTTTCCAATGGGAGGGGCTGGGTGTGACAGGGGATACATCTGCATTCATCTGCATGCTGATAGTCTTCTTCGGCTGGGAGAGAGGTGATTTACACTTACATTTGAATAGGGTGTTTCCTCTCCTCTCTCAAAGGGCTGATTTACGCCCCACTGATCGTCTGGAGCCTGGAATGGGCTGCAAGGGACTGTTCCACACTTCTGAGGGTTCATTTGAAGTCACCCGTTCATCAATGACATTTTTGAGTAAATGTACTGGAGCTCTGATCCCATGTTTTTAGACGCTGCATGGGACTTGTAGCCAGACACTGTTGGCTCTACAAACTTCTCATTGCCATGAGGACTGCTGTGCTGCCAGGAGCAACAACCATTACAACTAACTGCCTTGTTGTGTTGACCTGCTGCTGCTGGGCTGCAGGACGGACTGCCAATTTACAACCTAACCGTATGTGCTGTCTGTAGCCTGCCACCTCCTTTTGTACCCCGAAGTGCTCTCCAAGGGGTTGTTTGCTGGCTCCCGTTCTCTTGAGATCTCAGGGCCATCAAAGGCCTTGCTGCCTCTTTTCTCTGAAATGTCTGCTGGGCAAACCCATTTGAGAAGCTGTAGCATGTCCCCAGTGCTCCCTTCTGCACCAAGGTAAAACTTTGTGCATTACAGGACAGTGCACCAATGGCCTACAGTGCAGCGTTCTGAAAAACCGGAATAACCCACTTACTGGTTCTCGGCTGCGGGGGAATCGCCCAAGTCTTCCATACCCTTCATACGTAGTAAAAGGAGACACAGAAGCCTTCCTCTGCAGGAGGAACCCAGATTTATTCAAATAGCCTGAGCTATGGAACAGAGCCCGAAGCTCGTCAGAAACAAAACAGAGGAGGCTGCTGCTTACAAGCCTTTTATACTTTTTCATTCTGATCTTTTGGCTGTTAGTTCATTGTTCAATCAGGGCAGTGTTTGCAGTTGATAACCAGATCCAGATGATGTTTGTAGGTGGTGACCTCGTCAAAACTTAGTACACAAATCATTCTTCACTCAACTTGATCAAAGCCTGGTCTTTCATATCATTGTTTAATCACCCTCATCAAGGCCAAGCAGTCAGACCATTGTCCAGATAACCTGATCACGGTGTCAGGGATGTTTACAAGGCTGGGAGCAGGAGATGGAAAACAAATCATTTAATCAGGGTGTGAGTGTCTCGTGGCTTTCAGTTGAACTGCAAAGAACAGAGGGGGTTGGGTGTGCGACAGTTCCTGGGCCGAAATGCAGACTGCAAAATGGCTGTTGTCGTGTTAGTTAGATTTTCCTCAGGCATCAGCAGAAACGCGCAGGTGGGTTGTGTGGAAGTGTTTGACACGAGATGGCAATGAAAAAACAATGGAGTCCTGGTACAAATGATGCCGATCAGAAGAACACTTTTTCTCAGACCCTCCTTTTGCCATTGAGTGGCCAATACTTTAAGAAATGTCAATGTTCATAAGGCCATCGGCTTCATGTTGGAGCATCATCATCATATTGGTGTTGTGAATGTTAGAGGGTGGAGGCTTGATGGTCTGGACACACATTGTACAGAGCACTGGCAGACAATGAAAGCATAAACAGCAGGAGACCAGGACAGTTACTCCCAAGGCAAGGAAGATGAGGATATTCCACCATCACTGGGAAAGTAGGCCCCAGATCCAGCCTGTGAGGGACAGTTGCCTTCATCCAGATTGAAAGAACGGCGATGCAGACGTTTGATCGCATCGTACACTGTAGGTGCGTTGTCTGAGATGTACCCGCAGCAGCTGGAGCTGATTAATTTACACACACCACCACGATCAGCAAGGATGACATCCAGGACCATTCTGTCTGGAACGTTATGAGGCGGTCCGCCTGCAGCTCTGCATTGATGTTGGAGAGGGCACCAGCTGTTACTGTGATGGTGGCTTCAAGGACCCTGGTCAGTCCTTGTACAGCCCGTCTGTTGGCCATGCGGACCCAGAAAGGATGGAAACCTTTAAAGAAGTCTCCGGTTTCCTGGCCTGCTGTATCCTCGGCAGATATGACATCCCTACGTGAGCGGCGCAGAGTGCCCTTCATTGACAGGTGGTAACCTCCATGGGTGGAATACATTGGTGGAAGGAGGAAGGCCAGATAGCAGATACCAGACCAGTTACCGGGGAGCCAAGTGTAGGCGGCAGTGCCACAGATGAAATAGGTGTTGGGGGATGCCACCAGCTTCGGAGGAGATGTAGAGTTTAAAGTTTTTGTGATATCACACGTACTGGTACCAACTTTCTTAGTGCCTAGGCCATGAATGCAGACACGGTCTTGCACATTTATGACATTCACAGTGTCTCGTTCATCAGGCAGTATCCTTCTTGTGCGGAATCTGGAAAATGTTTGTTGATTAGTTGAGTTGAATACTACCATCTCACCGAGTTCATCTGGTGATACTAGCGTTGTGGATGAGCTGGTCGGGCAGAAAGGAGCACTGGCATGGCCGGATCTGCTCCGCCAGAAGTCATCCCGAAATGTTCCAAGGGCAGAATTGGCAGTACCATTGACAGTGTAGGCCTCCTGCATCAACATCCACCATGCAAAACAAGACCCAGAGATGGAAAAGGGGTAGGGAAATAATGGGACAGGGTGTATTATGGAATGCGGCATCAGTCCACACACCCAGCAGTTGGAAGTGTTCATGATCAGCTGGTGATGATGCAACATTTGGATGAAGGTGTTGTAGAAGAATTCTGCACGGCGGGGTAATTTGTGGGCTGGTAACGTGTAATACTGGTGTTCTGCAGGAGTCGGGGTAGGAGTTAGTGAGGTAACAGGATGGTAGCTTAGTAACAGCCAACCAAGGATAGACAGGATGAGGGAGACAAACAGCGTCACCACGGTGACCATGAAGCATTTACTATGTCGGAGGCTGACATCTTGTTTCTGGATTCGGGTGTTTTGGACGGCGGCCATTGTGCTAAGCCAGGGACCTCTAGTGGCTGTCTGTGATTGGTGGTTGCATCACTGGGCGCATATACCTAGGGACCTTTTGGCTTACCTTAGTCTGACACACCAGCACTACTCTCAGCCGGGGAAGATCACAGCCTTACAGCCTATAGGTACTTGGCGAAGTCAAGGGCAAGCCTTCCCTCGGGGCGCAAGTTGTATCGGTCGGACGTAGGGTCAGTATGGTTGGGAAACAATTGTTCTTGGTGTTGAGCAGAGTTAAGGGAGGGTTCCACCCTTCCTTTCAGTATGCTGTCACTCTCAGGCTTCCGTAGATGTAGAATGCAGTCTGGCATCGCTGAATGGGACAAACGTCGGGACTGTTTCTGTTTCTGAGTCTCCTAGTCCTTCCCTCACCCACTGATCATAGGGGAGGGGCCGAAGCACAAGCCTGCAGTGTGATGAATGCACCCAATTCTTCCGACCTTCTACTTTCACAGCGGTGCGGGTGCTAGGAACACCTGACGGGGTTGTATCCAGCGGGGCTCAAGGCTCTTTGTCCGTTGAAAATCTTTCACCAATACCCAATCCCCAGGTTGGATGACGTGTCCTGGGTCCTCGCTTTTGTCAGGTATGGCCTCATGCACCTGGTGATGAAGAGTACGAAAGGTATTAGTCAGACTGTACAGATAATCAGTTAATACAGGTTATTCAACGTCAGACACTTTCTTAGGCCGCGGGACAACCCATACATTGGCAGGCCTCTCGAACACAATCTTATGGGGAGATAGCCCTATCCTGGTGTGGGGCGTTGTTCTTGTGGACAGTAGGGATAAGGGCAGAGCACATCAACCCAAGTGACACCTGTCTCGGCTACTATTTTGGCCATTTTAGTTTTTAGGATGCCATTGCACACCTCCACTAGAACTGCTGACTTGAGGTGGTTATCTGCTTAAAATGTTGTTTTATACCCAATGCTGTACAGACATATTCCATATTTTGGGCTGTAAAGTGTGTCCCATTGTCACTCCAGACCAAGCGGGGCAAACCGAATCGTGGGAGGTACTCTTTTAATAGTACTTTGGCGGTAGTGATAGCGTTGCAGTCTTTGACGGGGTAGGCCTCCACCCATTGGCTGAATGTACAGCCAACCACTAGGACATATTTCAAATTGTTACATCGGTCCATCTGGATGTAATCCATTTGGAGGACTTCAAAAGGGAAGGTAGGAGGAGAGAATCCTCCCTTAGGAGTAACTGTGCTGTGGTTCTAAAATTCTGGAACCTGCTGTGATATGGTACCGAGGTCCAACACTCTTGTCACAAAATATCGTCATACCATGACGAATTTGGTATCGGCAGACCGGTAATGATTAGGACATTATCCCTGTGCATTTGCGTCGTGATTGAGCGATGCCAACACCCTCAAATCGTGGTTTCCGTTCTGAACCCTCGGACTCCATTTTGTGAGCGGCATCCATCTTATACCTTGCCCTCATATAAGTCAATTGATTAAGGTCGAGCTTGATCTGAAAGGACACGTCCACCTTAGCTGACTTCCCCATGACCTGGCCGAACTGACTCCACCGCCTCCAGCCAAACCTGTTTGGGCAGCCCCTCGCCCAGTGGCCGAGTAAGATATCATCAAAGCACAACATGCCATAAACCATTCACCACATACAGACCATGTTTTCTACACACATACACCTGTCCATGTTCCTTGTTTATGGCCAGTTTTATGACAAGGAGGTGCCCTGTTTTATTGAGGTTTCATTGATATCTGATTGTAATTCCGGGCTGGGCTGGGTCATCTATCACAAACTGGACATCTAAAATATGGGTTGACCATCATGACTGTGCGTTTTGCTCTATTGTGTAAATATGTATATGGCCGTATTGTAAACTCAAGAATTCTTGCCTGAAGTGTAATATCGTATATAAAAGGAGAAGGCTGGTTCTGTAAAAACGAACAGTCTCCTGAGAACTTACGGCCCGTGCTGTCGTGCTGCTAGGACACATGTTACTTGGTTGCAGCCAATAAAACTCGATCTCTGACTTCACCTAGAAGACTCTTGGTTTCTGTGGTCCGGAACAGGGAGAACTCAGAGGTCTTCGGGTGTTATCCCCTGGCACCACCGGGTTCCTAAAAACCCGGCACCTCAGTGCCTTTTCCTGGGCTATACATTAGGCAAGTCATGCATGTTTTAACCAGTTTTTCAGCATATGCTGGTATCTTAGAAATGTACCATGTAGGTTCCAACAGTTTACATATCCCTTTTGCACTGATGTAAGCAGGACCTTGGGCCATCGTAACTACAGGTAACATCCATTGTCTTTTCATAGTCGTACGGACCCAACAACCATCAATTCCCTCCTTTGCTAATAGCTCCTTCCACACACTTAGTTCCTCAAGAGTAGTATGGGACTGAATATCAATCACACTCTGTACCGTGTTTTCAACCATGCCCTCGTCTGCCACCCACCTAGCGGGACCTCCTACATACATTCCTTCCCTTTTTCTAAGAACTGTTTGTCTGGCCGTCTGGTCAACCAGGGCATTGCCTTTCCCAACAGCATCTATCACTTTCTTATGGGCCTTACATTTTATAATAGCCACCTATCTGGGGAGTGTCAGGGAGTCTAACAGTCGGTGAATTAGGAGGCCATGTTGAATTTTGGTCCTATAGGAAGTAAGGAAATTCCTTTCTTTCCACAACCTCCCGAAGTTGTGGGCCACCCCAAAGGAATATTGTCTGTCAGCATAAATATTTACCATCATCCCTTTGCTTAACTCACAAGCTCTAGTGAGGGCCACTAATTCTGCTGCTTGAGCGGAGCACTGCGGAATCTGAGCTGTTTCTACTACTTGCCCTAATGTCGTGAGGGCGTAGGCGGCTGAGGTGTTACCATCTGGCCCTCTGAGACATGATCCGTCCATATACAGTGTTCCTTCTGGTTCTGCTATCGGAGTGTCCTGTAAATCAACCTGTCCCTTCGTCTCCTCCTCTGTCCATGATATGCAGTCATGTGGGTCTAACAGGCATCCTGAGTATCCAGAGGGAGTAAGGTGGCGGAGTTTAGTACAGTGCATCTTTTGATGTTAATGTGGCTGGCAAAGAGTGTGAGTTCATATCCTGTGAGTCGTGCGCTAGTGAGGTACTGTGTCTTGGTGTAATTACTGCTGCGGCCAAAGGGTTAAGAATGGGAATAATTGGACTGTTACAGATATTGCCACATTTCTCCTCCACTACGCCCTTGTCCATTAATTCAGATATTATTGTTAAAAGGGCCATTTCTAGTTCCGCGGGCAGTCGATACTGCCAGAGGAGGGGGAGAAGTGCACCTGGCCGGATGCGTACCACATGAAGGGAAATGTTGAGACACCCTACATCAGTGTCTAATGACGCCCAGAGGGAGGAAGGTAAAGACTGCAATTCTGGTGGGAGGGAACCGGACAGGTACATATAGAAAGCTGCGGTGGGAGAAATGGTTAGGGATACACCTTGGGGACTAAATGATATCGTCGCATACAGAGCTTTCAGTAAATCCATGCCTAACAAGTTTTCATTGCAACCTGTAGTAAGGACCAAGGGAGCGTCAACATGTGCAGGGCCAATATCGAGAGGAAGGGGTTCAGAGACAGGGCCGGTCACAGGTGTTCCTGCAAAAGTCACGGAGACATTCATATTACCAGAAAGGGGTGCCTCCGGAACTGACAGACGTGCAATAGAAGACCTGGTGGCCCCAGTATCCAAAAGAAAATTCTGATCGTTCCCCACAGCTGACATTTGAACATATGGGCCCCTTTGATCCACTGGAATTTGCACTCTGGTAATACCCCTTTCCTGGCTGTCCTATGCTTGGTAGGACCCTGTCTCATCAACTTCATCATAATCATCATTGTAGTAAGTGCGTGTTGCTTCGTACCCATCAAACCTATTAGCCGGGCGTTGCCGGATGGGAGTGTAACCCCTACGTTCTTTATCCTGTGGCTGGGGCGGGCCATGGTCCCTAGCCGGCCTCCCCTCCCTGGGAGCGCGAGGCCGAGTCTTCCCTGTTCAAATGTTTTCAGCTAACACAGGACACTCATCTATCCAATGGCCGTACTCCTTACAATAAGCACACTGATCTGTTTGGAGGGCTCCCATACGTTGAGGGCTAGAGGGTGTAGACTGGCGAGCCCTCGGAGGGGGTTGGGTTTAAGGTCTGAAATTCCCACAGGCATAGGGACCTCAGGAAGGGTAAGCCTGCTGCGGAAGTGCCTTAGTCTTAAGATCCCTAACCTTCTTACTTTCCTTGTCTCTATCCTTATTCTCCTTATTCTTGTGATATTGTGCCATAGCCAAGATACCAGTCATAGTTTGGGCAGACCACGTACTTTCAACTTTCTTAAGCCTGGCGGAGATCTCAAGGAGCAAATTGCTGACAAACTTATCGACTAACACTGGGCCAGAACCTGGGGTTTGGGGAACCAAACCACTATGTCCCTTGTATTCTGTCTCAAAACGGGTAAAGAAGTCAGCCACGTTCTCATCTTTTCGCTGCCTACAGGCGTTTATTTTATCCCAGTTAATGACAGTTTTCAGCAAAAGTGTTTTCGTAAATGTCATTACTTTGCCGGGCAAAGTCAGGATGGCAGCTTCTGGTTTAGTCCCTCCTACCCTTGCTTCTTCCATAGCCTCTAGGTCAGACCATTTACCTCCCAATGCCACTTCATGGTCAGAATGTCTAATCTTGTCCCAAATTTCAGTGGGGACAACCATACCAAAAAGTAAATCTATATCCTCAAGAACGATAGTACCTGCATATATAATCTGACCTAATTCTCTGTAAAAGGCAGCTGGATTCTTCCGGGTATCTGGTAATTGTCCTTTTAACTTCATTACTTCTGACCTTTTCCAAGGAACATGAACCCAAAGCCTGCGCCAGTGTGCCTCAACTGCCCCTCTGCCATTATTTTGGGCATCAGTAAGTGCGTTAACAAAGACAGGGGCCGCCTCTCTAATTGGCATAGCTGTTTCTAGAGGGGTGTTGGGAAAAGCGGTCATATCACGGTAAGCCATTAAAGCAGGGATAGCGCCAAACATCCCCTCTTCCTGAACATCACCTCTTTTTATTTGCGACCTAAGGTCCAATAATCCGGTGGGTATCTGCATAAGCGCATTCTCAAATTGTTGCATGACCAGGGTACACATGTATTCAGCCCAGGTGGTCTACTACATAATCGTCCACTGGGAAAAGGTGGACCATATTTCTTTAAAGGCATAAATATTCCCGTTATTTATTTACATTCACACTGTTGCCTCTGTAGGTCATTTTCTCGAAGGGATTAAAAGCTGACTGCAGAGCGTAAGGAGGCCAGTCAGGGGGAATTCAACAATTTATATAAATCCTGCTTAACTGTAGACCACGAGGAAGTAGGAAAAGAGCGTGTTAGGGAATGCCACAGGGGTTGGGCGGATTTAGATTTGTTGTCATTCCCATAGCGAGGACAGGGTTAGCGGTCGTGGTCTGTGTTGTAGGAAAAGTCGGAAGGGTTGGTGTGACAGGGAGAACAGTAAGAGGGGCAGTGGGGGCAGGAGTGGGCTGTGGCGGGGGAACATGCGGGGTGTGAGGCGTCAGGGCAGGGTACATTGGGGCATATGTAGAAGGACTTTCTAGCATGGTATCAAGCAAGGAATCCCCTTCTTCTCCCCCTTTCATATGGCCCATTCCTTTCTCCTCACGAGCTGGAAAACATTTTTGTACCCGGGCCCCATGCTCCCTATCGGCTATTTCTACTGACTTTGTCATTTGATTTTGTAACTTTTCTCTGGCATGGTCAGCCATTGACATACGTTCCTGTTTTCTTTCTTGAGCCTTCTGCTTTCTAGCTCTCTGCTCTATCTCTTTCCTCCAAAATCGGACTGATTCAAACATAGACAGGCGCGTTTTTCTTTTCATTAATTGTTCCTCTAAGTTGGCGAGAACTTAGGAATTAAAGGAGCCATAAAGTGGCCACTGTAATTCCGCATCACTTTGTTTCATATATTTGACCCAGAATGAGGAAAACATTGTGGCAGAAGGGCCATGTTTAATGTACATCGTATGGCCAGGGGTCCCTTCTGGAGGAAGCGAACAAGCCGCCTCCATCTGGCAGTCCTGCGTACACATACAACAACATAATCTCTTGAACTTACTACTGACTGGCATGCTTGAAAACATAACAGACACCAGCGGGTTTTAAAACTCACCTCGCTTGCTTGGCTTTTGCAAAACTCAATAAAAGCAGAATCATACAGAACAGACACCAGCGGGTTTTTAAAAATTCACCTCACTTGCTTGGCTTTGGCAAAAGTCAATAACAGCTTGGCTTTTGCGAAAGTCAATACCAGAATCATACAGACTTGGTGGGTGATCAGTCCACCCTTACCTTACAGGGGTAGTTCTCTTCTGCAGACGTAGGGCAGTGTCGTGCTCCAGAAATGATTTGCTAGGGGACTCTAGCGAGAACGCGGTCATGTGGCCCAGACTGGGTGGGAAGGAACAGCGGGCGAGTCGTTCGTCTTACCGGATTGCAAGAATCCCTCGGGTAGGGTACCTTGTCGGAGAGTCTCCGTGCACCTCCTCACAACCACCGGGCCTGACCTTCGTGCTCGTGGATTCCCTGTTCAGGCACCATCTTGAAAACCGGAATAACCCACTTAAAGGGTCTCGGCGGTGGGGGAATCTCCCATGTCTTCCTTAACCTTCATACGTAGTAAAAGGAGACACAGAAGCCTTCGTCTGCTGGAGGAACCCAGTTTTATTCAAATAGCCCGGGCTATGGAACAGAGTCCCAAGCATGTCAGAAACAAGACAGAGGAGGCTGCTGCTTTACTCCGCATCTTACAAGCCTTTTATACTTTTTCATTCTGATCTTTTGGCTGTTAGATCATTGTTCAATCAGTTCAGTGTTTGCAGTTGATAACCAGATTCCGGCGGAGTTTGTGGGTGGTGACCTGGTAAAGGCTTGGTACACAAATCATTGTTCACTCAGCTTGATCAAAGCCTGGTCTTTCATGTCATTGTTTAATCACCCTGATCAAGGCCAAGCAGTCAGACCATTGTCCAGATAACCTGATCACTGTGTCAAGGATGTTTACCAGGCTGGGCGCAGGAGATGGAAAACACATAATTTACTCAGGGTGTGAGTGTCTCGTGGCTTTCTGTTGAACTGCAAAGAACAGGGGGGTTGGGTGTGCGACAGTTCCTGGGCAGAAATGCAGGTTGTAAGATGGCTGTGGTCATGTTAGTTAGATTTTCCTCAGGCATCAGCAGAAACGACCAGGTGGGTCGTGTGGAAGTGTTTGACACGAGATGGCAATGAAAAAACAATGGAGTCCTGGTACAAATGATGCCAATCAGAAGAACACTTTTCCTCAGTTGTGACCCAGGGAGTGCCTTTGTGCATTCTAAGGAAGTGCTCTATCTTTAACAAACTAGCGTTTGGTGAGCGTTTTTCTCCAGCGAGAGCAGCGTTGTTTCGCCTGGAGGCGTTACCAGAGAAACAAACACGTCCTTGAGCCAGCGTGCTCACTGCAGCTGAATTGGATTGTGAACCTCCCCCCCGGAGTCTGGAAAGATATCTCCACCGTCAGATGCCACTAAGAACAAACTAGTGCGGCCCCTCTGGCCGTGACACCCGAGGAACAGCCCCCTGAGGACTTGTACTGCTCTTAGGTGGTACAGTGCAGCATCTAAGGCCGCAGAGCTACAGGAGCTGCACAAAGCCTTCAAGGCAGGCCTTTCGACGACACGTTGTTCCTTAACATGCGGCGGGCCAGCATTCTGTGGCTCATTCCAGCCCGCCTCGCCCTCTGGTTTTAACGCATATACTGCACGAAGCTCGCAACATCCGGTCTCACTCCCGAGACATGACAACATTGTTAGCAAGTTACAGATGCCCTGAGGACAGTGACCATGCACCCACAAAGGTACTGTGCGGCGGGTTGGGTCCAGAAGAGTGGTAAAGCTGCCCTGCTCTCCTTCACGGGTAGCTTGGTTTCCATTGGGCAAAGAGACACGATTCAAGCGTCCCTAGAGGGCTCCGGACTCGCAAGAGCGTGAGGGGCATTTCTTGTTCAGCATTGTCTCTGCTCTGGAGATGACCTCAAGAATGGCGCAGGGCCTTCCATAGAGGAGAACTGCTGGAAGACTCAAGCTCAATTACTGTTTAGCGTTTAGTAGGTGCTCCTGCGCCCTACGTTTGGTTTCTAAATGCAATCACTACAGCCACATTCACTACAGTTACCGTATTAAGTGTAATCGGAGCGCAGGTGCGCTGTGACCTATGTTTTCAAAGTAATTTGTGTTTTTCTCTATCAAACCTTCATTATTTGCACTAACGGTGTGATTTAAGTCATTTTGGTCTTGTTTGATGTACAATATAGAATCTATTTTTACTTAATCCTGCGTGGAGTCCCTTTTGTAGTGTACTCACTGTGTTGCTGCACGACTGTGTTGCACAAATGCTTTGCATATTGCCTCTTTAAACAAGCCTGACTGCTCTGAGCCAAGCTACAAGAGGGTGAGCGCAGATTATCTGAGGTGTGTTTCTGGCTTACCCTGACTAGAGTGGTGGATTCTGTCTGGCTTAGGTGCCTACCCTAGCCAACCAGAAAGCCCATGTCCAACAGTGGTTCTTGTGAATCACTTGATTTCCCAGCATGCTCCTTCTGCAGTACTAAGTCACCGCACTTCGTGCAGGAGGTCTAGCCCCCATTTGTGTCTCAAAGGGAAGTATGATTCTTCTTAGAACATACATTTTTTTCGATGAATTGTAACTGTTCACTTCTCCATATTATAACAATGCAGCTTTCTCAAGAAATATTTTCTTCATGTAATTTTCTATGTTTTTTCTATTTTGCAGCACAACAATCCCATCTAGAAAGTATGAATGGGAAAGAAAGCCATAAAGTTTCCGGAGGCAAGATGAATTTTACTCAAAATATCTATTTAAAAAAACAGCGCAGAATGCACATGAGGGAGAGACACTTTTCTGGTAATGTGTGTGACAAAGAATTTATCAATGAGACACTTCTTGTGAGGCACAAAAAAGGACACACCAGCCTCAGGGCATATCCCTGCAAAACATGGAAAAAGTGTTTCACTCAAAAGGAAACTTTTTTACAGAATCAAAGAACACCAACTGGAGAGAGGCCTTATCACTGCACAGTGTGTTCCAAGAGCTTTGCATATAAGAAAGGCCTTATACGACATCAAAGCGTACACACAGGAGAGAGGCCTCATCACTGTACTGTATGTGCAAAGAGCTTCACTCGAAAGAAAATTCTCCTTCAGCATCAACGCATACACACAGGAGAAAAGCCTTATTGCTGCACCATGTGTGAGAAGATTTTCAATCAAAAGGCGCATCTTCTAAAGCACAAACTAATACACACCGGAGAGAAGCCTTATTATTGCACTGTGTGTTCAAAGCACTTTTCTCAGAAGGCAACCCGTGTACGGCATCAAAGTGTAAACACAGGAGAGAGAGGCTTCATCATTGCTCTGTGTGTGAGAAGCGCTTTTCTCAGAAGGCAACCCTTGTGCTGCATCAAAAAACACACACAGGAGAGCAGCCTTATCACTGCACTGTGTGTTTAAAGACCTTTTCTCAGAAGGCAACCCTTGTACGGCATCAAACAACACACACAGGAGAGAAGCCATATCACTGCACTGTGTGTTCCAAGTGCTTCGCTTATAAGGGAAGCCAAGTACATCATCAAAGAACACATAGCGGAGAGAGGCCTTATCACTGTACTGTATTTGCCAAGAGCTTTACTCAAAAGAAAATTCTTCATGAGCATCAACGCACACACACAGGAGAAAAGCCTTTTCACTGCACCATGTGTGAGAAGAGCTTCAATCAAAAGGCACATCTTCTTCAGCACCAAAGAAAACACACGGGGGAGAAACCTTATCATTGCACTGTGTGTTCAAAGCTCTTTGCTTATAAGGGAAGCCTTGTACAGCATCAAAGAACACACAGTGGAGAGAGGCCATATCACTGCTCTGTATGTGCAAAGAGCTTCACTCAAAAGAAAATTCTTCATGAGCATCAACTCATACACACAGGAGAAAAGCCTTTTCGCTGCACTGTGTGTGAGGAGACATTCAATCAAAAGGCAAATCTACTACAGCACCAAAGAAAACACACGGGGGAGAAACCTTATCATTGCACTGTGTTCAAAGCGCTTTTCCCAGAACGGAGGCCTTGTACGGCATCAAAGCGTACAATCATGAGAGAAGCCTTTTCACTTCACTGTGTGCGAGAAGAGCTTAAATCAAAAGTCAAGTCTTGTAACACCAAACACACAGGAGAGAAACCTTATCACTGCAAAGTGTCTTCCAACTGCTTTTCTCAGAAAGAAAGGCCATGTACGGCATCCAAGTGCACACACAGGAAAGAGGCCTTATCACTGCACTGTGTGTGAGAAAAGCTTTACTGGAAAGGCACATCTTCTACGGCTCCGAAGTTTACACTCCAGTGAGAGGCCTCATCCCTGCACTGGGACTAAGAGGAGCTTTATTTGAAAGGCACATATGCAACAGCACCAAATAATACACACTAAACTGAAACCTATCACTGCACAGTTTATGCCAGGAACTTCACTCAAAACTAACGTTTCTACAACACCAATTAATACAAACAAGATAGATCCATTTTCACTGTAACAATCTTATGTCCTGCTTACCCCAAAGTAAGTTTTACTGGAATGTTGTAACTTACCGAGGGCTGATAGTAAAAAATGCCTAATGGCCAGTGTTCCCTGTAGGGTACGTGCATTTAGTGTAATAATCCTGAGTGCGTGGAAGAGGGGAGAACGTTGCAGTGTGACTCTTAAACAGCAGCAGCAGCAGGTATCGGGTTGCTGAGGGTCACAAGTTTTGCAGCATCTTTTTTCTTCACATACCGTTTGCTGCACTAGTTTCTGAGAGAGGCTGCAGGGCTTAACAGGCAGCTGTGGCTCGCCGGGTGTGAACCGCGCCTTGCAAATTCATTTATTTTAAAAGGCCATGCACTAATTAGCATTGGTATTTAAGGGCATGATGTACGGCATACTGATGTTTAAGTCCCAGCTAAAAGTGTTCAACAGGCAAGCACTCAGTGCATAATGGTATGCATGTGCTGAACTTATTTAGAGAAGCCTATCCTCGTGTTATTTCTTTATAAATGTGCGGAGTGTTTCTCACTGCTAGTTGATTCTATTGTACCTACCGAATATAGGATTCATTTACCACCTCTCTCACGCCATTATATGAGGGCACAGCCTCAACGCTCTCACGCCGTCTTACAAAACACACACTAAACTACTACTTACACATCACAACAACTTTGAGCTCACAGCTAGGGCTCTCAGCACAGCCCCCTATTCACAGATGTCAAAATGCCAACAAATAGAAGCCCGATGCTCCTCCCAGGTGCTGCTCACTCTTTGTGGTGCATGATTCCCTTCCCATCATACCTTTTATCACATATGTTTAAGAGTTAGTAGTTGAACTGTGCTAATTGCAGATGTATGTAGACCTCTTTTCCTAAATAAATCCTGCTGTATCTTGCATTGCAATGGGTTCGAGTCAGCATTCTGTGCATTTATGATCCCCCTCCTATAGGGCGCGCATTTATTTTTGTGTCACTCTGTAAGCTCTACAGCGCTCAGGCTTCGGTAGTGAAGAGTGCGGCCGCAACCAACTGCAAAGCAGCTAACCCACTGAGCAGCCCCTTATCTCTGAGTGCCGCCAGGTATAACGTAATTTACCTCTTGTAAGGAGTAAGTACTGTGTCCAGACTGATTTTTTAAATTTGTTTTTTTATCCCAGTTCTTTTTTGCTTTCCTCATTCGGAGAATGCAAAATACAAGACTTAGGTCAGGATTTACTAGCACCAGGAATACCGATTTCCTAATTGCGTTTCTCTCCGAGTTGCAATTTGGAAATTGGGATTCCTAATGTATGAAACTCTTTTGAGTTTCATTAGCAAATGCTATTGAGTGACAAATAGACCTACCCCATGCATATTAGTGAGGTAGGTCGCAATTTGAGACCCATTAGGAATCACAGCCATCACAGAGATGGCAGCCTGTTGAGATCAGCCGATCACCATGTCTGTGATTGTTTTTTATTAAAGCAGTCTGTTTTTTTTTTTTTTAATGCAGCCCGTTTTCCTAAAAGGATAATTGGATGCATTTAAAAAGAAAAAAAATAAGCTTTTTCGTTTAATTTTTTAAGAGTAGACAGTGGGGTCTGTCTGTGAGATAGCTGCCTGCTCTTAAAAATATTTGTTTTCCATTCTTCAAAGGACCCCTACCTATTTGCAAATGGGTTACCACCTCTTTCAGGGAGTCAGTAAAATTTGACCTTAATTCGGTCGAAAACCATTCATACAGCCCATTGAGATTCAGTAATTAGACGAGATGCCGTAAACACGCCCCTTTTAAATACCAAATCGCAAACGCGAATTGCGAGTAGGTAGTGTGTTACCGAATCACAATTTGTATCTGGTACATTTGTAAAAGCATTTTTGCGGTTGGAAGTTTCTGACTGCAAAAATGCTTCATACAAGTGGCCCTTAATGATTTACTCCCCCAGCAGGAGAACTAGCCAATAAGGCACTAAACTAATGGTGCCGCGCCAGCTTTGCACGTGTGCAGCAATAGCTGTGGCATGAGCACCGGCACTTAGGTTCTTTTTTTTAAAACAAATTAATCACTGCAAACATTCATTTATTTGTGCTCCTCATGATTGAAGATATCTCTTTCAGCCTTAGACTTGGAGATAATATTTTGTTTGAAGTCCATGTTCGTGTTTTCCCAGCGGGCGTCAGAAGCTCCTGCTGTTCTCGGTCCATTCATCTCACACTCCTGCTGGTGCATGCTGACTCCTCATGGTTCTGTGCACTTTACCATTGGTGCAGCAGGTGCAGTGGCACGGGGCCCAGGGCTGTTAGGGGCCTGTTGAATCTTGTAAATTACTGTATATTAGCAGCCCAACAACAGTCAAATAGGTGATTTATTTTGCTTGCACTTGAGCTCATGGCATCCTGGTCTTTCCACAAATATGCATAAACCCGAGCTGGGGGTCACTGCTAGCACTGATGGAGGGCTGTACTTTTTGGAAGGAGAGCCGATCTCTCAGGACCATGCACAGATAAATGATAATTATTACGAGGCACTGCAGTGCAGACGCCTGAGCAGCAGGAACCCTTCGTCTACCTCTTCTTGGTTCATGCAGGACTTCATTCTACTTAAAGTAAGTTTCCTGTATGTTTCATTTAACAACACAGTTTGCTTCCTAAATTTAACGGCAAAGTTAGATTTTAGTGGATGAACAGCACATAGGATTATACCTGCAAGCGTTTTGGAAATACCAAACAGACATACACACACCCATCAACCTTTTTGAGAATATCCACGCCTTATGTCCATTATACTCCACTCCAAGTGTTGTATAGGATTCCCCATCATAGGGAGGGGACTCCTTCACAAAAGAAGGGTTGAGGATGTGTTGCATCTTAAAAGGCTTCAAGCCCGTGCTCTGCGTGATACAGATGTCCACAGTGGATGCATTAACCATCTGTGCTACCTTACATGCTTACTAAGACACAGGAACAATGCTGTATGTGTGTCTATTGTAACTGAGGATCAACAAACGTTTTGATTTAGAGGATTGCCTAAACCTTTTTGTTTAGTAGCCACAAGCACCTTCTTTCTTTAGCACTTTGTATTTCATGTTCACTGTGCTGCAGCTCACCATTACCAGTCTACCTAAAAAACATTATTTCATCCTGCTTTACCTAAGAAGATTTGTGTTTCCAAATGTTGTGTAGTAGTTTAGTATGCAACACAAGGCACTTGTGCAGTGTATGTTGTAAACTGTGCTGCATCCAGGTGTGTTATTGAGTAGAAATTGTGGGTGGGTGATTATGATGGGATTTGATAGGCCGCTCTGGATTTGAGTCAGAGTGCAGTGTCAGCTTCTCACAGTTCATATCAGTGGCTCCTTTTGCTGTTCAGACTGCATGCACCTCCACTCTTTGTCCTCTCCACACACCACAGAGAGTGATGGTCACACATGTGCAAAGTGTACCTGTGGGAAAGTGTTTGGAGGAGTTAAACAACAATGCCACAGGGTAACAAAACGCAGTGCTTACTGCAGGCGGTGGTGTCTGTGTGGAGGAATGTTGCAATCAATCAGATGAAAAGATGGCACTGAAGAGAGGGAAAGAGATGATGCTCGCGATACGCATATTGAGGATTTAAAAAAGATGTGGGGAAAAAAGGGATCTAGGTGTCTCTAACCGAGTAAGATACTGCCGATGAATGTGGTGTTTCTACAGTTCTCTTCCCTCTTTCTGCACCTCATTTGCTTCTTTCTGAACTTCTCTTGCTTCTTTCTGCACCTTTATTGCTTCTTTATGTACCCCTATTGACACTTTCTGTACTTCTCTTCCCTCTTTCTGTAGCTCACTTGCCTCTTTAAGCACCTCTCTTGCCTCTTTATGCACTTTTCTTGCCTCCTTCTACACCTCTTGCTTCTTTATGCAACTCTGTTGGTTCTTTTTCTGTTCTTCTCTTGCTGCTTTCTACACCTCTCTTGCTTCTTTCTGTACCCCTCTTGCCTCTTTCTGCAACACTCTTCCCTATTTCTGCACCTCTCTTATATCTTTCTGCACCTCTCTTGCCTCTTTCAGTACTTCTCTTACCTCTTTCTGCATTTCTCTTGCTTTTTTATCCACTCATCTCGCCTCGTTCTCCACTTGTCTTCCCTCTTTCTGTAACTCACTTGCCTCTTTCAGCATCTCTCTTTCCTCTTTCTGCACTTCTCTTGCCTCCTTCTACACCTCTCGCTTCTTTATGCACCTATGTTATTTTTTCTGAACTTCTCTTTCCTATTTCTGCACTTCTCTTGTCTCTCTGCACTTCTCTTGCTTCTTTCTGCACCCCTCCTGCTTCTTTCTGCACTCATCTTCCCTCTTTCTGCACCACTCTCATCTTTTTGTACATCTCTCTTGCCTCTTTCTGCACCTCTGTTGCTTTTTCTGCACTTCTCTTGCTTCTTTCTGTATCTCTCTTGCTTCTTTTTTGCACCCCTCTTGCACCATTCTTCCCTCTTTCTTCAGTTCTCTTGCCTCTTTATGCATCTCACTTCTTTCTGCTTTTCTCTTCCTCTTCCCTCTTTCTGCACTTCTGCTTCTTTCTGTATCCTTCTTGCCTCTTTCTGTACTCCTTTCCCTCCTTCTGCATATCTTTTCCCTCTTTCTGCACCTCTCGCCTCTTTCTGTACCTCTGATTCTTCTTTCTGTACTTCTCTTGCCTCTTTCTATACTTCTCATGCCTCTTTCTTCTGAACCTCTGTTGCTTCTTTCTGTACTTCTCTTGCTTCTTTCTGCACCTTTATTGCTTCTTTCTGAACCCTATTGCCTCTTTCTGCAACTATCTTCCCTCTTTCTGTAGCTAACTTGCCTCTTTAAGCACCTCTCTTGCCTCTTTATGCACTTCTCTTACCTCTTTCTACAACTCTTGTCTATTTATGCACCTCTGTTGGTTCTGAGTGTCAGAGTGCAGCAGGCAGCAGCTAGGGTCATTTATCGTGACAGAGGAGGCTAGAGTCTGGTGGGCTGCACCACCGTAGATGACAACCACGTGAAGCTTGTCTCTCGTTTGTAAGAGGAAAGGATTCCTGCTTCCACACGGAGGGTGTCTTTCACCGCAATCTTGCCCTGCTACGACCAGCAACTTGGGAGGTCGCACCGCTGGTGGGAGCTTTGCCGCAGTCGGCGGATTGCCTACTTGCTCCCAGCGAGCGCTTGACCCCAAATCTATTGGCTGCCTGTACCGGGGGACTGCGAGGACCAGAAGACTTTGCATCTTCCAGCTGGTGCCTCTTCCCCCGGCGGCAACTCCCCCTACCTGCAGCTCATTTACTCTTCGCGACACCCGCTCCGCGGGTGCCGCTCACACAGCTTGTCTCTCGTTTGTAAGAGGAAAGGACTCCTGCTTCCACACGGAGGGTGTCTTTCACCACAATCTTGCCCTGCTACGACCAGCAACTTGGGAGGTCGCGCCGCTGGTGGGAGCTTTGCCGCAGTCGGCGGATTGCCTACTTGCTCCCAGCGAGCGCTTGACCCCAAATCTATTGGCTGCCTGTACCGGGGGACTGCGAGGACCAGAAGACTTTGCATCTTCCAGCTGGTGCCTCTTCCCCCGGCGGCAACGCCCCCTACCTGCAGCTCATTTACTCTTCGCGACACCCGCTCCGCGGGTGCCGCTCACACAGCTTGTCTCTCGTTTGTAAGAGGAAAGGATTCCTGCTTCCACACGGAGGGTGTCTTTCACCGCAATCTTGCCCTGCTACGACCAGCAACTTGGGAGGTCGCGCCGCTGGTGGGAGCTTTGCCGCAGTCGGCGGATTGCCTACTTGCTCCCAGCGAGCGCTTGACCCCAAATCTATTGGCTGCCTGTACCGGGGGACTGCGAGGACCAGAAGACTTTGCATCTTCCAGCTGGTGCCTCTTCCCCCGGCGGCAACGCCCCCCTGCACGATCCTCCCCTTAAATTGAACAGTCCCACACGCAACGCGGGACGCACGCGGGGAGAAGCGCGAGGCGAAGCCCGGGCCAAGGGCGGGCCCGTTTCAGCCCGTTCCAGACTGAGCAGGACTGGACTGGGCCACGGTATTTACATTTATATTTCCTGCCCGTTACTTCCATCTGTGACCCCCTGTTGGATGGTGACATTGTATTTGATCCGCCCTTATCATTAATTTTTTCGTACTTGAAGCAAATATGAATAAGCGCACTAGAAGTAAAAAGACCTCTAGCCTAACTGATATCACTGGCCCTATAGACTTATTCATTACTAAGACTCATGAAGTCATAGACAAAAGCATACTCATCTTAGAACGCAGGGTATCTCATGAACTGGAGGTTGCCAGAAGATCGTCCATGGGGCCCCTGGCATCTGCACAAACCCCTACCCAACAAGGACCAATTATCCCATTGCTCAAGCAAGCTGATAACACAAACACACTAATACACACGGTTCCAAATATTGTCGCTCTATCTGCCACTCAACTCTCACTGGGGTCTAACTCCAGTGAGGACCTGGAAAAAACACCAGATCTACAATTTTCCCAACATCAGGTGGATATCGTAGACCCTAATTCCACGGGCAAGCGGGAGGGTGCCACAGCCAAGAGGCAAAACACAGAGATGATCCCACACGAGATCACACCAGCTCTGCATAACACCACGTCCTCCTTTAGCCCAACTACTGATACAATCCTGTTAGATCAATTGACCGCCACCAATAGTGGTGCCGATTGTATATTGACCTCACATGATGCTGGTCTCCGAGAGCGGACAGAGAACCAAGCCCTCGGGGGTGGCATACAGAAACCATGCACAGCATGTGTATCACTACACGATTTCATTACAAAAAGCATGGGGCTGTTGCTAAAACACCATCTGCAACCACTGGAAAAGAGCATCATGATCATTGAGAAGCAATTAGCTAAATTAAATACCCCTGCTTTCAAGCAAAAATCACTGGGTACACCTGCCAAGGGCCTAGGGATCGCGAAAGACACAAATAACGTGGCCCAACCCCCGTCTTTACCAGTTACCCGGCCCAAGCCTCTGCCGCTCGAAAGAGTTGCAAATACTGAAGCTCTAAAAAACGACAGGCAAAACAAACAAATTACCTCAAAACCCACCCCAACAGAAGGGATTGGAAAACAAAAAGGCCCCACTGATATCCCTCAAAAAACCCCGGCTCCCGTGGAGTCAAACAGTCAAGCAGTAAAGCAGAAGAATACCCCACAGACATCACACAAAGCCCAACCACCCCAGCCACAAGGCAATGAGAGGAAAGGCCCAAGGTACAGGCGTCCGATACACCTGCCGCCCGAGGCGACCCCATACACTGTCATACTCACGGGGGTCACCGAGCTGGCTGATGGTACAGACGAACCCCCTTGGTCTTTGCGCAACAAGGTACTGCAGTGGTTGAGCCAAAACAGACCTCTCCATCCATCTAATCATGGCAGAATTATTTCAATGAGAAGAGTGTTCTGGATTGGCGATACCAAAAAAAGCTTACAGGGCGATTGCATTGTACTTAACTGTGAGGACCCCGATACAGCTGATTATATTTCCTCATGGCCAGCTCTAGAGAAAAGGGGGGGGGTCGACGTTCAGCGCCTCTCCTTCTTCTACCCACCTCTAAATACTTTTAATTATGGCGACCCTAATAGCTGGGAGGAAGTCCAGGACTGGCCTTGGACACAGGTGGGGCACTATAACAGAAATAGAAATAGGAATAATAACAACCACTGGAATAGAGGGTGGGATAACCGTCCCTGGCCACCGAGGAGAGAAAACTTAAATTCTGATTACTGGAGGGGGGTCCCCACAAGGAATAGGTACGACTGTTTGGACATGGTCGATTGACCAACAATGACAACAAAACAGGAAGGAAATAATTTAGGCATCCCAGATGAGTCCTGCAAAAATGAACACCAGATTAGCATCGCTAACATCCTGCCACTAGGGAACACACCCGACTCCCCAACACGGGAAATATTGCTAACACTTCAGCAACCACCAGACCATCTAATCAAGGCCCCAAAATGGGAAGGTTCCGCACCCCAAGAGAAATTTAATGTTGGGGCTACACCCATAATCCCGCGGGACACCACACAAACCCATAGGGAGGTAGAACACAACATAGAGGTTGCTCAGAGGTTAACTCCTCAGATACGGGCATCAAAAGTCAGTCAACATAAATTCAACCTAAAAATAACCTCCTGGAATATCGCAGGGCTGAACAACAAATCAAGAGCCCAGACATTCCTATCCTTTATGGAAAAACAGGACATAATATGCTTACAGGAATGCTGGGACCAGGAGGAGACCCACATTGAGGGCTTTAGTACCTTCTATATCCCGTCGATACAGGGTAGTCGAGGTAGAGGGTCGGGGGGTTTGTGCATCTTCGCCTCCAATCTGTGTAACACAAAATTGTCCACATATATGGCAAGTGGACCTAAAGTAGGCGTGGGTAGATCAATGCAAGGACTTATGGTCAAAGCAAAGGGATGGTCCTTTTTCGTGATAAACATATACATCAACGTGCCAAAAGTAGATCCCAAAGATTTAATAGCTGAGCTCACTACAATGCTCACGAGGGGTGGGCAGGACGCAGATTGCACTCTGTTAGTAGGCGATTATAATTGTCACCTATGTCCTTACAGTGCCACAAAAAACTGTGGCATTTATAATTTAAGAGGGGACCCCACCACACACTTTGAACACTCCATTATGGGTAACATGCTAAATCAATTAATGCACGATTGGGATTTGGGGTTTGCTAATGAACTATGTGAGCCTTCTGTAGCTTTTCAGACAACCTTTTTTGGGCGAGGGTCAGGCACTGTAATTGATTACATCCTAGTTTCTAATAGGAATCAGGGCTGTTTGAAGGAGTTTAACACGGAAGATCTGGCATTAAGCGATCACTTTCCGATTAGCACCACTATTTCTGTCGGGGAGACCGAGAGCTTCGTGTCAAGTATACCTAGTATTCTTCACGGTCACTCGGTCTCACTGGCAAGAAAGAATGGATATGCCATAAAATGGGCAAAAATTGATTCTACAAATTTCTTGAAGGATTTAGTCCAGAAAGAATTGAAACAATTTACGACCTGCTTAGAATCTAATATTAACCCTCAGTCAATTATAGAGGCTTATGGAAGGATAACTGCCACTATAAATGATAAATTAACAAAAAAATTAAAGACAGGGACAGTAAAGAGAGTACATGGCTGGTTTAACTCCGCCTGCTCCAAAGCCCATAAAGACCTATTACAGGCATTAAAGATTATTCCTAAAGATACCAGTTTGATTAAGGATGCCAGGCGAGTATATGAACAGACCCTACGCGATAGACAGGACGAACTGAAAAACCAGGCCTGGGAAGCCCTAGTAAAGGCAAGTGCCTTAAGGGATAATATTTCTTTCTGTAAAGAAATCAATGCCCCCTTTTTCTCCACGGATAGCAAGGCTGATTCGATGGAGATAGCCATAACGGAAGATGTCTGGGTAGATTACTTTACTTCCCTATATAAAAAAGATTTAATAACTATGACCCCAGAATATGATTTTAACAATAGGCAGGGGGAACAGGCAGTGATTCAAGATAGCTTCCCTTTAAACATAGTCATTACCCCCCCAGAGGTCGAGCTAGCAATTTCCCAGAGCGCTAATTTAAAGGCCCCCGGTCCAGATGGAGTCCCCATTGATTTATTTAAAGAAAATGTAGATCTTTGGGCTCCTCTATTAGCAAATGTATTAAACGCGTACAGCAAAATGGGTTTTCCTGACACATGGCACGAAGCCATAGTAATTCCAATATTTAAAAAGGGGGACAGACAGGACCCAAAATGCTATCGCCCTATTTCTTTGCTAGATACCCCGATGAAAGTTGCAGGTAGAGTATTACTAACTAAATTACAAACCTGGTCTAAGAGTAAAGGGATTCTATCGAAATTGCAGTATGGTTTTAAAACTGGTGTAGGCACTGTAGAGCAGGGTTTAAACCTGGCCTTAATAACAAATAAATATATTGGAAGGAAAAAGGGGAATTTGTTCCTAACATTCGTCGACCTAACCTCGGCTTTTGATTGTTTAGACCATAGTGTGCTATGGAAAACCCTGGTTAAATTGGGGATAGATAAAAAGATTCTATATTTTATACAGGAACTATATAGAGACGCAGGTGCCACGGTCAGATACGGCAAAAATGGTGAGCGAACTAAAAAATTCCCTATAGCAAAGGGTGTTCGACAGGGCTGCATCCTTGCGCCATTTCTGTTTAATTTATATATTAACGAGATAGCAGACTTTTTAAAAGATCTTGAAGTGGACTACCCCAAAATAAATGGCACCTCAGTACCACTACTATTATATGCGGACGACGCCGTGATCATGGCTCGCACGCAGCGAGGTCTTCAGAAAGCGCTAACAGGATTCTCAACCTTTATGACCACGAGAGGCTTAAAAATTAACGAGGGAAAAACATTCACCATGTCATGCACATTGAGGAAAAATATACCAGATTGTAAAACCTTCGTCAACAACACCAAGATAGCCATGACCAAAACCTTTTCTTACCTAGGCATCATATTTAATAACAGGGGCACATGGTCAACAGCAATAACCTCCCGGAACCTGGCTTTCTCCCGCACGATAGGTGCTCTTAAACAATTTGCTAAAAGACTGGGTAGGAAACCTGTAGATATATTACTTAAGATTTATGCAGCTAAATGTGTGTCCACTGCTGTATATGGGGCAGGCATTTGGGGACCAGCAGATTGTACACAAATTCAAACAGTGGAAAATGCTTTTTTGAGGTATTTATTATCAGTCCCCCGCTCCACGTCTACTACCATTTGCCACTATGAACTGGATAGAGTCCACATTACCGATCTGATAAAGATAGCGCCAGTGATGTTGTGGTTTAAGATCTGGACATGTGATGATACAGGTTTCAACAGGGAAGTAATCCAAGACTGTTTAAATCATTCCACTTCTAGTAAGCAGTCATGGTTTGCCTATGTAAAAAAGTTTTTGTTCTCTATTGGTAAACCAGATCTCTACCTAAATCCCACATCATGCTCACAAATAGCAAAAAAGCCCTAAAAGTGGCATGTCTTGACTTACTGGAGGAAAGGAGATGGTACCTAGATGGGCACAAGTCTACCATAGTAGCCCATCGTAACATCCTACATGGCACAGGCCTTCACGCTTATCTAGCCCCAACCTATTCGTGTTATCACAGAATGCTCCTGACTCGAATGAGGACGGAGTCATTCTACAGGTTAATATCATTTCCGGCCCCGAATGATTGGTCTGCTAATTTGGAAAAATGCCCGTGTGATGACCTATCCAAGCAGTCAAACTTACATTGCATTCTTTTTTGCAAGTATTACCAGTGGGGGAGAAAAAGATATCTGTTACCATTGTTAAAGACATGGGGTTTGAGAACCTGTAAAACTGCACTGGTCAGACTGTACACGATGCAAGATGAACTTACCATAGTGACAGCGATAACATTTTTGACCTTCACTGTAAAGTGTAGAGGAACTATGGGCAATGGTTAGGACTTCATGGACAAATAAAAATTGTAAAATCGTATTATATTGTACCTTACCACATCAGATAATACGTAATACAGGAGTCTGTATGAATTCCAAGAGTCCTTCAATGAACTTTAGACATTTTTATACATTTTAATGGAATTCATCTGTTCTGTCCTCATGATATGTATTTTTGTAAGAAGTTTTTAATGAGAAAAGCTATTTAGTTTGTCTATGTTTGTATTCTGTATGCTTTTATGGTTTTTTGTCAAAATACCGAATAAAGCTAATTTTGAATTTGAATTTGAATTTGGTTCTTTCTACACTTCTCTTGCTTCTTTCTGCACTTCTGTTGCTTCTTTCTGCACCGCTCTTGCCTCTTTTTATTTCCCTTTTCCCTATTTCTACACCACTCTCTTTCTTCTTTCTGTACTTCTCTCGCCTGTTTCTGTACCTCTCTTGCCTCTTTCTGCACCTCTGTAGCCTCTTTCTGTACTACATTTGCTTCTTTCTGCACCCCTCTTGCCTCTTTGTGTACCCCTCTTCCCTTTCTACACTTCTCTTGCCTCTTTCTGCATCCCTCTTTCCTCCTTGTGCACCTCTCTTGTCTGTTTCTGCACCCCTCTTTCTGTACTTCTCTTGCCTCTTTCTGCACTTCTCTTGCTTTTTTGTGCACCTCTCTTGCTTTTTTCTCCACCCCTCTTGCCTCTTTCTGCACTTGTCTTCCCTCTTTCTGTAACTCACTTGCCTCGTTCAGCACCTCTCTTTCCTCTTTCTGTACTTCTCTTGCCTCCTTCTACACCTCTCGCTTCTTTATGCACCTATGTTGGTTCTTTCTATACTTCTCTGGTTTCTTTCTGCACCTCTGTTATTCTTTCTGCACTTCTCTTGCCTCTTTCTGCACTTCTCTTGCTTCTTTCTGCACCCCTCTTGCCTCTTTCTGCACTCGTCTTCCATCTTTCTGCACCACTCTTATCTTTTTGTGCATCTCTCTTGCCTCTTTCTGCACTTCTTTTGCACCTCTGTTGCTTCATTCTGCACTTCTCTTGCTTCTTTCTGTATCTCTCCTGCTTCTTTTTGCACCCCTCTTGCACCATTCTTCCCTCTTTCTGGAGTTCTCTTGTCTCTTTATGCATCTCTTATTTGCTTCTTTCTGCACCACTCTTTCCTCTTTCTGTAGCTCACTTGCCTCTTTAAGCACCTCTCTTGCCTCTTTATGCACTTCTCTTACCTCTTTCTACAACTCTCTTGTCTCTTTATTCACCTCTGTTGGTTCTTTCTACACTTCCCCTGCTTCTTTCTGCACTTCTGTTGCCTCTTTCTGCACCGCTCTTGCTTCTTTCTGTATCCCTTTCCCTATTTCTACACCTCTCTTTCTTCTTTCTGTACTTCTTTCGCCTGTTTCTGTACCTCTCTTGCCTCTTTCTGCACCTCTGTTGCCTCTTTCTGTACTTCATTTTCTTCTTTCTGCATCCCTCCTGACTCTTTGTGTACCCCTCTTCCCTCTTTCTGCACTTCTCTTGCCTCTTTCTGCACCCCTCTTTCCTCTTTGTGCACCTCTCTTGTCTGTCTCTGCACCCCTCTTCCCTCTTTCTGCACTTCTCTTGCCTCTTTCTGCATTTCTTTCTTTTTTCTCCACCCCTTGCCTCTTTCTGTACTTGTCTTCCCTCTTTCTGTAACTCACTTGCCTTTTTCAGCACCTCTTTTCCTCTTTCTGTACTTCTCTTGCCTCCTTCTACACCTCTGTTATTCTTTCTGCACTTCTCTTGCCTCTTTCTGCACTTCTCTTGCTTCTTTCTGCACCCCTCATGCCTCTTTCTGCACTTGTCTTTCCTCTTTCTGCACCACTCTTATCTTTTTGTGCATCTCTCTTGCCTCTTTCTGGACTTCTGTTGCTTCTTTCGGCACCTCTGTTGCTTCATTCTGCACCTCTGTTGTTTCATTCTGCACTTCTCTTGCTTCTTTCTGTATCTCTCTTGCTTCTTTTTGCACCCCTCTTGCACCATTCTTCCCTCTTTCTGCAGTTCTCTTGCCTCTTTATGCATCTCTCTTGCTTCTTTCTGCTCTTCTCTTCCCTCTTTCTGCACTTCTCTTGCTTCTTTCTGCACTTCTGCTTCTTTCTGTATCCTTCTTGCCTCTTTATGCACTCCCTTTCCCTCTTTCTGCATTCCTTTTTCCTCTTTATGCACCTCTTGCCTCTTTCGGCACCTCTGATGCTTCTTTCTGTACTTCTTTTGTCTCTTTCCGTACCCCTCATGCCTCTCTCTGCACCTCTGTTGCTTCTTTATGAACTTCTCTTGCTTCTTCTGCACCTTTATTGCATCTTTCTGCACCCCTATTGCCACTTTCTGCACTTCTCTTCCCTCTTTCTGTAGCTCACTTGCCTCTTTAAGCACCTCTCTTGCCTCTTTGTGCACTTCTCTTACCTCTTTATACAACTCTCTTGTCTCTTTATGCACCTCTGTTGGTTCTTTCTATACTTCTCTTGCTTCTTTTTGCACTACTCTTGCCTCTTTCTGTATCCCTTTTCCCTATTTCTACACCTCTCTTCCTTCTTTCTGTACTTCCCTCGCCTGTTTCTGTACCTCTCTTGCCTCTTTCTGCACCTCTGTTGCCTCTTTCTGTACTTCATTTGCTTCTTTCTGCACCCCTCTTTCCTCTTTGTGCATCTCTCTTTTCTCTTCCTGTACCCCTCTTGCCTCTTTCTGCACTCCCTTTCCCTCTTTCTGTATTCTTTTCTCCTCTTTCTGCACCTTTCTTGCATCTTTCTGCACCCATGATTGTTGCTTTTTTCTGTACTTGTGTTGCTTCTTTCTGTACCTCTTTTGTTTCTTTTTGCACCCCTGTAACCTCTTTCTGCACCATTCTTCCCTCTTTCTGCATTATTCTTCCCTCTTTCTGCAATTTTCTTGCCTCTTTCTGCACCTCTCTTTCTTCCTTATGTACCTCTCATGCCTCTTTCTGCATCTCTCTTGCTTCTCTCTGAAGTTCTATTTCCTCTTTCTGTACCTCTCTTGCTTCTTTCTGTACTTCTGTTGCTTCTTTCTGCACTTCTATTGCTTCTTTCTGCACCCCTATTGCCTCTTTCTGCACTCCTCTTCACTCTTTCTATAACTTACTTGCCTCTTTCAGCACCTCTCTTTCCTCTTTCTGTACGTCTCTTGCCTCTTTCTACTCCTCTCGCTTCTTTATGCACCTATTTTGGTTCTTTCTGTAGTTCTCTGGCTTCTTTCTGTACTTCTCTTGCTGCTTTCTACAGCTCTCTTGCATCTTTCTGTACCCTTCTTGTCTCTTTCTGTACCGCTCTTCCCTATTTCTGCACCTCTGTTCCTTCTTTCTGCACCTCTCTTTCCTTTGTCAGTACTTCTCTTGCCTCTTTCTGCTCTCCTCTTGCTTCTTTCTGTACTTCTCTTGGTTCTTTCTGTACCTCTCTTGCTACTTTCTACACCCCTTGCGCCTCTGTCTGCACTTCTCTTGCCACTTTCTGCACCTCTAATGCTTCTTTCTGCACCCCTGTTGCCTCTTTCTGCACTCGTCTTCCCTCTTTCTGCACCACTCTATTCTTTTTGTGCATCTCTCTTGCCTCTTTCTGCACTTCTGTTGCCTCTTTCTGCACCTCTGTTGCTTTTTTCTGCACTTCTCTTGCTTCTTTCTGTACCTCTCTTGCCTCTTTCTGCACTCCCTTTCCCTCTTTCTGCATTCCTTTTCCCTCTTTCTGCACATCTCGCCTCTTTCTGCGCCTCTGGTACTTCTTTCTGCACTTCTCTTGCCTCTTTCTGTACCCCTCATGCCTCTTTCTGCACCTATGTAGTCTTTCTGAACTTCTCTTGCTTCTTTCTGCACATTTAGTGCTTCTTTCTGCACCCCTATTGCCTCTTTCTGCACCTCTCTTCCCTCTTTCTGTAGCTTTCTTGCCTCTTGATACACTTCTATTACCTCTTTCTACACCTCTCTTGTCTCTTTATGCACCTCTGTTGGTTCTTTCTACACTTCTCTTGCTTCTTCTGCAATTCTCTTGCTTCTTTCTGCAACACTCGTGCCACTTTCTGTACCTCTCTTGCCTCTTTTTGCATATCTCTTGCCTCTGTCTGCACTTATCTTGCCTATTTCTGCATTTCTGCTACTTCTTTCTATGCTTTTCTTGTCTCTTTTTGCATTTCTGTTTCTTTTTTCTGCACTCCTCTTGCCTCCTTTTGCACTTGTTTTCCCAGTTTCTGCACCTCTCTTGTCTCTTTGTGCATCTCTCTTCCGTCTTTCTGCACTTCTGTTGACTCTTTCAGCACCTCTGTTGCTTCTTTCTGCACTTCTCTTGTTTCTTTCTGCACTTCTGTACATCTTCTAGCACCTCTCCTGCTTCTTTCAGGACTTTTCTTACCTCTTCCTGTACTCCCCTTGCTTCTTTCGGCCCTTCTCTTGCCTCTTTCTGCACTTCTGTTGCTTCTTTCCGTACCTTTCTTTCTCTTTCTGCACCTCTTTACTTCTTTCTGTTCTTCTCTTGCCTATTTCTGCCCCTCTGTTACTTCTTTCTGTACTTCTCTTGGTTCTTTATGTACCCCGCTTCCCTCTTTCTGCACTCCCTTTGCCTCTTTCTGCACTCTTTCTGCACCTTACTTTCCTCTTTCTGCTTCTCTGTTGCCCCTCTTAGACACGGAGCCCTTCTTAGACACAGAGCCCCTCTTAGACACAGAGCTCTTCTTAGACACAGAGCCTTTCTTAGACACAGAGTCCTTTGTAGACACAAAGCCATTCTTAGACAAGGAGCCCCTCTTAGACACAGAGCCCTGCATAGAGACAGAGCCCCTCTTAGACACGACACAGAGCCCCTCTTAGACACAGAGCCCTTCTTAGACACAGAGCCCTTTTTAGGCACAGAGCCTTTCTTAGACACAGAGCCCTTCTTAGACACAGAACCCTTCTTAGACACAGAACCTTATTAGACACAGAGCCCTTCGTAGACACAGAGCCCTTCGTAGACACAGAGACCTTCGTAGACACAGAGCCCTTCGTCGACACAGAGCCCTTCGTAGACAAGGAGCTCTTCTTAGACACAGAGCCCCTTTTAGACACAGAGCCCTCCTTAGACACAGAGCCCTTATTAGGCAAAGAGCCCTTTTGAGACACAGACACAGAGCTCTTCTTAGACACAGAACCCTCTGCGACACAGAACCCCTCTTAGACACAGAGCTCTTCTTAGGCACAGAGCCCTTCTTAGGCAAAGAGCCCCTCTTAGAAACAGAGCCCTTCTTACACACAGAGCCCTTCTTAGGCAAAGAGCCCTTTTGAGACAGAGATACAGAGCCCTGCATAGACACAGAGCCCCTCTTAGACACAGAGCCCTCCTTAGACACAGAGCCCCTCTTATACACAGAGCCCTCCTTAGACGCAGAGCCCTTCTGAGACACAGAGCCCTCTGAGACACAGAGCCCTCTGAGACACAGAGCCCTTCGTAGACACAGAGCCCTTCGTAGACTAAGAGCTCTTCTTAGGCACAGAGCCCTCCTTAGGTAAAGAGCCGTTCTGAGACACAGAGCCCCTCTTAGACACAGAGCCCTCCTTAGACACAGAGCCCTTCTTAGGCAAAGAGCCCTTTTGAGACACAGATACAGAGCCCTTCTGAGACACAGAGCCCTCCTTAGACACAGAGCCCTCCTTAGACACAGAGCCCTCCTTAGACACAGAGCCCTTCTGAGACACAGAGCCCTCTGAGACACAGAGCCCTCTGAGGCACAGAGCCCCTCTTAGACACAGAGCCCTTCTGAGACACAGAGCCCTCCTTAGACAGAGAGCCCTTCTTAGGCAAAGAGCCCTTTTGAGACAAAGATACAGAGCCCTTCTGAGACACAGAGCCCTTCTTAGACACAGAGCCCTCCTTAGACACAGAGCCCTTCTGAGACACAGAGCCCTCCGAGACACAGAGCCCTTCATAGACACAGAGCCCTCCTTAGACACAGAGCCCTTCTGAGACACAGAGCCCTCCTTAGACACAGAGCCCTTCTGATACACAGAGCCCTCTGAGACACAGAGCCCTCTGAGACACAAAGCCCTTCAAAGATACAGAGCCCTCCTTAGACAAATAGCCCCTCTGAGGTACAGAGTCCTGTGTCTTCTTAGACACAGAGCTCTTCTTAGACACAGAGCTCTTCTTAGACACAGAGCCCTTCATAGACACAGAGCCCTTCATAGACACAGAGCCCTTCATAGACACAGAGCCCTCCTTAGACACAGAGCCCTCCTTAGATACAGAGCCCTTCGTAAACACAGAGCCCTGCATAGTCACAGAGCCCTGCATAGACACAGAACCCTGCATAGTCACAGAGCCCTGCATAGTCACAGAGCCCTCCTTAGACACAGAGCCCTCCTTAGACACAGAGCCCTTCTTAGACACAGGGCCCTCCTTAGACACAGAGCCCTTCATAGACACAGAGCCCTTCATAGACACAGAGCCCTCCTTAGACACAGAGCCCTCCTTAGACACAGAGCCCTTCGTAAACACAGAGCCCTGCATAGTCACAGAGCCCTGCATAGACACAGAACCCTGCATAGTCACAGAGCCCTGCATAGTCACAGAGCCCTCCTTAGACACAGAGCCCTCCTTAGACACAGAGCCCTTCTTAGACACAGAGCCCTTCTTAGACACAGAGCCCTTCTTAGACACAGGGCCCTCCTTAGACACAGAGCCCTTCGTAGACACAGAGCCCTTCGTAGACACAGAGCCCTTCGTAGACACAGAGCCCTTCGTAGACACAGAGCCCTTCGTAAACACAGAGCCCTTCTTTGACAAAAAATCCTTCAAAGACAACATTCAATCTTAAAAACCAAAAGGCTCTTACCACACTTCTCGAGTATCTAGCCACAGCATCGCGAGCCCTGCTAAGATACACAATTCTTGCTGCCTAGACACCTTGGTTTATTTCTTGAGGACAAGAGATACTTAACCCCCAACAGCTGTTTTGCAGCTTGCACCTCATTATAGAGTACCCAGTTGTACATAACTGCCATGTATTGGTTGGTTGGGCCAGACACACCATCCTCCTTGGATGAAAAACCTGGGCTTTGACAATAAGCATGCGAAGGGTGACTCCATATCTGAAGGACAAGAACCCACACACGTGGACGCTTTCCTCAGCCTATGCACTTCCGCTGGGTTAGGTCCTGTGGGAAGCAGGCCAAAGACCATGCTCCCTTAAATCTTCCATTCTTCTTTTGTTCACATTTTAAAACTGTCCACGTCCATGAGAAATCATTATTTATTTACATCAGCTGCAACACCTGTGTGTAAGAAGCAAAGACCATGTTTATGCATTTTGAAGCCTTGAGCCCTGAAATGAGCACAAACCTCCCTTCTGGTCCCATCATGGTTCCTGCAGGATGAAGATTAAAGCTGTGCGCGAGTATATCCTTGTGTCCTGCTGATCACACTAACAGCAAAACAGAGGTTATTCTCTTGATGGCAAGACTTGCAAATCTTCAAATAGGGTTTGAAAAGGAGCGATACAAGAATGGTAGTCTTCTGTGTGACCTATTTCAGAAACAGTCAAACATCCTGCGTCACCATTCCTGGTCCTCACGCGCTCCATGGGGGTCCTTGTTCTTCTCCAGTCACCGCTCCGACTTCACAGCCCTTGAACGGAAGAATGAAGAAAGCTGATCAGCGCATTGCATGCTTTATGTCAACACTCCATCGGTTCACGTGTGACGGGATGCAATTCCGAGTCTAACGACTAGGGGGCAGCTCTACAAGAAACAAACAGCGGCGCGATACTGCAAGTCATTTTGCTGTGCCGTGCTGCGTTACTTTCGAAGCACAGGGATGCGACATATTTACAACATGTTGCATCTCTGTGCTTCCCACTGCGCTGGTGCAAAAACTGCTGCAATGCGCCGTCACAGGCACCCTTGAACCATGGCGCAAGCATGCCTGCGTCATGGGAGGATTGTTTCTGTGCAGGAAGGGGCACCTTCCTGCACAAAAACAATCAATTGAGGTGGTTTCCTCTTTCAATACATGCTGTAGAATGCAGCACGCTTTGAAAGAGGAAAAAACAAGGAGAAATTAAAATAATTCTCCTCGTTGTGCCTCGCCACGCCTCCCCTGGGGAGGCATAGCATTGACAAGCATTTCCAGATTAACGATTGCTCATAAAACTGGAAATGTGTCTGGGTCCATGGGTGCTGCGAGGGAACACCCACCGCAACACCTATGGAACGCCTCGTCCACGCAAACTGCTGCGTGTTAAGGGGCTGTATTTACATGGAGAGGAAAAGTCACACAGGTTGGCTTTTCCTCTCCTTGTAAGTATGGAGAAGTGAAATGTGCCGCCAGGACGTCACAAAAGTGACACAATGGTGGCGCACGGGGCTTGTAAATCTACCCCTTGAGATCTACATTATGCACAACCAGTGGCTCCATAATTACGATTCATGCAGACAAATAACGTTTAATGTAGGGGTTACTGCACCAATTTCATCATTTTCTATCATTGCGAATAGTGGCAATCCTATTACTCAACTGACTGAGTGAAATACGCACTTGTGATCCGTAAATCAAGCACTGATGTATACAGGGTAACGGTTACCTTTCAACCTCATTCCACTCATGTGAATCGGATCTAAAGAGCTTGCATTGTCGCCACAGAGTCCATCAGACCATTTGTTCCAGTCACTTAACACTGTGTGGCTCCAGCCTCCTTAGTAACATTTAGACCCCACACACAGGCAGGCACACAAACACACATTTACACACCTCTACTCACCTTTGGCACGCCTACATTCATATCCGTTAGCGCGGTCCACACACTCGGCTCCATGTTGGCATGGCGTGCTGGCACACTCGTCTATATCTACCTGACACCTGGAGCCGGCGAACCCTGTGGGAGGAGCAGAGGTCAAATGTGAAGTCAACACAGTCAGCCCTTTGGGTACAGAACAAATGACCACTTCTAAAACCAGCTGACAGTCCCAAGTGAAGGTCAGCCAGGGGAATAAAGGCTGTTGAACAGGGTATTCACCTAGAACTAGCTTCCCTCCTTGTTCTACTCTGTCTTCCTTGCCTCTTGTCGAAAGGTTGTGTGAGGTGCCCAACTTCCCATGAGCTACACACAACTCAGTTGTCTCGAGTGTGTACAAGACAACATCAACTGTTTTTAGTATTATGTTTTCTCAACACTATTGTAGCATGTCACAAGGAATGCAGACCTTTGTGAAGTCTTTCAGATCCCTGCCCAATCGGATTCATTATTTCTAATGTGTGGCAAAGAATGGTTGGACAGTCTGTGGCCTTTGACCACAGAGAGCTGTCGAGTGGTGGATTTGGGGTACAAGCAGCTTTACTTTCAAGGAACAGAGGCTCAGGGGGCGGGACTCTGTGGTCTCAGAATGGTCTTACCAGTGGTAAGTATTGACTGTGCACTTAAGTCATTGCTGAACTGATAAAAATGGGGCACTTTCAGGCCACCTCATGCAGACTGTTTAGTAACCACAGAAACTGCATCTGTGTAACAAATACCTTCTCTAGAGATCTGTGGCCAAGCAGACGTTTGTTTGATGTTCAGAGGTCTCAGCTAGCAGAATAGGAGCACGTGTTCTTAAGAGTGAATGTGTCAATGTTCGGGTAAAATGTAAGGCTGTGGTCAATGGCAGCTGTTTTGAGGTTCATCTGGTCAGCAGAGCCGAGGATCAGCATTGAGGGTTAAAGCTGTGCGTGAGAGCCTTGTATGTGCTGTGCCCACTCCAGAAGCCAAATTGGTGTTGATCCAGGAGATAGAAATTCTCGAAGTCTCCAATGCAGTCGAGTGTGGTTGCAATCTACAGAATGTCATAGAGACGAGCAGCGTTGTCTGCTGAGAGTCTTGAGAAACCGGAGCTCCCTAGCAGACACTATATCCTACCTGACATGCAGATGCAGGCAAAGTCTCCAATGCAGTCGAGCGTGCTTACAATCTACAGAGTGTCATAGTAGATGAGCAGCGTCGTCTGCTGAGAGTCTAGAGACACTGGCGCTCCCTAGCAGACACTATATCCTACCGGACATGCAGATGCCGGCGAAGTCTCCAATGCAGTCAAGTGTGCTTGCAATCTACAGAATGTCATAGAGATGAGCAGCATTGTCTGTTGAGAGTCTTGAGACACTGGCACTCCCTAGCAGACACTATATCCTACCTGACATGCAGATGCAGGTGAACCCTCCAATGCGGTCCAAGCAGAAGGCGTTATTCTGACACGGCATGGACAGGCACTCGTTAATGTCGGTCTCACAGCGGTGACCCGTGTACCCCTTTCCACATTGGCACTGGAAGGAGCCCTGTGTGTTTACACACTTTCCAAAGGGCTCACAGAGATTGACACCTAGAAACAAGGAGAAAAGTCCACCTGCTGAAAGAGGCAGCAACTTCTTTCATCACTACAACTGAAACAATTGCACCCTCCAGGGAATGACCGCCTGGCCTCTTAAACTAATCTCTGAGCACTCACCTGGACATGGCAGGGTCATTCTGGAGGGCCTTTAACTGATTAGCTAGCAGTCTCTGACCCACATATGAGACTCACAAGGGATGGGGACCTGGTAGGTCAAGATCTGGTGCCTACGATTCGCTATACAATTTACAGATGAAGGATTACCTACAGGAATCGAGTTAATAACTCAAATCATACCTCCACACTCTATGATGCTGTTTAAAACGCACACAAGGTATGTTGGCATCTTCCCAATCTGCGCCACTCCTCAGCCGTTCTCCGGCTCAACACTATGAAGGACACGATTCTGGAAACCCAAACACAGCCGATGTTACTGGTGTACATCTGCTCTCCTGAAGGATGTCTCTAGAGGAGAGCAGCGCTCTTGCACTGGACGGGGCTTCAATCCTACAACATCACCACTCCACAGCAGATAAAATACAGTACTGTGGACACCACAGCTGCAAGAGCTTCCAACAAACCTGCACTGCTCTAATGAGAGACTGGCCAGCTAAAGGTATCCTAGTCCACAACTGAGCTACCAACCTTCCAGAATGAATGCACCTCTACCTTCAACCTCAAGAGCATTCTTCTCACTGATGGACGCTGCTACATAAAGTTAGTGAGACTCTGGTGCTAAGGCATGCATGGATGGATGAGGCCGGTTATTCTGCACTTTAGGGTCAGCAAGGCCAGGGCCGAAGACAACTCAAAGATGTAAAACAAGCAGATCAATTCCCATAACTTTCTGCTTCAAGAGCCATGGCAAGAACTCAAGCTGTCCCTACACTATGGGTTTCACTTACCAACTAAATGTAATTAATACTTCAGATAGGAGTACGAAGATCAACACAAATCCATACTTCTCATTAGAATTACCTTTTTTGCACGACATAACCCGGAGCCAGCCCAGGGAGAGCTGCTCCGAGGGTGACCACCTTAACTTACCTATGGAGCACTCATCAAAATCCTGGTCACAAGCACCGCCAGTGAGGCCAGGAGGGCAGGAGCAGATGAGACGTCCGTTCACTGGGTTGGTGTCACACATTTCATTTTTGTGGCATGGGTTACTGATGCATTGATCGTCCAGGTGGCAAAGCAGACCTGGAAGATTGAAAAAATAAAAGCTCATAACTGAAGTAGTATAAAATCCATCATAGCTCTAGAGGCCGGCCACAAATCCACCTGCTAGGAGAGTGATCTAAGAAAAGAGACATTTTTCTATGATTAGCTCCCGGAGGCTCCCAGAGTCTCCCCGAGGCTCTACTCACCAGTCTTCCCCATTGGACACTCGCAGTAGAAAGAAGCCACTCTGTCATGGCAGGTGGCCCCATTGAAACAAACGGCATTTGCACAGTCATCAATGTTCTCACTGCAGCTACTGCCAGTCCAGCCATTCACACAGACGCAGGTGTGGCCTCCGTGGGTATTGTGACAGGTCCCACCGTTGTGGCACTGATTGGGCTGCAGGCGGCATTCGTCCACATCTTCTGTGCAGAACTGACCTAATAGTTATGAGAATGAAGGAACGAGAAGGTTAAAGTCAAATATAAATCTAACCATCATCTAGAAGTGAAACTCTATTCACAATCTCCAACCTGTGTGTTTACCCAATAAATGAAGAGGTGGCACAGCGTTCCTGTAGAATTCAGGACTTGGAATACTTGTTACGCCTTGCACGGTAGGGAATGTGAAATCTAGAGCACCAGAGCGTTTAACCCGTTCCGTGCTAGGCATGGAACCACTCCGTCACGAGCGACGGGCGCGCTGTGCTCATGAAGAAGTGGTACCGTCACGCTGCTGCCGCTCCGCCCACGCGGCATCAATACCCCACAGGTGAATTAATGAGCGGGCGGGCCGTGACAGAACCACTCCGTCATGAGCACAGCGCGCCCCTGGCTCATGACGGAGTCGTTCCATCACAAGCATGGCGGTGCCGCTCGACCCTCCTCCCCCCCAGCACCAGGGCGGAATTACTGCCGCGGCCAAGGGGTTAAGCAGCGCTTCGAGGAGCTTCACAGTAAGTTGAGGGACCAGACCTCCCTAAAAGTCTCAATATTACTGAGGCGTCCTCGTTCTTAACCTTCTGAATAAGACATGGAAACACCCTCCCTTTCTGTGAAACGGACTCCATCGTGCTGTGCCAGTCTGGCTCACAGCTCTCCCTTGAGCGACCATCAATCTCATGTGGCAGCCCCCTGAAAGGGAAGCTTCTTCTCAAATCAGGTTCACTGCAGGTTCTTGGACAGTGTATCCATTTCATGTCACCCTACTCCTGCACAACGCTATAGGAAGGTTTTCATAGCATGAAAAAGCAAGCTCCAATGCTTCCACCATGATGGGTGGGGGGGCAAGGCTTTCAGAACCAGGACAAGTCATCAGCAGTTCCTGGTGCTGTGGGTAAAGAAGAGGGGGCAGGGGCTAACCAACAAGGACTCCTCTCCCTTTGAATCCTTCTTACCAGTCCACTCCGGAGCACACCGGCAGCTGTAGGTGTTCACCCCGTCCACACAAATCCCTCCGTTCCTACACTTATGGCCTGGACAGTCATCAACGTTGATCTCGCAATTCTGACCACCGAACCCTGAGCAGCACAAAAGAGGAAAGCATGTTAGAAAGTGGTAGTAAAGTAAATATCCCAAAGTTATGTCTGATCACAATCCTTTAATGAAAGAAAGAAATATCAAGCTAGAATCCTCACAGACACGATGGACATTTCATAGGGCTCTATTAAGTGAAGAAGAGAACATACAGCACTTTGAGGAGTGGATTCCTAGGTTCATTGGAGAGAATTTAGGAAGTACCAATATAAGCATAGTATGGGATACATTAAAAGCCGGGGTCAGAGGAGAAACTTCTAAGTATGGCTGGGAGGCACAAAGGAAGGATACAATCTTGTCACAAACCCTGTATGAGGTATTAGGTTAGGCAGACGCCAAATTAATTAAGGTATTGTCCGAAGGGGGAGAATCGGAGACAGCCCAATCAAAGATTATTATTGCTAAATCTGCCATTACTGAGATATCTATCAATTGACTGGGAAGTATATGGCATGGCGGAGCAGGGTTAATGAGAATAGTGAGCGGGGGGGTCACCTACTTGCTGTACGCACTAGGGAGAAAATAGGGCAAACTCGGATCAGTGAAATTAGAGACCCTAGCTTAGATATGGTAAGTGAGCCTGAAGTCAACCTTACCGCATTTCAAAAATGTTATCACAGATTATATACTGAGGATTTTCAAGATAGTGATCAAGAAGTTGATTATTATTGAAAGGGGCACATTTTTGTTACCTTTCAACCTCATTCCACTCATGTGAATCGGATCTAAAGAGCTTGCATTGTCGCCACAGAGTCCATCAGACCATTTGTTCCAGTCACTTAACACTGTGTGGCTCCAGCCTCCTTAGTAACATTTAGACCCCACACACAGGCAGGCACACAAACACACATTTACACACCTCTACTCACCTTTGGCACGCCTACATTCATATCCGTTAGCGCGGTCCACACACTCGGCTCCATGTTGGCATGGCGTGCTGGCACACTCGTCTATATCTACCTGACACCTGGAGCCGGCGAACCCTGTGGGAGGAGCAGAGGTCAAATGTGAAGTCAACACAGTCAGCCCTTTGGGTACAGAACAAATGACCACTTCTAAAACCAGCTGACAGTCCCAAGTGAAGGACAGCCAGGGGAATAAAGGCTGATGAACAGGGTATTCACCTAGAACTAGCTTCCCTCCTTGTTCTACTCTGTCTTCCTTGCCTCTTGTTGAAAGGTTGTGTGAGGTGCCCAACTGCCCATGAGCTACACACAACTCAGTTGTCTCGAGTGTGTACAAGACAACATCAACTGTTTTTAGTATTATGTTTTCTCAACACTATTGTAGCATGTCACAAGGAATGCAGACCTTTGTGAAGTCTTTCAGATCCCTGCCCAATCGGATTCATTATTTCTAATGTGTGGCAAAGAATGGTTGGACAGTCTGTGGCCTTTGACCACAGAGAGCTGTCGAGTGGTGGATTTGGGGTACAAGCAGCTTTACTTTCAAGGAACAGAGGCTCAGGCGGCGGGACTCTGTGGTCTCAGAATGGTCTTACCAGTGGTAAGTATTGACTGTGCACTTAAGTCATTGCTGAACTGATAAAAATGGGGCACTTTCAGGCCACCTCATGCAGACTGTTTAGTAACCACAGAAACTGCATCTGTGTAACAAATACCTTCTCTAGAGATCTGTGGCCAAGCAGACGTTTGTTTGATGTTCAGAGGTCTCAGCTAGCAGAATAGGAGCACGTGTTCTTAAGAGTGAATGTGTCAATGTTCGGGTAAAATGTAAGGCTGTGGTCAATGGCAGCTGTTTTGAGGTTCATCTGGTCAGCAGAGCCGAGGATCAGCATTGAGGGTTAAAGCTGTGCGTGAGAGCCTTGTATGTGCTGTGCCCACTCCAGAAGCCAAATTGGTGTTGATCCAGGAGATAGAAATTCTCGAAGTCTCCAATGCAGTCGAGTGTGGTTGCAATCTACAGAATGTCATAGAGATGAGCAGCGTTGTCTGCTGAGAGTCTTGAGAAACCGGAGCTCCCTAGCAGACACTATATCCTACCTGACATGCAGATGCAGGCAAAGTCTCCAATGCAGTCGAGCGTGCTTACAATCTACAGAGTGTCATAGTAGATGAGCAGCGTCGTCTGCTGAGAGTCTAGAGACACTGGCGCTCCCTAGCAGACACTATATCCTACCGGACATGCAGATGCCGGCGAAGTCTCCAATGCAGTCAAGTGTGCTTGCAATCTACAGAATGTCATAGAGATGAGCAGCATTGTCTGTTGAGAGTCTTGAGACACTGGCACTCCCTAGCAGACACTATATCCTACCTGACATGCAGATGCAGGTGAACCCTCCAATGCGGTCCAAGCAGAAGGCGTTATTCTGACACGGCATGGACAGGCACTCGTTAATGTCGGTCTCACAGCGGTGACCCGTGTACCCCTTTCCACATTGGCACTGGAAGGAGCCCTGTGTGTTTACACACTTTCCAAAGTGCTCACAGGGATTGACACCTAGAAACAAGGAGAAAAGTCCACCTGCTGAAAGAGGCAGCAACTTCTTTCATCACTACAACTGAAACAATTGCACCCTCCAGGGAATGACCGCCTGGCCTCTTAAACTAATCTCTGAGCACTCACCTGGACATGGCAGGGTCATTCTGGAGGGCCTTTAACTGATTAGCTAGCAGTCTCTGACCCACATATGAGACTCACAAGGGATGGGGACCTGGTAGGTCAAGATCTGGTGCCTACGATTCGCTATACAATTTACAGATGAAGGATTACCTACAGGAATCGAGTTAATAACTCAAATCATACCTCCACACTCTATGATGCTGTTTAAAACGCACACAAGGTATGTTGGCATCTTCCCAATCTGCGCCACTCCTCAGCCGTTCTCCGGCTCAACACTATGAAGGACACGATTCTGGAAACCCAAACACAGCCGATGTTACTGGTGTACATCTGCTCTTCTGAAGGATGTCTCTAGAGGAGAGCAGCGCTCTTGCACTGGACGGGGCTTCAATCCTACAACATCACCACTCCACAGCAGATAAAATACAGTACTGTGGACACCACAGCTGCAAGAGCTTCCAACAAACCTGCACTGCTCTAATGAGAGACTGGCCAGCTAAAGGTATCCTAGTCCACAACTGAGCTACCAACCTTCCAGAATGAATGCACCTCTACCTTCAACCTCAAGAGCATTCTTCTCACTGATGGACGCTGCTACATAAAGTTAGTGAGACTCTGGTGCTAAGGCATGCATGGATGGATGAGGCCGGTTATTCTGCACTTTAGGGTCAGCAAGGCCAGGGCCGAAGACAACTCAAAGATGTAAAACAAGCAGATCAATTCCCATAACTTTCTGCTTCAAGAGCCATGGCAAGAACTCAAGCTGTCCCTACACTATGGGTTTCACTTACCAACTAAATGTAATTAATACTTCAGATAGGAGTACGAAGATCAACACAAATCCATACTTCTCATTAGAATTACCTTTTTTGCACGACATAACCCGGAGCCAGCCCAGGGAGAGCTGCTCCGAGGGTGACCACCTTAACTTACCTATGGAGCACTCATCAAAATCCTGGTCACAAGCACCGCCAGTGAGGCCAGGAGGGCAGGAGCAGATGAGACGTCCGTTCACTGGGTTGGTGTCACACATTTCATTTTTGTGGCATGGGTTACTGATGCATTGATCGTCCAGGTGGCAAAGCAGACCTGGAAGATTGAAAAAATAAAAGCTCATAACTGAAGTAGTATAAAATCCATCATAGCTCTAGAGGCCGGCCACAAATCCACCTGCTAGGAGAGTGATCTAAGAAAAGAGACATTTTTCTATGATTAGCTCCCGGAGGCTCCCAGAGTCTCCCCGAGGCTCTACTCACCAGTCTTCCCCATTGGACACTCGCAGTAGAAAGAAGCCACTCTGTCATGGCAGGTGGCCCCATTGAAACAAACGGCATTTGCACAGTCATCAATGTTCTCACTGCAGCTACTGCCAGTCCAGCCATTCACACAGACGCAGGTGTGGCCTCCGTGGGTATTGTGACAGGTCCCACCGTTGTGGCACTGATTGGGCTGCAGGCGGCATTCGTCCACATCTTCTGTGCAGAACTGACCTAATAGTTATGAGAATGAAGGAACGAGAAGGTTAAAGTCAAATATAAATCTAACCATCATCTAGAAGTGAAACTCTATTCACAATCTCCAACCTGTGTGTTTACCCAATAAATGAAGAGGTGGCACAGCGTTCCTGTAGAATTCAGGACTTGGAATACTTGTTACGCCTTGCACGGTAGGGAATGTGAAATCTAGAGCACCAGAGCGTTTAACCCGTTCCGTGCTAGGCATGGAACCACTCCGTCACGAGCGACGGGCGCGCTGTGCTCATGAAGAAGTGGTACCGTCACGCTGCTGCCGCTCCGCCCACGCGGCATCAATACCCCACAGGTGAATTAATGAGCGGGCGGGCCGTGACAGAACCACTCCGTCATGAGCACAGCGCGCCCCTGGCTCATGACGGAGTCGTTCCATCACAAGCATGGCGGTGCCGCTCGACCCTCCTCCCCCCCAGCACCAGGGCGGAATTACTGCCGCGGCCAAGGGGTTAAGCAGCGCTTCGAGGAGCTTCACAGTAAGTTGAGGGACCAGACCTCCCTAAAAGTCTCAATATTACTGAGGCGTCCTCGTTCTTAACCTTCTGAATAAGACATGGAAACACCCTCCCTTTCTGTGAAACGGACTCCATCGTGCTGTGCCAGTCTGGCTCACAGCTCTCCCTTGAGCGACCATCAATCTCATGTGGCAGCCCCCTGAAAGGGAAGCTTCTTCTCAAATCAGGTTCACTGCAGGTTCTTGGACAGTGTATCCATTTCATGTCACCCTACTCCTGCACAACGCTATAGGAAGGTTTTCATAGCATGAAAAAGCAAGCTCCAATGCTTCCACCATGATGGGTGGGGGGGCAAGGCTTTCAGAACCAGGACAAGTCATCAGCAGTTCCTGGTGCTGTGGGTAAAGAAGAGGGGGCAGGGGCTAACCAACAAGGACTCCTCTCCCTTTGAATCCTTCTTACCAGTCCACTCCGGAGCACACCGGCAGCTGTAGGTGTTCACCCCGTCCACACAAATCCCTCCGTTCCTACACTTATGGCCTGGACAGTCATCAACGTTGATCTCGCAATTCTGACCACCGAACCCTGAGCAGCACAAAAGAGGAAAGCATGTTAGAAAGTGGTAGTAAAGTAAATATCCCAAAGTTATGTCTGATCACAATCCTTTAATGAAAGAAATAAATATCAAGCTAGAATCCTCACAGACACGATGGACATTTCATAGGGCTCTATTAAGTGAAGAAGAGAACATACAGCACTTTGAGGAGTGGATTCCTAGGTTCATTGGAGAGAATTTAGGAAGTACCAATATAAGCATAGTATGGGATACATTAAAAGCCGGGGTCAGAGGAGAAACTTCTAAGTATGGCTGGGAGGCACAAAGGAAGGATACAATCTTGTCACAAACCCTGTATGAGGTATTAGGTTAGGCAGACGCCAAATTAATTAAGGTATTGTCCGAAGGGGGAGAATCGGAGACAGCCCAATCAAAGATTATTATTGCTAAATCTGCCATTACTGAGATATCTATCAATTGACTGGGAAGTATATGGCATGGCGGAGCAGGGTTAATGAGAATAGTGAGCGGGGGGGTCACCTACTTGCTGTACGCACTAGGGAGAAAATAGGGCAAACTCGGATCAGTGAAATTAGAGACCCTAGCTTAGATATGGTAAGTGAGCCTGAAGTCAACCTTACCGCATTTCAAAAATGTTATCACAGATTATATACTGAGGATTTTCAAGATAGTGATCAAGAAGTTGATTATTATTGAAAGGGGCACATTTTTGATCAGGTATCCCCTGAAGAGAAAGATAGCTTAGGTGCCCCATTTACAAGTTAGGAAGAAACTTGAAATAAACAGGATACACAAATATTCCCCCTTGGCTGATAATGATCTATTGCCTGAAACTTTTCAAGATGGATATATGAAAATATGGATGGACAAGGGCGTAAGGTTTATTGGTATTCTCAGGGAGGACAATAAAACGCGCTCTGAAGCAATTAGGAGGAAATTCGGGATAGGAAAAATAAAATTCTTCAAATATTCACAAGTGAGGGATTATTTATCTAAGAAGGCAATTAGCTATCATAGAGTTCCTTTACTGGATGCGGTAATAGGGGCTCTATCACAAATATCAACATTTTCTAAATTACTTAATATTATAGTGGGGATGACCTCATGAAACTCACTAGTCGCTGGCAGGATTTGCTGCAAGCAGGGGTAGGGGAATGCGAGGATTCTTTATGGCTAAGTCAGACTGCATTTTTATCTGCAAATCTGCAAGTACAATGCTTTAAAACCTGGCTTAATTTGTACATCACCCCAGCACAGATCTTTAAATGGGGATGCTCTACTGCTATACACTGTTCTCGTTGCGGATATCTTGCCGCTGATAGTATACATATGTTCACAACCTGCCTCCGATTAACATCTTTGGTTGCTGAGGTGGGTATCTATATCAAGCTTATGCTGGGGTTTGAGGTGGCTCTCACGCCGCAAGTAATTGTGTTGGGGGTAAGCAACCAAGCAACGACTGAACCAAACCGCGCTCTGCTTTTCGCAGCTATGGCAGTGTTCAGGCTATGCCTGGCTAGAGTTTGGTTAGATAGAGAACCTTCATCCGTACACGGTTGGCTGGGGTAATTGCTAGCTAACTACCGTTGGGAAAAAGCGGTTTATAAACGAAGAGGTTTAAAAGACAAAATAAGAGGGTGTGAAATTTGGCTACCAATAACTAATTGGATCAAGGAGGTTTGATTTAATTTAATTGATTTGATTTACTGAAATAGGTCTCATTAAGATTAAATGAGATAATAAACAGAGATTAAAATGAGATTTTACTATGCACCACACACCAAGGTTTAGGGCACATTTAGGTTTAATTCGAAATCTAATTTCCTTTGGTTCAGTAGGGAGGGTGCAGGGGGGGAGGATAGGGGATGGGCAAGTGGTTTAGCTTAGAAGGAGGGGAGGGTGCAAAAATAAATACCTGACATCTTGTACACACGTATTAAAATGTATATTTAAGTGAATTTATTGCAAATATAATGTATGTGTTGGATGTCTAAAATAAAGAATTAAAAAAAGAAAGTGGTAGTAAAGTCCAAACTACAAGCATGATGAGCAGACGTCACTGGTAGTAAAGTCGAAACTACAAGCATAATGAGCAGACAGCATTGGTAGTAAAGTCCAAACTACAAGCATGATGAGCAGAAGGCACTGGCAGTAAAGTCCAAACTACAAGCATGATGAGCAGAAGGCACTGGAAGTAAAGTCCAAACTACAAGCATGAGAAGTAGAAGGCATTGGTAGTAAAGTCGAAACTACAAGCATGATGAGCAGAAGACATTGGTAGTAAAGTGCAAACTAAAAACATGATGAGAAGAAGGCAAGGCATTGGTAGTAAAGACCAAACTACAAGCATGATGAGCAGAAGGCACTGGTAGTAAAGACCAAACTACAAGCATGATGAGCAGAAGGCACTGGCAGTAAAGTCCAAACTCCAAGCATGATGAGCAGAAGGTATTGCTTTTTCATCTTCTTAGCCATGGTTTCATATCAATCAGCAAGATATGTTCCTCACCTGTGCGTAGGGCACTTCCTTTCAACTCTTACCTTTACTTCACAATTGTTAATTACACTATCCACATTGCAAATAAAAAAATGTTATATATATATCAGCTTCGCAATGTCGACCGGTTTATGCCAGTGAACAAGAGCTTTCCAGCTCGAAACGCGTTCACTGAAAAAAAACCTAGGTTTTACAGACGTTATAGTTAGGAATTAGCATTTAAAAAACTTTAGCAATTCACTGAAAAAAACATAGGTTTCAGGCACGTTATAGTTAGGAATTAGCATTTAAAAAACCTTAGAAATTTACTAAAAAAACATAGGTTTCAGGGACGTTATAGTTAATTGAACATTTGACGCATATAAAATCAGAGAAATTCGCCTGTTATAGTTAGTTGAGCTAACTATAACTCTTGCGCCCACAATGCACTGCTGATGATGTCACATATTACATCACTCATGACATGGTCAGTGATATCACTGATTTAGCGCCGGGACACCCCCTGGGGGGTAGCTGTGCGCTCTACAAACTACATAAAATAAAATAAAAATAAATCACTGATGACATCTCAAATGACATCACTGATCACATCACTCAGTATGTGCATCAGATTGTAACGTGGATGATGTAATGAGTGATGTGATAACGCACTGATCATCTGGTCTGAGTTTTATTTTCCGCCCGGTCCGTCGCGGCGTTTGAGTGCCGATTGAACGGAGGGCAGGGAAAGGAAGTGAAGCACTTCTGGTCTCCTGGTCTGGGCTGCAGTCAGCGGTCTAGTATGGAGGCGGGAGGACACTAAATAACGCGTATGTCTGAATGGACGCACAGCTGACACGCAGAGCGGGCGCGCCATCGGCACGCCAAAAGCAAGCAGCCGTTCGGGGCTGGGGCCAGAACTCCTGCCGATTTTTTAACTACTCAGACATACACATCAGAGCAAATACACACGATGTGTACCCCCATCCCAGATTCATGTAAGCATAGTATGCACATGAGATCCAGTACGCAGAAATGTAATCACTGTCCCTATACGATGGCGATAAACCAGAAACAAACTAAAAATGAGCAGTAATTTACAATGATACTGGTTAACTGCAGATCCCTCAACAAGCACAAATATGAGCTTCACAACCATCTTGTTGATAGCCAGCCAGATATCATGTTTCTCAATGAAACATGGTTGAATGAGGATTCTGCGCCTGAAATCCTTGAAGCCCTCCCTCTAAATCAAAGCCAGCGAGGCAGGTTTCTTTACAATCACGGTAGACACTAATTAAGTTTTTGAAAGGTTTCTTGATCTACAGACCACCTGGCCCTATTGCCCAGTTTGCATCTAGCCTCAGAGAACAAGTTATGCAACCCGCACGGCGGTATTCTACAGTGCTGGTGTTAGGAGACATGAACCTACACTTTCACGCTACGGATAATACTGCAGCCCAAGAGCTCAACAAGAACTGGCCGCGTTACAGTTGGTGCTGCAATCCTCCCTCCCTACCCACCAAATTGGCCACTTTTAGATCCAATTTTTGCCAACTGGGGGGAGCTAATGGTTGAGAACCCTAACACAGTCCCATGGACAGACCATTATATGATCTCTTTTAGCACTATGATACCTAACACTCCACCCTTGAAGAAGTCAAGTGCAGGGAGACTGTAGAGGAAATGGGCTAGATTCTCAGCAGCCAACTTCAACCTCGCCCTTCAGCAGGACGGGCCACTGGGAGGAAATTATATAGAAACTGCCTGTAACGCGCTAGATGAACAGATCACTGAGGCGCTAGATACAGCTGTCCCATGGTCCACTAGTGCACCGAGGAGGCAGTCAAAATCTGCCCCTTGGTTGCAACGAAGAACTTAGGACTGCTAAGACTTCATGCAAGCGTTTGAAAGAAGTTGGAGAAGAGACTTTTCAGAGCAGAGGAAGACCAACTACAAAACTAGTCTCAAACACTACCACTCGCCCATAAAGAAAACTAGGGCCTCTTATTACAACAGTAAGAAAGAGCAGGCCGAAAACTCTTCTAGAGAGCTATTTCTAATTTTAAGGACATATCATCACTTGTCAGAACCACAGCTCCAAGCAGAAACTCACTGGAGTCTTGCAACCTGAAAGCAGATTTTTTTGCAGAGAAGGTAGCAAGGATTTATACCACCTTCCTGGAGGAGGCATGTAATGGGAGTTCGGAGTGGACGAGAGTGTGCAATATGGTGGCGGCACTCTGCCTCTCCAGATTTAACCTCCCCTCCTGTGATGATCTCAAAACCACGGCCTTGAGCATTAAGTCCGGCTCACCAAGGGACCCTACGACTCCAAAAACCCTGAGGGAGAGCATGGAGATCCTAGTCCCCTATATCAGGCACCTCCTTAAACTCTCCTTTGATTCAGGGGTGGTCCCACGAAGGTGGAAAGAAGCGGTGGTTATCCCCTCTAAATAAAAGCCAGGTGGGAGTGCAAGTCAGCTGGAGAACTTACGACCTGTCTTGCTCTGGCCGCACTTTGCAAAAAAATAGCAGAAAAATTGGTCAACGCTCAACTGACAATGCAAATTAACCAGCACAGCTTACTCCACCCTACACAATCTGGTTTCCGGGCTACTTTATTCCACGGAGTCAGCACTGCTTCTGTCTACAGAAACCATACGCAGGCACGCAGATGAAGGGCAGACGGTGGCGTTGGTCCTGCTGGACCTCAGCACCTCATTCAACACCGTCGCCCACCCATTACTCCTACAGCGCCTCCAGAAATGAGGACTGGATAATCTGGTCTTGAAGTGGCTAAGATCCTTTTTACCGGACAGAAGCTTCCAAGTGTCCCAAAGGCCGTATTATTCTAAGAGCATTGGGCTGGCTCAAGGGGTCCCCTAGGGCTCTATACGGCATTACTGTCAGGAAAACACTAGTCCATGCGTTGGTGACTTCCTGCCTGGTCTATAGGAACGCTCTATACTTAGGAGCCAGTGGTAAGAGTATTCAGAGACTACAATGCATTCAGAACACGGCAGCCCGGCTTGTTCTGATGCTTCTCAGGAGAGCTTCCTCCAAGAATGCCCTCGCTTCCCTACACAGGCTCCCAGTGAGGGAGAGAATCCTTTTAAGGCCCTATGTGCTGTCAACGCATCCTGCAGGGAAATGGACCTAGCTATCTACATAGTCTAATGTCCCCCTACACTCCTACCCGGGCCTTGCGGTCCCAGGGGATGGACAGGTTAAGATCCCAGTAATTACAAGAGTGAGAATGGGTGACCGATCCTTCCGCTACGTAGCCACTAAGCACTGGAGTGCCCTCCCTCCTGCTCTCCGGATGGAACCATCAGGAAAGTTCTTCTGGAAAAAATTAAAGACCTGGCTCCTCCATATATAGGTTTCACCACTTAGCATTCTCAGAGTTACTGCTACAGACAGGGCGATTGACTGTAGCGCTGGGCCACACTAGTGAGTGTAACCAGGCGCTTTACAAGCTCACTTGAATGAATGAAATAGGTTTTCTATAGCGCGTGTCTACCCTGAAGCCTGGTAGCTCTTATGATCTGGCAGAAGATAGCACAGCTAGTTAGTAAGTGGCACTAAAGAGGTGGGTTTTTAGCAATTTATGGAAGATTTGCAGATTGGGTTTCCTACGGAGATTGAGGGGAAGAGAATTCCAGAGGTTGGAGGCATTCAAAGAGAAGGAGCGTCCGCCCCATCTGATCTCTGAATACTCCTTGTAGAGGCAAGGAATGCATCGCTGGAGTGAAGACTCCTGGAGGGAAGGTAGGGGGACACCAGAGGGTGAAGAATGGCCGGTCCGGTTTTTCGAATAGCTCCATGGGCCAGGCACATGGCCTTGAAACATATTCTAGATTGGATGGGAAGCCAGTGAAGTGTCCTCATAGTGGGGCTCGCAGACTGCCTCCGAGGGATCTGGAGGAACAGGCGGGCTGTGCAATTTTAGATCACTTGAAGTTTTTGGACAGTGGCAAGAGGGCCGCCCAAATAAAGGGAGTTCCCGTAATCCAGACGGGACAGGATAAGGGCTTTCACCAAAATCCGACGTGCCTGAAAGGGGAGTAGAGGAAGGATTTTCCTTAGCACCCTCATGAGGCCTAAGCACGTAGCTGAGAGCTTGGCGGCTTGATGGTTGGAGCAGAGGGAACTGTCGAGCCATATGCCAAGGCTCTTAATCTGCTGCTTTGGAGCAGGCATGGTGCCAAGACAGGTCGGCCAGGATAGTGTCAAGGGGGGTGAGGGTGATTTGCCCAGGAACATTATTTCTGTCTTGTCACCGTTTAGATTAAGGCGAGATAGTTCCATCCATTCGGCAACTGCCTCTAGGGAGGTGCCCAGAGCGCAAGATGAACCCTCTGGGTGGTTTAGTGCCACCACCAGTTGGGTATCATCTGCATAGGTGGTGATATGAATGCCGAATTGAAGTACTATCCCTGCCAAAAGAGCCATATAGGTGTTAAAAAGCGTAGGGCTCAGGGAGAAGCCCTGGGGGACCCCACAGCTAAGAGGCCATTGGTTAGATGTTACCGGGTCCTCAGTGACCTGAAATAAGTGGTCCTGTAAAAAAGACTGGAACCAAGTGAGAGCCATGTGCGTCACTCCAAGATTTTTTAGACGCTCAAGCAAGATGGTATGATCAACAGTGTCAAAAGCGGCACTGAGATCCAGCAAGATGATTGCTGCTGAGCCACCCTGGTCTACCAGTCTCCTGGCTTCTTCTGTTACTGCCAGTAAGGCAGTCTCTGTCCCAAACGTAGGACGAAACCCTGTCTGGGACTCATGGAGTAGATTGTTTGACTCCAGGTAGTGGACTAGAGTAGAGTTTATGTGTCTCGCAATCAGCTTAATCAGCCAGGGAAGAAAGGAAATGGGTCAGTAGTTGGCCAGGTTGGAGGTGTCAAGGTTTGTTTTTTTCAGAAGGGCTCTGACCTGGGCACATTTCCAGGCTGAGGGTACCTTTCCCGTGGTGATAGAGGCATTTAGGGTCTTCAGAATTACTGGGCAAATGGCTTCCGTTACTAGAGTGAGATTTTGCGGGGGAGCCGGGTCCATAGGTGAGCCGGAGGTGACCCTAGAGATGAGTGTGTCCAATGTCACCTCATCTAACAGTGGAAACTCGGCTAGTGAACACTGTGGTTTGGAGAAGGAACTCTTGGTGCTGGGGGCTGCAGACCCATTCTGGAGGGGAGGGAAGGATTGGGATATCAAGTGAATTTGTTGATGGAAATATTTTGCTAGGTTGTCACAACAAACTTGTGCATCGTCTGAGTTGGGGGGTTTGTGAGGTATGGTGGTGAGAGATTTGACGATACGAAAGGTTTCTTTGGGGGAGTTCGAAGCTGCACTAATCTTCTCCTCGTAAAATGAGGATTGCCTGATTTTAATCTCTGCCTTATAATTTATTATTGCCTCTCTGTAAACATTTTTCCTTTCGTCTGCCAGGTTCCATCTCCAATTCCTTTCAAGTTTCCTGCATATTTGTTTAAATTCTCTTAATTTGGGGGAGAACCAAGGTGTCAGCTTTTGTTTGGTTTCTTACAGGAAAGCTTTTTTGGGAGTAGTGTGTCCAATGAGTTTTGGATCCATAAATTGAAATTGCTTTTTGCCCTTTCTGGATCTAGATCGAAGGGGGTAGTGGCAGCTAAAGTCGTAGACCACCGGCTAGGGGATAACTTTCCCCATTTCCTTTCCAGCCGCGGAGTAAAACTCTGCGGAGGAGGAGAGACTACAGTTTCCCAGACCAAGGGAACTAGCAAATGATCAGTCCAGGGGAGAGGGATGGGGGAGCCTACCGAGAGAGCCTGAACATTACTGAGCACCGGATCGAGGAGATGACCCTTGACGTGCTTGGGGGAAAAGCCTTTCTTCACAATTTGGAGTGCCGAGAGGTCTTTTGCCATATGGTCGGAGGGGTCGTCCAGATGGATATTAAGATCACCTAGTACTGTAAAATTAGCAGATGTTAGGGCTAAATTGGCAACAAAGGAGGGAAGTGAGTTGAGAAACTGACCTAAGGCACCAGGGGGATGGTAGAGTAGCAGGCCCGAGAAAGGATTGGTAGGTGAGAGTTCTAAGGTGAAGATCATGCTCTCAACGTCAGGTAAATCCTCCGTAGAAGACCGGCAGCAATATTTATCCTTAAAGATAAAAGCTAGCCCTCCGCCTCTTCCTGTCTTGCGATCCTCCTGTGTATTACGTACCCTGACTGCAGGATCTGGATGATGGATCGATCAGCTTCATCCTGCAACCAGGTCTCTGTCAGGAATAAAACGTCAGGTTTGAGATCTTCAATGAGGAGGGCAAGTCGCAGTGAGGACAATTTCCGGGGCTGTTAGCGAGGGTCAGTGAGCGTAGGCATTTAGTGCCCGAGACTCCACGCAGGTTCAATAGTATCTGGGCGTTATAGGTAAGAGTTGGTTGAAAACTACCAGGGTTCATGGCCCCTGGTTCCGGCCAGAAGCGGAAGGGCACAGACGGGCTTGCCTTTGGCGTGCCCGCTGCATGCGTCTGCTTCGCGTCTGCTTCGCGTCCTACCTGACATGCGCCCTAAGTAGTCCCCTCATGCCTCCACACTAGACCGCTGACTGGGTGTAGAACTGGGAGACCAGAAGTACCACTCCTTCCTTTCCTACCCTCCGTTCAATCGGCACAGAACACGCCGTGGCGGACCGGGGCGTCAGGAGATGCACAGATTCTAACAGTGAGTGAGTTTTAAAACTTTTGTTCTTTTAAAAGTTCAGATTACAACATGCAGCGCGTAAATGCCAGTTAGAAGTTACCATGCGTCACAGCAGATCCCGACAGACTATGCCACCGTCTGTCTCTGACTTATTATTATTAATATTATACTTTTAAGTTGCCAACCTTGTGGCACCACCAATGCAGTTGAGTGTGCTTGCGATCTACAGAATGTCGAAGATGAGCAGCGTTGTACACTGAGAGTCTTGAGACACTGGCGCTCCCTAGCAGACACTATATCCTACCTGACATGCAGATGCAGGTGAACCCTCCAATGCGGTCCACGCAGCTGGCGTTATTCTGGCACGGCATGGACAGGCACTCGTTAATGTCGGTCTCACAGCGGGGACCCGTGTAACCCTTTCCACATTGGCACTGGAAGGAACCCCGTGTGTTTACACACTTTCCAAAGTGCTCACAGGGATTGGCACCTAGAAAGAAGGAGAAAAGTCCACCTGCTGAAAGAGGCAGCAACTTCTTTCATCACTACAACTGAAACAATTGCACCCTCCAGGGAATGACCGCCTGGCCTCTTAAACTAATCTCTGAGCACTCACCTGGACATGGCAGGGTCACTCTGGAGGGCCTTTCATTGATTAGCTAGAAGTCTCTGACACACATATGAGGCTCTCAAGGGATGGGGACCTGGTACGTCAAAATCTTGACTGGCATGAAGCAACAGACACTGCTCAAGCGTCTGTGGGTAAGTTGGCAAAGGGGTCCAATCAATGAATGATTGATTGTGTTGCAGATCTGGCGCCTACGATTCCCCATACAATTTACAGATGAAGGATTACCTTCAGGACTCAAGTTCATAGCTCTTCAAATCATACCTGCACACACTATGAAGCTGTTTAAAACCCACACAAGATATGTTGACGTCGTCCCAATCTGTACCACTCATTCAGCCGTTCTCTGGCTCAACACTAGGAAGGACACGATTCTGGAAACCCAAACACGGCTGATGTTACTGGTGTACGTCAGCTCCCTGGAGGATGTCTCTAGAGGCGAGCAGCGCTCTTGCACTGGACGTGGCTTCAATGCTACAACATCACCACTCCACAGCAGATAAAATACAGTACTGTGGACACCACATCTGCAGGACCTACCAACGCTCCCAACAAACATGCACTGCTCTAATGAGAGACTGACCAGCTAAAGGTATCCTAGTCCATAACTGAGCTACCAACCTTCCAGAATGAATACACCTCTACCTTCAACCTCAAGAGCATTCTTCTCACTGACGGACGCTGCTACATAAAGTTAGTAAGACTCCTGTGTTAAGGCATGCATGGATGGATAAGGATGGTCCTTCTGCTCTTTGAGGTCAGCAAGGCCAGGGCCGAAGACAACTCAAAGCTTGTAAAACAAGCAGATCAAGTCCCACAACTGTTTGCTTCAAGAGCCAGGGCAAGATCTCAAGCTAAGAGTTGAGATCTAAGAGTTTCTCTTTCCAACTAAATGTAATGAATACTTCAGATAGCAGTACGAAGATCAACACAAATCCATACTTCTCATTAGAATTACCCTTTTTACATGGCATAACCAGGAGCCAGCCCAGGGAGAGCTGCTCCGAGGGTGACCACCTTAACTTACCTACGGAGCACTCATCAACATCCTGGTCACAAGCACGGCCAGTGAAGCTAGGAGGGCAGTAGCAGATGGCACGGCCGTTAACTGGGTTGGTATCACACATTTCATTTTCGTGGCATGGGTTACTGATGCATATATCGTCCAGGTGGCAAAGCAGACCTGGAAGATTGAAAAAATAAAAGCTCATAATCGAAGTAGTATAAAATCCATCATAGCTCTAGAGGCCGGCCACAAATCCACCTGCTAGGAGAGTGATCTAAGAAAAGAGAAATTTTTCTATGATTAGCTCCCCGAGGCTCCCAGTGTCTCCCCAAGGCTCTACTCACCAGTCTTTCCCATTGGACACTCGCAGTAGAAAGAAGCCACTCTATCATGGCAGGTGGCCCCATTGAAACAAGTGGCAGACGCACAGTCATCAATGTTCTCACTGCAGCTCTTGCCAGTCCAGCCATTCACACAGACGCAGGTGTGGCCACCGTGGGTATTGTGACAGGTCCCACCGTTGTGGCACGGATTGGGCTGCAGCCGGCATTCGTCCACATCTTCTGTGCAGAACTGACCTAATAGTTATGAGAATGAAGGAACGAGAAGGTTAAAGTCAAATATAAATCTAACTATCATCTAGAAGTGAAACTCTATTCACAATCTCCAACCTGTGGGTTTACCCACTTAATGAAGAGGTGGCACAGCGTTCCTGTAGAATTCAGGACTTGGAACACTTGTTACGCCTTGCACGGTAGGGAATGTGAAATCCAGAGCACCAGAGCGTTTAACCCGTTCCGTGCTAGGAATGGAACCACTCCGTCACGAGCGACGGGCGCGCTGTGCTCATGAAGAAGTGGTACCGTCACGCTGCTGCCGCTCCGCCCACGCAGCATCAATACCCCACAGGTGAATTAATGAGCGGGCGGGCCGTGACAGAACCACTCCGTCATGAGCACAGCGCGCCCCTGGCTCATGACGGAGTCGTTCCATCACAAGCATGGCGGTGCCGCTCGACCCTCCTCCCCCCCAGCACCAGGGCGGAATTACTGCAGCGGCCAAGGGGTTAAGCAGCGCTTCGAGGAGCTTCACAGTATGTTGAGGGACCAGACCTCCCTAAAAGTCTCAATATTACTGAGGCGTCCTCGTTCTTAAGCTTCTGAATAAGACATGGAAACACCCTCCCTTTCTGTGAAACGGACTCCATCGTGCTGTGCCAATCTGGCTCACAGCTCTCCCTTGAGCGACCACCTATCTCATGTGGCAGCCCCCTGAAAGGGAAGCTTCTTCTCAAATCAGGTTCACTGCCGGTTCTTGGACAGTGTATCCATTTCATGTCACCCTACTCCTCAACAGCGCAATAGGAAGGTTTTCATAGCATGAAAAAGCAAGCTCCAATGCTTCCACCATGATGGGTGGGGGGGGGGCAAAGCTTTCAAAAGCAGGACAAGTCCTCAGCAGTTCCTGGTGCTGTGGGTAAAGAGGAGGGGGCAGGGGCTAACCAACAAGGACTCCTCTCCCTTCGAATACTTCTCACCAGTCCATTCCGGAGCACACCGGCAGCTGTAGGTGTTCACCCCATCCGCACAAATCCCTCCGTTCCTACACTTATGGCCTGGACAGTCATCAACGTTGATCTCGCAATTCTGACCACCGAACCCTGAGCAACACAAAAGAGGAACAGCATGTTAGAAAGTGGTAGTAAAGTAAATATCCCAAAGTTATGTCTGATCACAATCCTTTAATGAAAGAAAGAAATATCAAGCTAGAATCCTCACAGACACGATGGACATTTCATAGGGCTCTATTAAGTGAAGAAAAGAACATACAGCACATTGAGGAGTGGATTCCTAGGTTCATTGGAGAGAATTTAGGAAGTACCAATGTAAGCATAGTATGGGATACATCAAAAGCAGGGGTCAGAGGAGAAACTTCTAAGTATGGCTGGGACGCACAAAGGAAGGATACAATCTTGTCACAAACCCTGTATGAGGTATTAGGTTAGGCAGAAGCCAAATTAATTAAGGTATTGTCCGAAGGGGGAGAATCGGAGACAGCCCAATCAAAGATTATGATTGCTAGATCTGCCGTTACTGAGATATCTATCAATTGACTGGGAAGTATATGGCATGGCGGAGCAGGGTTTATGAGAATAGTGAGAGGGTGGATCACCTACTTGCTGTACGCACTAGGGAGAAAATAGTGCAAACTCGGATCAGTGAAATTAGAGACCCTAGCGTAGATATGGTAAGTGAGCCTGAAGTCAACCTTACCGCATTTCAAAAATGTTATCACAGATTATATACTGAGGATTTTCAAGATAGGGATCAAGAAGTTGATTATTATTGAAAGGGGCACATTTTTGATCAGGTATCCCCTGAAGAGAAAGATAGCTTAGGTGCCCCATTTACAAGTTAGGAAGAAACTTGAAATAAGCAGGATACACAGATATTCGCCCTTGGCTGATAATGATCTATTGCCTGAAATTTTTCAAGATGGCAATATGAAAATATGGATGGACAAGGGCGTAAGGTTTATTGGTATTCTCAGGGAGGACAATAAACGCTCTCTGAAGCAATTAGGAGGAAATTCGGGATAAGAAAAATAAAATTCTTCAAATATTCACAAGTGAGGGATTATTTATCTAATAAGGCAATTAGCTATCATAGAGTTCCTTTACTGGATGCGGTAATAGGGGCTCCATCACAAATATCAACATTTTCTAAATTACTTAATAATATAAAGGGGATGACCTCATGAAACTCACTAGTCGCTGGCAGGATTTGCTGCAAGCAGGGGTAGGGGAATGCGAGGATTCTTTATGGCTAAGTCAGACTGCATTTTTATCTGCAAATCTGCAAGTACAATGCTTTAAAACCTGGCTTAATTTGTACATCACCCCAACACAGATCTTTAAATGGGGAGGCTCTACTGCTATACACTGTTCTCGTTGCGGATATCTTGCCGCTGATAGTATACATATGTTCACAACCTGCCCCCGATTAACATCTTTGGTTACTGAGGTGGGTATCTATATCAAGCTTATGCTGGGGTTTGAGGTGGCTGTCACGCCGCAAGTAATTGTGTTGGGGGTAAGCAACCAAGCAATGACTGAACCAAACCGCGCTCTGTTTTTCGCAGCTATGGCAGTGTTCAGGCTATGCCTGGCTAGTGTTTGGTTAGATAGAAAACCTTCATCCGTACACGGTTGGCTGGGGAAATTGCTAGCTAGCTACCGTTGGGAAAAAGCGGTTTATAAAAGAAGAGGTTTAAAAGACAAAATAAGAGGGTGTGAAATTTGGCTACCAATAACTAATTGGATCAATGCGGTTTGATTTAATTTAATTGATTTGATTTACTGAAATAGGTCTCATTAAGATTAAATGAGATAATAAACAGAGATTAAAAGGAGATTTTACTATGCACCACACACCAAGGTTTAGGGCACATTTAGGTTTAATTCGAAATCTAATTTCCTTTGGTTCAGTAGGGAGGGGGCAGGGGGAGGCTAGGGGATGGGCAAGTGGTTTAGCTTAGGAGGAGGGGAGGGTGCAAAAATAAATACCTGACATCTTGTACACACGTATTAAAATGTATATTTAAGTGAATTTACTGCAAATATAATGTATGTGTTGAATGTCTAAAATAAAGAATTTAAAAAAAAGAAAGTGGTAGTAAAGTCCAAACTACAAGTATAATGAGCAGACGGCATTGGTAGTAAAGTCGAAACTACAAGCATGATGAGCAGAAGGCATTGGTAGTAAAGTCGAAACTACAAGTATACTGAACAGCAGAAGGCATTGGTAGTAAAGTCGAAACTACAAGTATGATGAGCAGAAGGCATTGGTAGTAAAGTCGAAACTACAAGCATGATGAGCAGAAGACATTGGTAGTAAAGTCGAAACTACAAGCATGATGAGCAGAAGGCATTGGTAGTAAAGTCGAAACTACAAGCATAATGAGCAGACAGCATTGGTAGTAAAGTCGAAACTACAAGCATGATGAGCAGAAGGCATTGGTAGTAAAGACCAAACTACAAGTATGATGAGCAGAAGGCATTGGTAGTAAAGTCGAAACTACAAGCATGATGAGCAGAAGGCATCGGTAGTAAAGTCCAAACTACCAGCATGATGAGCAGAAGGCATTGGTAGTAAAGACCAAACTACAAGTATGATGAGCAGACGGCATTGGTAGTAAAGTCGAAACTACAAGCATGATGAGCAGAAGGCATTGGTAGTAAAGACCAAACTACAAGTATGATGAGCAGAAGGCATTGGTAGTGAAGACCAAACTACAAGTATGATGAGCAGAAGGCATTGGTAGTAAATACCAAACTACAAGTATGATGTGCAGAAGGCATTGGTAGTAAAGACCAAACTACAAGTATGATGAGCAGAAGGCATTGGTAGTAAAGACCAAACTACAAGTATGATGAGCAGAAGGCATTGGTAGTAAAGTCGAAACTACAAGCATGATGAGCAGAAGGCATTGGTAGTAAAGTCGAAACTACAAGCATGATGAGCAGAAGGCATTGGTAGTAAAGACCAAACTACAAGTATGATGAGCAGAAGGCATCGGTAGTAAAGACCAAACTACAAGTATGATGAGCAGACGGCATCGGTAGTAAAGACCAAACTACAAGTATGATGAGCAGACGGCATTGGTAGTAAAGTCGAAACTACAAGCATGATGAGCAGAAGGCATTGGTAGTAAAGACCAAACTACAAGTATGATGAGCAGACGGCATTGGTAGTAAACTCCAAACTACAAGCATGATGAGCAGAAGGCACTGAAAGTAAAGTCCAAACTACAAACATGATGAGCAGACGGCATCGGTAGTAAAGTCGAAACTACAAGTATGATGAGCAGAAGGCATTGGTAGTAAAGACCAAACTACAAGTATGATGAGCAGACGGCATTGGTAGTAAAGACCAAACTACAAGTATGATGAGCAGAAGGCATTGGTAGTAAAGACCAAACTACAAGTATGATGAGCAGACGGCATTGGTAGTAAAGACCAAACTACAAGCATGATGAGCAGAAGACATTGGTAGTAAAGTCGAAACTACAAGTATGATGAGCAGAAGGCATTGGTAGTAAAGACCAAACTACAAGTATGATGAGCAGAAGGCATTGGTAGTAAAGACCAAACTACAAGTATGATGAGCAGACGGCATTGGTAGTAAAGTCGAAACTACAAGCATGATGAGCAGAAGGCATTGGTAGTAAAGACCAAACTACAAGTATGATGAGCAGAAGGCATTGGTAGTAAAGTCGAAACTACAAGCATAATGAGCAGAAGGCATTGGTAGTAAAGACCAAACTACAAGTATGATGAGCAGACGGCATTGGTAGTAAAGACCAAACTACAAGTATGATGAGCAGAAGGCATTGGTAGTAAAGTCGAAACTACAAGCATGATGAGCAGAAGGCATTGGTAGTAAAGTCGAAACTACAAGTATGATGAGCAGAAGGCATTGGTAGTAAAGACCAAACTACAAGTATGATGAGCAGAAGGCATTGGTAGTAAAGTCCAAACTACAAGCATGATGAGCAGAAGGCATTGGTAGTAAAGTCGAAACTACAAGTATGATGAGCAGAAGGCATTGGTAGTAAAGTCGAAACTACAAGCATAATGAGCAGACGGCATTGGTAGTAAAGTCGAAACTACAAGCATGATGAGCAGAAGGCATTGGTAGTAAAGACCAAACTACAAGTATGATGAGCAGAAGGCATTGGTAGTAAAGACCAAACTACAAGTATGATGAGCAGAAGGCATTGGTAGTAAAGTCGAAACTACAAGCATGAGGAGCAGAAGGCATTGGTAGTAAAGTCGAAACTACAAGCATGATGAGCAGAAGGCACTGGCAGTAACGTCCAAACTACAAGCATGATGAGCAGATGGCACTGGCAGTAAAGTCCAAACTACAAACATGAGGAGCAGAAGGCATTAGTAGTAAAGTGCAAACTAAAAACATGATGAGAAGAAGGCAAGGCATTGGTAGTAAAGACCAAACTACAAGTATGATGAGCAGAAGGCATTGGTAGTAAAGTCCAAACTACATGCATGATGAGCAGACGGCATTGGTAGTAAAGTCCAAACTACAAGCATGATGAGCAGAAGGTATTGCTTTTTCATCTTCTTAGCCATGGTTTCATATCAATCAGCAAGATATGTTCCTCACCCGTGCGTAGGGCACTTCCTTTCAACTCTTACCTTTACTTCACAATTGTTAATTACACTATCCACATTGCAAATTAAAAAATTGTATATATATATATCAACTTCCCAATGTCGACCGGTTTCGCAGAGGCCGCTGCACCCTCCCGCAGGGGGGGGGGGAGGCTAGAAGGCCGGCGCCATAACCCACGTGGTGCCCCAACCAGTGGTGAAACTGGTTCCGGGCGCCCCAAAGTGCCCGGAGACCAGCGGAAGCGGGCAGCGCACCAGTCTGCCCGGCCGGAAGTAACCTTTGGCCTGGGCGCCCCTAAGAGGCGCCCAATGGCACCCCCCCGCCTCATTCAAATCCCCCAATCGGGTGATACACCGAAGCCCCCCTAAGGAGAGTCAGGGGGATTTAAGTCGCCGACTCCCCCAGCTAGGCTACAACTTCTTCGTGGAGCTGGGAGAGCGGCGCGACAAGAAGATCTGCAGAATCGGACGGCGGAGCCTTTACAGAGGACGGAACCTTTCCGGAGCACTAGGACTTCGAGGGAGAAGAACCGACGCGCCGAAGCCCTCTCCCCGCACCATCGTACCAATCGCCCGCAGTGCGCAGTGTGCCACTACGGGGCTGAAGTTGCGACGAGGCTCACCAAAAGGAATTTCCCGGCGGAGCGGAGGAACCATTGTCGGCTACACTAGGAGCCATGGCAGAGGGCCAGCCTGGGGAAGTGGCCGAGTTGCTGAAAAGGATCCGGGAGGTCACGGCCATCCACGGGAGCGAGTGGCTCCAGCCTCACATCGACGGCGGGAAAGAAAACAGACCGGTCGACCAGGCGGAGGAGGGAGCAGGCCCATCGGATCCCAAAAGGCGCAAGAAGACACCGATAAGAAAGTCATCCAGGAAGAATCACCCGAGGAAGGGGCGCCAGAAAACCCCACCTCCGCGACACGACGATAGTGATCAGAGCGAAACATCGGCCAGCACGAATGGTGAGCATATCAGCGAGATAGTTAAGGAATGCTTAAAATCACTGGCGCCAGCACTGCTTAACAATATGGGACAGGGAGTATCAGTCGGGCCCAGGGAGCAGCGCGCAGATGAGGTGGCAGGCATATCCTGGCACATGGTCGACCCAGGTTGGGCGCGCCAGGCCAGGGGGCAGGAGCACGTGGTCCTGCCGGCACAGGGCGAGCAAATTTCTCCGGTCATGGGTTGGGGTTACGGATCCGCGTCAGGGAGCCCAGCGCGGGAGGCATAACCTCTGATCCATACAGCAGGCCATCCCCCGGCCCGGCATCTTTGACAACAAAGGCCACCGGCCTAGCATGCCTTATCCCACTAGCCGTTAAAGAAAGTGTTAGACCTGTCTGCTTCTGGGGATGTTCTAACCATTATTATTTATTTTTGTCCCCCTTAGCCTCCCAGAGTTTCTATTTTTATTTTTATATATGTCCATCAGGATTTTTCAGTGCTGTCAGGGGGCTAGGTGTTCCTTGGCTATGACGCCATTTTTCCCTCATAACCTGTGAGGTCTAGTCAGGCCCCTTGAAAATCTAGGGACATTCAGAAACTTAAAATGGTGTCACCCAACTGCCATAACGGACACTACTGGAGGACAGGCCCATAGGCTTACATGAGGAACTTTCCGGAATCATCTAGTGACTTCTGCAGGTCTCAGGCCACCCTATAAAAGGCCAGTGACCAGCAGCCATTTTGTGCTGACCCAAGAGTGGAGGAGTGAGGCAGTGGTGAAAGGAGGTGGACGCACTGGGAGCAACTAGTTTGTCTTTGAGGCAGACAGTCACTACAGAGAGACGTTCCCCCTTCAACCTCTGACCAATCCCTCCCCAAACATCAACTGCTGAGAATCAGAATAAGCTACGTGTGGAGTAAGACCCTTCTAAGACTGAGCCCCAACGAATCCTGACAGGTCGCTCTGAGTAGAGGGTTTCCTTAACTGCCAATGCCCAGCGCTGCACCTACCAGCTGGATGAACGCCTCTTCAGCTCCCGACATCGCCATCGCTATCCCAAAGGGCTACAAGATCGTCCGGAGGGACCGCAACGCCAACCAGATGGGAGGAGGCATCGCCATCATCCACAGGAACACCATCCGTCTCACGACCAGCACCGACAACACCCTGACCAGCGCCGAACACCTGCATTTCCAGATCCACACCAACCCGAACACCACCCTCAGAGGCACCCTGATCTACCGACCCCCTGGACCACGCACACAATTCTGCGAGGACATCGCCGACTTCGTCAGCCCACATGCCCTCCCCTCCGCTGACTACATCCTCCTGGGGGACCTCAACTTCCATCTGGAGAACAACAACGACCGCAACACCAGCACCCTGCTCGACAACCTCGCCAATCTTGGACTCAAGCAGCTGGTGTCCACCCCCACCCACCTCGCCGGACACACACTCGACGCAGTCTTCTCTTCCAGCACAGACATCGACTTCAGCCACACCACAGAGCTTCAATGGACGGACCACAGCTGCGTCCACTTCACCTTCAAGAGAACGACGACACACCACCACCAGCAACAGGTCGCCCGCAGAAGCTGGAACAAGATCACAGCAGACCAGCTCGCCACCTCCCTGAGCCAGCACCCTCCTGCCAGCTCTGCGAACCCCAGCCAGGCCGCCGACAACCTCACGAAGTGGATCAGCATCTGCGCGGACGAGCTCGCCCCGCTGAGAACCCCGCCCAGCAGACCCGGCAGCAAGAAAGCCCCATGGTTCACCGACGAACTCAAGAGCTCCAAGAAGAACTGCCGAGCGCTCGAGAAAGTCTGGAGAAGGGAACCTACACCGGACAACAGGACCTCCTTCAAGCTTGCCACCCGGAAACACCACCAACTGATCCGCGCCGCCAAGAAAACAGCATTCAAGGACCGGTTGGACAACAACGCACACAACTGCAAGGAACTCTTCAACATCGTGAAAGAGCTTTCCAACCCCAGCGCAGGAAACAACGACATCACCCCATCGCAAGACCTCTGCAACGCCCTCGCTTCATACTTCCACAACAAGATCGCGGACATACACAACAGCTTCACCAACCAACCAACGCACACCATGACCGAACAACCACCACCCCCCACCACCACCCTCCACGCCTGGACCCCGATCAGCACCGAAGACACCATCCGCACGATTAACTCCATCCACTCCGGATCACCGACCGACCCCTGCCCTCACCACGTCTTCAACAAGGCCGACGCTGTCATCGCACCCCACCTGCGAGACATCATCAACACATCCTTCGACACTGCCACCTTCCCTGAGAGCTGGAAACACGCCGAACTCAGCGCTCTACTCAAGAAACCAACAGCGGACCCCACCGAACTCAAGAACTACCGCCCCATCTCGCTCCTCCCATTTCCAGCCAAAGTCATCGAGAAGACCGTCAACAAGCAGATGGCCGCCTTCCTCGAGACGAACGGATCCCTCGACCCCTCACAGTCCGGCTTCCGAGCCAATCACAGCACCGAGACCGCCCTCATCGCCGCCACCGATGACATCCGAGCCCTGATGGACAATGGAGAAACAGCGGCCCTCATCCTCCTAGACCTCTCCGCGGCATTCGACACGGTCTGCCACCGCACCCTAGTACAGCGCCTCAGCAACATCGGGATCCAGGACAAGGCGCTGGAATGGATCATCTCCTTCCTCGACGGAAGAACACAGAGAGTCCGCCTACCACCGTACAAGTCAGAGGCCTCCGAAGTCATCTGCGGCGTCCCTCAAGGTTCATCGCTGAGCCCCACCCTCTTCAACGTCTACATGAGCCCCCTCGCGGCCATCGTACGCAAACACAACCTCAGCATAATCTCCTACGCCGACGACACCCAGCTGATCCTCTCCCTGACCAACGACCCCACCTCCGCTAGAGCCAACCTACACGAAGGGATGAAAGAGGTAGCCGAGTGGATGACGACCAGCCGCCTGAAATTAAACTCTGACAAGACGGAGGTCCTCATCCTGGGCTCTTCACCCTCCGCCTGGGACGACTCCTGGTGGCCTCCCGCCCTGGGCACCGCACCCAAACCGACAGACCATGCACGCAACCTGGGCTTCATCCTGGACTCCTCCCTCTCCATGACCAGGCAAGTCAACAACGTCTCCTCGGCGTGCTTCAACATCTTACGCATGCTACGGAAGATCTTCTGGTGGATCCCCACCGAGACCAGGAAGACGGTCACCCAGGCCCTCGTCACAAGCCGACTGGACTACGGCAACGCCCTCTACGCCGGTACCACCGCCAAGCTCCAAAAGAGACTCCAGCGGATCCAGAACGCCTCAGCCAGACTCATCCTCGACATCCCACGAACCAGCCACATCACCGGACATCTGAGAGACCTCCACTGGCTCCCCGTCAACAAAAGAATCACCTTCCGCCTCCTCACCCACGCACACAAAGCCCTACACGACCAAGGCCCGAGCTACCTCAACAGCCGGATCAACTTCTACGCTCCCAAACGCCACCTCCGATCTGCCAACCATGCCCTCGCCGCCGTCCCCCGCATCCGAAGAGCGACTACAGGAGGAAGGTCCTTCTCCTACCTGGCCGCCAAGACCTGGAACTCCCTCCCGACCGACCTGCGCCTGACCCAAGACCACCTCTCCTTCAGGAAGAAGCTGAAGACCTGGCTGTTCGAGCAGTAGCGGCCCAAGCGCCTTGAGACCCTACGGGTAGGTAGCGCGCTATATAAGTGTCACTGATTGATTGATTGATTGACCAGCGTGGGAGTACAGCTGTGAGCCCCGTGACGTGGCTGGAGTTCCTTGTCGTGCCCTGGTGAAGTCGTGGGTCTGTGGAGCCATAAACGTCCAGGGGAGCGAGAGCGCTGTTTGAGAACATCCTTCCCCTGGAGCCGGTGAGGGAAGTGACTGAGGGAGAGCAGCGGCGCTGCTCCGATCGTCTGCGGGACCCCGGGGGCACTGGCCGCGTCAATATCACCCCAAGGCTTGGAGAGTGCAGAGGCGCTTCCGCGCATGCCCGGAGCACGTCCGCTCCTGAAGGCAAGAGGGGCCGGGAACCGAGCAGGTCCAGGCGAGTAGCGTCCTTCCTGTGAGCGGCCGCCGGAGGAGGCGGGAGAAGAGCGAGCGCTTCCGCGCATTGCCCGGTGAGGAAGTGTTTGGCCTGAGGAGAGGCGCCGAGGGAGCGTCTCCGGATCGTCGAGTGGACCGCCGCGCAGAGGGCGCTGCTTGAGGACATTCTTCCCGGTGAGGAGCAGAAAGGAGGCCAAGGCGTGGCTTCGTCTTTACCCCCCCCCGCTCGAGTGTCACGGAAAGAAGCTGACACGAGCAGGAAGGGGGGAATTGTGATCACCGTCGTTCCACCGCCCCAGCCCCAAGCAAGCAGCTGGCTCAGCGGGAGGAAGAGACAGTGAGATCTTGAAACCAGAGGGAGCCTTAAGGCAGCGATGACGCGTGGGGACTGGGACAACATCGTCCCCACGCTAAAGTAAGGAGTAGGGAAGAGGGGCCCCTGGGAAGTCCTGAGAACTGGGGGTAACTTTGCTCTGATTAATAATCTCAGCTGTGGAGAGGAGGAATAAGAGCATATTACAGAATTTAAAGTCAATTAAGGCTGAGGTCTAGTTTTATATCTCGGGGTATTTTCAGAATTGAATGCAGAGTGGTGATGCTGAAGTCTGATGCAATGTCTTATTGAAAATAGCTACTGAAGCAGGCTAATATCACTGCAAGTGGCACACTGAATCTCTAATGTGAATTTACCCTTCTGTAACCAGTGATTAAAGGAGTAGACTGGTAGAGTTAACTATAAGCAATTTCCAAATGCAATGTACCTTTGATTCTTATTTACTGACTAGGAAAAGTATGTCACTCGAGAGCTATGAGAAAAGTGTAAACTAATTGTGTACTGCTTTTATTTAAAACAAGAACAAGAAAGTATATTATTTTTATAAAAGGTACTGGTATTTTCCTAAGTTTGGTGTTGTGTCTTTTATTTTAGTGGTTCATCACTGAGTTACTGTGAGTGAGACGTGTAAGCACTTAACCAACGCCTTGAGTTTAGCTGTATCCACTACTGTGCCAGGCTACCATATGTAGACTAGGATACCCTAGGTCCAACAGAAAGAATATGGCGGAAGGAGTTTATCGATATATTCTCTCTGCTCGAAATTCAACTCGAGGGGCTATACCTCACCACCTGTGATAGGAAAGAGGATGATAGGAGAGAGAGGCGCGGCATCAGAAAGGAGCGCAATTTTGAAAATTGGTTGGATGCCTTCAGAATAATGGCCTGCATTATTGTAGAGAAATTCCCCCACTGTGCGGCAGATCTTTGGCTTTATGAGGCTAATATTGACCTGGCACATAGGCAGTTCCCGGGGGAAGCGTGGCTGGAATACGACAAGGGTTTTTGGCTCAAAATGCAGAGGCACCCAGAGATAGAATGGAACGAGGAGGACGTATCTGGTTTCATCCATAAAATGCTCACAGCGAAGGAGGTAAAATCTTGGGCGGGCAAGTATGATCATTCCTTTCGTAGTTCCCACCAGAAGGGCAGGAGCGGAACTTACCAGAAACAGAGCGCAGGGAGATCACAGTCCCCGAACAAAGCCAAGGCCATTTGTTGGAGATACGACGCAGGGGATTGCTCGTGGGGCTCGTCATGTAAATTCCAGCACGCTTGCTCGAGCTGTGGGGGTAAGCACCCGGCAGTGGCGTGCAGGGGAGGCAAGCGCGAACCCAAAGGAGACAAAAAAGAGAAAAGCAAAAAGCACTAGCCCCGGGCCTAGTAGGCGAGGTGACCTGGTAGACATTCAAGAGTTCCAGCTGGCCAGGTCTCATATCAACAGACAACAGCTGCGCAGGTTGGTGAATAAGTACCCGAACAGGGCGGAGGCCAGGGTGCTGGTAGAAGGTTTCGACAAAGGATTTGTCATCCCATTCAAAGGCACCTTACCAATCGAGGGGGCAAGGAACCTAAAATCAGCGATGCAGCACCCACACGTGGTATGCACCAAGCTGGCGAAAGAGAAAGCCCTGGGTAGGATTGAGGGTCCACTACCGGAGGAGCTACGCAGAGGCATAGTGATCTCCCCACTAGGGGTGGTCCCCAAGAAAGAGCAGGGTCAGTTTAGATTGATACACCACCTTTCATTCCCCGAAGGGGCATCAGTGAATGATGGAATCCCCCCGGAAGCCTGCTCGGTAGGTTATGCGTCAGTGGATGACGCAATAGATTTAGTAAAAGCGGCGGGGAAGGGAGCCCTCATGGCCAAGGCGGACATTGAATCGGCGTTCCGCCTGCTGCCCGACCACCCATCCAGTTTTCACTTGCTGGGTTTTCAGTGGGAGGGTGACCTGTTTGTCGATAAGGCGATGCCCATGGGTTGCGCCATATCGTGCGCATACTTCGAGCAATTCGCAACCTTTTTAGAATGGGCCCTCCATGATTACCATCAGGAAGGCGGCAAACTACACTACCTTGATGATTTCCTATTCACAGGTCCAGTGGGATCTCCCACGTGCAGCAACACTCTGGCGGCATTTGAAAGGCTAGCCAGGACCTTGGGGGTCCCCCTGGCAGCAGATAAGACGACAGGCCCTATCACGAGACTAACTTTTCGAGGGATAGAACTGGATTCTGTGGCGGGAACAGCCAGGCTGCCTCCGGAAAAGGTGAAAGAGTTCAGGGAGGACGTGGGCAGGTTGCGCAGGCGAAACAAGGCCACCCTCCGGGACATACAGGGGGTGATAGGCAAGCTGAACTTCGCGGCCAGGGTCATACCCGCGGCCAGGGTCATACCCGCGGCCAGGGTCTTCTCCAGGCGCCTGACACAGCTAACAGCAGGAGTCACCCACAGACATTACCGCATTCGGTTGGGTGCGTGGGTGAAGCAGGACCTCCAGATGTGGGACGAGTTCCTGCAGGAATTTAACGGAGTATTGATCTGGAGAGAAGGTTGGGTGACAGCCAGGCAGATAGCCCTATTCACAGATGCAGCAGGGAGCTTGGGGTTTGGGGCCATCCTTGGAAATCAATGGTACGAGAGCCAGTGGCCAGACAAATGGCACACACGGGGAGTCACCAGGAACATCACGTTCCTGGAGCTTTTCCCAATAATAGTGGCATTGACCATCTGGAAACAGGAGTTGAAGAACATGAAGCTGACACTGTGGTCAGATAACAAGGGGGTGGTGCAGGCCATTAACCGGGGCGCAGCGCGATGCCCGGACACATTGAGGCTATTGAGGCAGTTCATTAAATTGCAGCTGGAAGGGAATCTGGAGCTGAAAGCACGCCACGTCCCAGGGGCAGAGAACACGGCAGCGGACGCATTGTCCCGGTCACAGATGAAGCGATTCAGAGACCTGGTCCCCGGGGCGGACCGAGATATGACCCCTTTCCCAACATACCTGTGGGACCTGGGGGGCTAGACCTATCCAGACTGGTGGGCCATGCACTAACCCCTGAAGCCACCAGAAGATACAAGAGTTGCACAAGTACTGTAATGAGCGTGGGTGGCATAAGCACACTGGAGGACAAATTAGGGACACGGTCAGCGGTTGAGAAGTTTGTGCAGTGGGCATTCAATGCCAATAAATCAAGGTCATGGGCACAGGCACACCTGTCAGCCATTGCCCATTTTGCCAGGCTTCATACGGGAGATGACACCACGACCTCCCCATATCTCAAGGCAGCCCTGAAGGGGTGGAGGAGAGTAGAAGGAAAAAAGACAGATGTAAGGCGCCCCATTGATTTTGGTAAGCTGGGCATCCTCCTAAGGGCTTGAGATGGAATCATCTCAGACAGATACAAGCTCTTACTATTTAGAGCCGCATTCTCCACAGCTTTCTTTGGTGCGTTCCGCATAAGCGAGCTAGTGGCGCCCAACAAGACGGACCCGGCACAGCGATGCCTCCAGGCCAGGGACATTAAACCCCTGGCAAGAGCTGTGGAGATTACTTTAAGGCAGTCTAAGACAGACCAGGCACGAAAAGGGGTAACAATTAGGTTGCACTGCATCCCCGAGACGGGGCTCTGCGCAGTGTGTTGCTTGTTCAAATACATGGTAGCCCGCCCGGTGGGCGACGGCCCACTTTTCAGGCATCGCGACGGGAGGAACCTGAGCAGGTTCCAATTCAAAGCGGTGATGCGCCAAGGTCTCAGAAAAGCAGGCTTCCACCCAGCAGCCTTCGCCCCGCACTCCTTCAGGATCGGGGCAGCAACCACGGCATCGCAGCATGGCATGCCAGAGGATCGGATACGGGCTGTGGGCAGATGGCGATCCAGGGCCTACAAATCATACATACGGCCACACCTGATATAAAAAAAAAAAAAAAAAAAAAAAGGGAAGGAAAGGTTCCCCCCAAAAAAAGACAAGGGAGTCACCTTGGGATGCCGCACGGCAGGGTGCTGTGGCAATGCCCACTTTCCGCCAACACGCCGATACTCCGGTGCGCAGAAGGCCACCGGAGCTCAATAACTATATCAAAAAAAAAAAAAGTAATTATGAAGAACTGCATCGAAAGAGGATAAACCCGGGTGCGCAGCGGGCCACCTTAACAGAATCTTTTCTCTTGACAGTGGGACGCCCGCGGCTGGTTTGGGTGGTGGGACATTCATTCGTGTCCAGGATGTAGTCATGGTGGCGACGGTCGGGGCACAAAGCGGCAGCCAGACCCAAAGCGAAATGCATCCGGTGGGTAGGACAACCAGGGATGAGATGGGAGCAGCTGCTGCCAACCCTTGACAGCCTACTGGCAGATTCGGCGTGGCATCCCGACGCCCTGATCATCCACCTCGGCGGCAACGACCTGACGAAACTAGGGCGCAAAGCATTGGGACAGGCCATCCAGAAGGATCTCATCATGACGACAACATGGTTGGGTCCCACGACGGTGATCTGGTCGGAGATGATCAGCAGAAAACATTGGAGAGGTGCGGACTCCCACAAAGCGGTGGATAACGCGAGGAGGAAACTGAACATCGCAATGCACAAGTTCTGTGCCACGAACGGCATGGACTCAATCCGTCACGGCCTCATTCACCCAGGACGTCCAGAGCTGTACGGCCAGGACGGGGTGCAACCCCCCCGACAGAGGAATGCAAGTCTTCTGGGATAACCTGTGGGGTGCATTGGCGATGGCAGGCTGTAAGTAAAAAAATAAAAAATAAAAAAAAAGGAAGGAAGGATGGGGGGAGCCGCAGAAAGACGTAAGCCTCCCTGCGGCGTGGCGGAAATCCTACAATGGTTGGTAAGAATACACACCGGCGGGCGGTGTGTAGGAAGAGGGCCACACACTTTTCAATGCCGCATGGCAGGGTGACGTGGCCGCAGCAAGGAGGGGAGTACCAAGAGGAGACGGCACTCGCGGCCCAGACCCAGCCGGACGGCAGGGCGCAAATGGTAGCGAGCTGGGGACCTAACTCCAGTGGGAAAAAGCTCCCCTCCACGACACGCAGACGCCGTGGGCAACCAACCAATGGGACAACAAGGATTCACAAGGAACTGGTTGCAAAGTGCCATTTACGAACTGAAGAAAACTGACACCTTTTTCTCACAAGACGGTGTCATGGGTCTATTAATATTCATGTATGATTGATGAGGACAGTTCGTAAATGAAGAAATTGCATAACCAGTATTTGTTTGTAATATTGAAAATTGAATATTGTAATTTTAATATTGCAATTTTAATATTAATAAACTGCGGCCAACAACGACCACTACTTTAACCGGCATTGTTGGCTGACATGATTGCAAGAGATACAAGTGGGAAGTAGTGCGGGGGGGGGGGCGGAACGACGGGGTGAGTTACGATTTGGCAAACACGGAATGGGCGGTAGGCAGACAAAATATCGAAATTAAAATATCGATATACAATAATATCGATGTTTTAATTTCAACAGTACAGAATATCGATGTCCAAAATATCGACAGACAGAATATCGTTTTTTTAAGGTATGTATGTTACTAATATCGAATTTTACTAATATCGAAAAAATGTTTAGTTATGTATTTTATTATGTTGTTTATATGTTTGTTAAACATGTTTTGTAATGTATGTTTGAAAATTTGTAAATTTGTTTACATTTTGCGTTTTAGTATCAGAGCGGGTTGTGGGTTTATAGGGGAATAGGGTGGGAAGTAATTTAATAATAATTAATTAATTAATATATGTTTGTAAATATGTTTAATTAATAATTAATTGGTAATTAATTAATATTAATTAGTTAATTAATTAATATAATGTTGTACATATTTTTAATTAATAATTAATTGGTAATTAATTAATATTAATTAGTTAATTATATTAATTAGAGTAATTTTTTTATATATAATTTTTTGTTATTGTTAATTAATTAATTGGGAAGAAATAATATTAATTATTACATTTAATTAATTACAGCTAATGTGCTAATATATTTACTTTATTGTTATTGTTAATTAATAATTAATTGGTAATTAAATAATATTAATTAATTTTGGGTAAAGGAGTATTTTTAGGGTTCAGGGTCAGTTTTCAGTTTTTGGGTAAAGGTGTATTTTTAGGGTTCAGGGTCAGTTTTCAGTTTTTGGGTAAAGGGGTATTTTTAGGGTTCAGGGTCAGTTTTCAGTTTTTGGGTAAAGGGGTATTTTTTGGGTTCAGGGTCAGTTTTCAGTTTTTGGGTAAAGGGGTATTTTTAGGGTTCAGGGTCAGTTTGGGGTTTTTGGGTAAAGGGGTATTTTTAGTGTTCAGGGTCAGTTTTCAGTTTTTGGGTAAAGGGGTATTTTTAGCTTCAGGGTCAGTTTTGGGTTTTTGGGTAAAGGGGTATTTTTAGGGTTCAGGGTCAGTTTTGGGTTTTTGGGGTACAGTCGTACAGGGTAAAAATAAAATAATTTTAAATTAAATCAATTAAATGAAATTTAAAAAAATAAAATTACATTAAATTATTAATTTTTTAATTTATTTTAAATGTATATGTATTCGTTTTAATTTTTTAATTATGTTTTAATATTTTTATTTAATATTTGTAAAATTATATGTATTTTAAAATTATTTTTACATTATTATTAATACATTTAAAAAAACAATATTTTTAATTTCGATATTTTTGTACTACGATATTAATTTTTCGATATTTTTGTACTTACCTTTATGAAGATATGACTCCGATATTTTTGATTTCGATATTTTTGTGTCGATATTTTTGTATGTAGATATTCTGTCTGTCGATATTATGTCAGACATTCGGAATGGGCACATTCGGGGGTTATCGCAGAGTCCGCCGCACCCTCCCGCAGGGGGGGGGGCTAGAAGGCCGGCGCCATAACCCACTTGGTGCCCCAACCAGTGGTGAAACTGGTTCCGGGCGCCCCAAAGCGCCCGGAGACCAGCGGAAGCGGGCAGCGCACCAGCCTGCCCGGCCGGAAGTAACCTTTGGCCTGGGCGCCCCTAAGAGGCTCCCAATGGCACCCCCCGCCTCATTCAAATCCCCCAATCGGGTGATACACCGAAGCCCCCCTAAGGAGAGTCAGGGGGATTTAAGTCGCCGACTCCCCCAGCTAGGCCACAACTTCTTCGTGGAGCTGGGAGAGCGGCGCGACAAGAAGATCTGCAGACCCACCCACCCACACCTAAGGAACAGCGAAGTCGCAGGGCTGGACAAGGGCACGGGTGTTTTGCGGAAATCCTACAATGGTTGGTAAGGATACACACCGGCGGGCGGTGTGTAGGAAGAGGGCCACACACTTTTCAATGCCGCACGGTAGGGTGACGTGGCCGCAGCAAGGAGGGGAGTACCAAGAGGAGACGGCACTCGCGGCCCAGACCCAGCCGGACGGCAGGGCGCAAATGGTAGCGAGCTGGGGACCTAACTCCAGTGGGAAAAAGCTCCCCTCCATGACACGCAGACGGCGTGGGCAACCAACCAATGGGACAACAAGGATTCACAAGGAACTGGTTGCAAAGTGCCATTTACGAACTGAAGAAAACTGACACCTTTTTCTCACAAGACGGTGTCATGGGTCTATTAATATTCATGTATGATTGATGAGGACAGTTCGTAAATGAAGAAATTGCATAACCAGTATTTGTTTGTAATATTGAAAATTGAATATTGTAATTTTAATATTGCAATTTTAATATTAATAAACTGCGGCCAACAACGACCACTACTTTAACCGGCATTGTTGGCTGACATGATTGCAAGAGATACAAGTGGGAAGTAGGGCGGGGGGCGCGGAACAACGGGGTGAGTTACGATTTGGCAAACACGGAATGGGCACATTCGGGGGTTATATGCCAGTGAACAAGAGCTTTTCAGCTCGAAACGCGTTCACTGAAAAAAAACCTAGGTTTTACAGACGTTATAGTTAGGAATTAGCATTTAAAAAACTTTAGCAATTCACTGAAAAAAACATAGGTTTCAGGCACGTTATAGTTAGGAATTAGCATTTAAAAAACCTTAGAAATTTACTAAAAAAACATAGGTTTCAGGGACGTTATAGTTAATTGAACATTTGACGCATATAAAATCAGAGAAATTCGCCTGTTATAGTTAGTTGAGCTAACTATAACTCGCGCGCCCACAATGCACTGCTGATGATGTCACATATTACATCACTCATGACATGGTCAGTGATATCACTGATGACATCTCAAATGACATCACTGATGACATCACTCAGTATGTGCATCAGATTGTAACGTGGATGATGTCATGAGTGATGTGATAACGCACTGATCATCTGGTCTGAGTTTTATTTTCCGCCCCGGTCCGTCGCAGTGTTTGAGTGCCGATTGAACGGAGGGCAGGGAAAGGAAGTGAAGCACTTCTGGTCTCCTGGTCTGGGCTGCAGTCAGCGGTCTAGTATGGAGGCGGGAGGACACTAAATAACGCGTATGTCTGAATGGACGCACAGCTGACACGCAGAGCGGGCGTGCCATTGGCGCGCCAAAGGCAAGCAGCCGTTCGGGCCTGGGGCCAGAACTCCTGCCGATTTTTTAACTACTCAGACATACACATCAGAGCAAATACACACGATGTGTATCCCCATCCCAGATTCATGTAAGCATAGTATGCACATGAGATCCAGTACGCAGAAATGCAATCACTGTCCCTATACGATGGCGATAAACCAGAAATAAACTAAAAATGAGCAGTAATTTACAATGATACTGGTTAACTGCAGATCCCTCAACAAGCACAAATATGAGCTTCACAACCATCTTGTTGATAGCCAGCCAGATATCATGTTTCTCAATGAAACATGGTTGAATGAGGATTCTGCGCCTGAAATCCTTGAAGCCCTCCCTCTAAATCAAAGCCAACGAGGCAGGTTTCTTTACAATCACGGTAGACACAAATTAAGTTTTTGAAAGGTTTCTTGATCTACTGACCACCAGGCCCTATTGTCCAGTTTGCATCTAGCCTCAGAGAACAAGTTATGCAACCGGCACGGGGGTATTCTACAGTGCTGGTGTTAGGAGACATTAACCTACACATTCACGCTAGGGATAATACTGCAGCCCAAGAGCTCAACAAGAACTGGCCGCGTTACAGTTGGTGCTGCAATCCTCCCTCCCTACCCACCAAATTGGCCACTTATTAGATCCAATTTTTGCCAACTGGGGGGAGCTAATCATTGAGAACCCTAACGCAGTCCCATGGGCAGACCATTATATGATCCCTTTTAGCACTATGATACCTAAGACTCCACCCTTCAAGAAGTCAAGTGCAGGGAGACTGCAGAGGAAATGGGCTAGATTCTCAGCAGCCAACTTCAATCACGCCCTTCAGCAGGACGGGCCACCGGGAGGAAATTATATAGAAACTGCCTGTAATGCGCTAGATGAACAGATCACTGAGGCGCTAGATACAGCTGTCCCATGGTCCACTAGTGCACCGAGGAGGCAGTCAAAATCTGCCCCTTGGTGCAACGAAGAACTTAGGACTGCTAAGACTTCATGCAAGCGTTTGAAAGAAGTTGGAGAAGAGACTTTTCAGAGCAGAGGAAGACCAACTACAAAACTAGTCTCAAACACTACCACTCGCCCATAAGGAAAACTAGGGCCTCTTATTACAACAGTAAGAAAGAGCAGGCCGAAAACTCTTCTAGAGAGCTATTTCTAATTTTAAAGTCATATCATCACTTGTCAGAACCACAGCTCCAAGCAGCAACTCACTGGAGTCTTGCAACCTGAAAGCAGAGTTTTTCGCAGAGGACGTAGCAAGGATTTATACCACCTTCCTGGAGGAGGCATGTAATGGGAGTTCGGAGTGGACGAGAGTGTGCAATATAGTGGAGGCACTCTGCCTCTCCAGATTTAACCTCCCCTCCTGTGACGATCTCAAAACCATGGCCTTGAGCATTAAGTCCGGCTCACTTAGGGACCCTACGACTCCAAAAACCCTGAGGGAGAGCATGGAGATCCTCGTCCCCTATATCAGGCACCTCCTTAAACTCTCCTTTGATTCAGGGGTGGTCCCACAAAGGAATGAATGAAAAGTTTATAGTAGAGTTAATGGAGATCATAACAGCCAACTCTAACAACGCTGCCAATAACATATTTCTAGGCGAGCTCAACCTTCACTGGGAGAACTGCAATGACAAACTGGTCAACATGCTTAAAGGTTTCCTCACTGAACTAAACCTCACTCAAGCGTGCACACTACCCACACACTCTAAAGGAGCGACGTTAGACTGGATTATCTCAAGTTGCAACAATCCACTCCATAACACCATGTGACTGGCCTGATCATCACGCCATAACATTCATGATACCCACAATGAGAAAAGGTAGGACCAGGCAACCTTTCAAGGCCAAAAAATTGACCCGAGACACAAAAGAAGCAAATATGGAACTACTGGTCGAAAGCTGCGAAAGAGACTTAAAGCCACCCAACAACCTGGAAAAAGTTAACGAGCTGACGAATCACTACATAGCAGCTGTCGAAAATATCGTTAATAACACCATGCCATTAAAATTGAAAAGAATCTCAGAGAAGACTAAAAACCCATGGTTTAACGAAGCACTAAATGAAGATAGACGCAAACTGAGAATGGGCGAAAGAAAATGGAGGCAACACCCATCATCTCCTGAACTGGAAGCCCTCAGAAAAATAAGGAACCAATATAATAAAAAGATCATCAACTCAAAAAAGGAATTTATAAGAGCAGAACTGGATAATGCCAAAAACAGACCACGAAAACTATTTGAAATCCTAAAGGAGCAATCAAACAAACTAGCCAAATCAGTGCTAGAAAATTCAAAAACACCTCTAAGCTGTGATGAATTTTCCACATTTTTCACGGAAAAGGCCAAAACACTCGAAGTAGAGCTTAGAAACTCGGCGTTGAACCTTCCCAACGAACGTCGGTTTACTAACGATGCCGACTCTACAACGGATTGCACAACGGATTGCACCATGGCAAAAAACAAGGCGAGTTGGGAAACATTCGAACTGTACGACCAACACATGATTGCTAAGACGCTCTCAGGAATCAAACCTAACAACCACTACCAAGACCCTCTGCCTGCAAAATGCGTAAAAGAAATCAATCACATCCTGATTCCAATATGGACCGAAATAATAAATGCGTCACTTTCACAAGGGATCCTTCCCGACTGCCTAAAAACAGGTCAAGTCGTTCCCATAATCAAAAAACCCACAGCGGATGCATCAGATCCAAATAACTTTCGCCCAGTGACCAACATCCCTTTACTGGCCAAGCTGACTGAGAAATGTGTGCAGAACCAACTGAGCCAACACATCACCAAATTCTCCTTGCTAGACGAATGTCAATCAGGATTCAGAGCAGGGCACAGCACGGAAACAGCGATTCTCCATATTATTGATGACGCGCTACAGGCCCTTGACCAAAATCAAGCATGCTTACTGATTCTCCTAGACCTGTCATCGGCATTTGATACGGTAAATCATGAAGCATTACAGACCAGGATACGGGACAGGATGGGATTATCGGGAATTGTGCTGAAATGGTTCGATTCCTTTTTACAGAACAGAACGCAGCGCTTCCTGGTTAACCAATCAACCTCACTTCCGTGCCCTATCTCAATTGGAGTCCCTCAAGGATCGACACTATCCCCAGATCTGTTTAACCTATACGTCGAACCACTCACAGAAATTCTCCAAAAATCTCAAATATCTTATCACATGTATGCTGACGACACGCAAATATACTTAAAGATCGAATCCCTAAAAGATTTGGAATTAATGAATGAGACACTAAAAATGGCACTTCAATGGTTAACCACAAATCACCTGAAGCTGAATGCACATAAAACAGAGTTCCTACTAATTTCTCCACCAGGGAGCCATACAGAAATAAAGGAATGGACGAAAGTCGTGACTGCGCTAAACTGCACCCCAACCCTTGTCAACTCAGCTAAATCTCTAGGAATCACCCTAGACGAGAATCTAGACATGAAAGCCCACATTAATTCAATGGCGAAAAGTGCCCGCTTTCACTTGAACTACTTAAGAAAATTGAAACCATTCATCACAGAGTCTGACCTCAAATTGGCAATCCAATCCTTAGTTATCTCGAGGATTGAATATGGTTGCACCACCTTGGCTGGATTACCAAAAACGTCCACAGCACCACTGAAAGCCTGCCTTAACGCTGCGGCAAGACTTATCACCGGAACCAGGAAATATGATCATATATCCCCGCACCTGAAAGTATTAAACTGGCTACCGTATGAAGCAAGAATTCAAATGAAGATAGCATGCATCACACACAAAGCATTACACGACAACACCCCAAGATATCTAGCCAAGAAAATTCAGTTGTCCGGTGGCAACCGACCAGCTAGGAGTGCTGAGGAGTTGCTACTACGGCCAGCCTTCTTCCAAAAGAAAAAAACCTATGACAGAGCGTTCTCAGGAGCTGCCCCCAGAATTTGGAACTCACTCCCTCCAAACATCAGGAAGATCCAGAATCTGGTAACATTCAAGCGGGAAGTGAAGAGCCTGCTGATGAATAGATACATTACTTAGAACACTGTTCATGGTTCTGATATACTACTGCCTTAGTACAGATCATGTACGCCATTAGAAAGGGAGGCATAGGCAATACTATAATATAAAGCTACCTCATATTTGTTATATATACATGTTTTTGTTATTAATTTAGTCATAGCATATTTATTTACGCTAACGTTCACATGTGTTACGAATATATATATCATCTACCTCACAGCGGTTGCTCGCTAACTGTTTATATATATGTAACCCTTTTCCTCTCTCATGTTAAGCGCTCTGATACCCACGGGTCTTGTTCGCGCTATACAAAACTTTATAATAAATAAATAAATAAACACTAAGTATGAGTTACTATCTACATGAATAAATAAAGTGGTGTCTACATAAGTGTGTAGCTGGGTAAATTTAAGTATGATTCATTGTTTGTATAAGTAAGTAGGATGACTGCATAAGTGAATAAGATGTGTGCTGGTGTGTAATGTTGATGTAGGAGTATAATTATATTTAATAATATTCTATTGATCTTTATTAGCATGTATGAGTGAATATATACGTAAGTGTTTAGATGTGTGTGTAGATGTAGCAATAACTGAGTGGGTTTTTAGAAACTTGTATTGGTGTGTCAATGCATTCAAATATGGTACTCCCTATTTTATAATGAGTGTACAAAGATTATGCTAGTGTATGTTGAGGTGTATCTGATTGTCACGTCTATGATTTCATCAGTGCTGTCATCAGTGATGTCATTTGAGATGCCATCAGTGATGTCACTGACCATGTCATGAATGATGTAATATGTGAGATCATCAACAGTGGATTGCGGGCACGCCAGTTATATTTAGTACAACTAACTATAACAGAGGAATTTCAATGGTTTTGTACGAGCGAAATGTCCAGCTAACTGTAACACCCCTAAAACCTATGAGTTTTTTCTGTGAATTTCTAAGGTTTTTTAAATGCTAGTTCCTAACTATAACATACCTGAAACCTATGGATTTTTCAGTGAATGTCAAAGGTTTTTTAAATGATAATTCCTAATTATAATGTTCATTAAGCATATCCGTTTTTTCAATCTTTTTTAATTATCATCCCATTCTCAAATATTACCACTCTTCAATTGATTCCTCCCTCCAACAAAATCGCCACAAACCAGAACCACAACTAATGTTAATAATATATAAACTAGGAGTTCCTGTAGGAAAAAAACAAAAAAACACCACTTCCCCATATTTTCAACAACAAGCCAAATCTGCAATGCTACCTAAAAAAAACAGGCAATAGTTCCACTTACCACTAACAAATTAACATCAACATTTAACTAGTGTAAGGACGTCGACTATGTACTGTGTGATTTACATTCAACTCACACCCACATTTAAAGATGACTATGTGACAGAGGTACTACTTATGCACTTCCAATATCCACAAAACCACATCACCCAGCGCCACCACCAATACAACCACCCCTCCTGACCCCTCCTCATCTACTACCTCAGAGGCAGTACAAAACACGACAACAGACCGTCCCAAAATAATATAACCCCTCAACAGAACACTAGCTGAATGGTAAGGGATGTGGCAACCAACTATGTATAAGGGAGGGAACTCGCACATCAACAATAATTTACACAATGCCAAGACTACCAGTGATATGCTATACACAACTCACTATACAAACCAAAACCTTTTCCGTGTTTAGATATAGTATTGATACAAGAAGTGCACTGCACAGCGGATGCCACCATATTATCTCAAACACTGGGTAATATGTCATGTAGCTGTGTTAATTATTTTTGATAATTAATAATTTTTTTTTTAACAAAACCAATTATTCCTTTTTTTGTGATTGTTCTACATATAAGAGCTCGCTGCATCCCTTGCCTCTCATTTTAGATGCATTAACTCACAAACCTAAGCGCATATGCCTAACTTAAAAGCGTCACATTTCTGCGTCACATTTCTGCGCCAGATTCCCTAGAGGAACTGTTATGCCAAATTCCACCCGTGTTTAACTAGAGAGGAGCTGGCTGAATGAACCTTCTTATTAAATATACTGCAGCTGAAAAACGCTTTGCCTATGAACATCTAACACAGTGCATTTAAGGGAAAATGCTGCAAATTTATTTATTTTTGCAAAAACATGTAATTTCGTTTTTGTCTGAGGCCTTATTTATATCCATTAAATGTGACACACACACATTGAGCTCATTTTCAGACATAAACAGAAAGTGTTGAAAACATTTACACACAATACAGCGCGCTCTAACCATTTCTTGTAAATAGCGCTGTCGCAATTTACAACAAAACCCACAAACAAAATAGACATTTAAACACACATTTTAAACACACATTTAAACACATATTTAAACCCACAAATCAACACTCAGGACGAAAACAGGACAGTCCAGACTGTACGTAGCTGTAAGTCATATTTACAAGAAACACTTCTCATAGAGTTCCAAAATACTACAGAAGCAGCCGAACAGCGCTAGCTGTAAGTGCAGAAAAACGAAAATACACTCAACTCACTAGCTGTAGCTGGCAGAACACCAAGAATCGTTCTGCATATAAAAGTGCACAGAGCAAAGGATCCTTGTTATGTATTATGTCATATTTTAATTCCCTGGGGATACAAAATCACCAAGGAAGAAATATGTTTGTATATCTAACCTATTTAGATATTCCCTTTTAGGGGAAGCCGGCAAATCCAAACGTATACAAAGTTGGCCAACACAAATCTCCAAATTTGCTAAGATCAGGCATCTTATAGCTCACTAATCTAGCTTCAAATTTCAAGGGGCTATCTCTATCGATACACTTGTAAATATACAAACTCTCGGTTATTGAACATTGCAATCCTCAAATACAAACCAAGCAAAAACAAAGGACTGGGAGCGACCCACTTATACTTCAAGTAAAACAAATGGCATTACCTGCCTACACAAATTGCAATTCGCATATACACCTACACAAATTGCAATTCGCATATACAAACCTATACAAACTTATCAAAGCAATACCAAACAAATAGTTGTTTCAAATTCTAACTGCCAAGTTCTAACTGCACTAACAGATTTTCTGTTAAAAAACACTTACGCCAAAAAGTGGGCTCCTCAGTCAGGAGTGACATCTTTTGGAGAGATTTAAATCAAAATATACTAGGCCGCAAAGACAGAGAATCCCCCAGAACCTCCGTGCACAGAGTACCTCTTTTAGTAGATTTCTGTCTTGCCTTCCCCAGTAGATTTCTGACAAGATAACTCCTCCAGATAGTCACTTGATGAGGCCCCCTCGTTGGGCGACAATTGAGGAACTGTGAAATTTGAGACTCCTTCCTAGGGGTCTTACCAATAAGTAGTCCATTCAGAAGTGGCAAAGAAATCAACAGAGAATCTGAAATATGGAAAGACATCTTTATTATAACTAATTGTGAGGCTACGTCGCCCAGCCACGTTTAAAGTAACTGAATGAGGTAGTCTGCCTTTATGGACTCCGCACAGTCCTTTTATACAATTTATTATGCCCTAGGCAAACATTCTTTGTTTCACAGTAAATAATTCACATATTTCCAACACAAAGAAGGAGCAGAGTTATGATGACAATCCATACTTCAGTTTGTCCAGTATATAATTAACTATCCGGCAAGGTCCAGTGTTTCCATCAGATATAGACGGACCCCTAATAAAGACGGGCACCTCCCCATCGTAAAGCAGATCATAAAGACAGAAACAGAGACAGGTGTGTGTAAGATTAGACATGGTTTGTGTGCGATGAAAGGCTTGTGGTATGTTGTGCCTTGATACTAATCTCGCTCGGCCAGTGGGTTGGGGACTGCCTGAACAGGTTTGGCTTGAGGCGGTGGAGTCAGCTTTGCCCAGGTCACAGAGGAGTCAGGAAAGGTGTACGTGTCCTTTCAGCTCGAATTCAGCCTTGGTCAATTGACTATGTAAGGGCAATCACAAGATGGATGCCGCTCACAACATGGGACCCCAGGCTTCAAGACGGGAAGCACGATTTAGGGGTGTTCCCGTCACTCAATCGTGACGCAAATGCACAGTAATAATGTCCTAATTATTACCGGTCTGCCAATACCAAATTCGTCATGGTATGATGATATTTTCTGCACGAGGGTAGAGCTGCGGTATCACACCATGGTCGGGTCCAGAATTTTACAGTACCACAGATTCACTTGTGCGAAGACAAAAGACTCTGTCACAGGGAAGGTCCTCACCCTGCCACGTGGTTGCCACCATGACCACGTACCTCCTCGATACAGGCCCATTGCGAACTCAGTGCCACAGCACTGCAAACTTATGTCTATAGCGACTACTACCTTTGATCTACACTGCCGACAACAGGGTTCACAACTTGAATTCAGCTTCGGATCCACACTACGGACAGCATTGAATTTAGCCATGCTTTTTTTAAGGCAGAGACAATTGTACTATATGTCTTCAGATTTTGTTAAAAGAAAGGATGTGACAAAAAGCATTCCTCAATGTCTGTCCCGACTACTACCTTCGATCTACACTGTGGACAGCAGGGTTCACAACTTGAATTCATCTTTGGATCTACACTACGGGCAGCATTAAATTTAGCCTTGCTTTATTTAAGGCAGAGACAAGTGTGCTATATGTCTTCAGATTTTGTTAAAATAAGTGACAAAAAGCATTCCTCGATGTCTGTGTCGACTACTGCTTTCGATCTACACTGCGGACATCAGGGTTCACAACTCGAATTCAGCTTTGCATCTACACTACGGACAGTAGGGAATTCAGCCTTGATTTACTTAATGCAGAGACAATTGTTCTGTATGTCTTCCGTTTTTGTTAAAATAAGTGACAAAAAGCATACGTCGATATCTCTGCTGACTACTGCCTTCGATGTACACTGCGGACAGCAGGGTTCACAACTTGAATTCTGCTTTGGATCTACACTACGGTCAACATTGAATCAAGCCTTGCTTTATTTAATGCAGAGACAATTGTCCTATATGTCCTCAGATTTTGTTAAAGGATGTGACAAAAAGCATTCTGCTATGTCTGTGCTGACTACTGCCTTCGATCTACACTGCGGACAGCAGGGTTCACAACTTGAATACAGCTTTGGATCTACTCTACGGACAGCATTGAATTCATCCTTGCTTTATTTAAGGCAGAGACAACTGTACTGTATGTCTTCAGATTTTGTTAAAATAAGTGACAAAAGGCATTCCTTGATGTCTGTGTCGACTACTGCCTTCGATCTACAATGCGGACAGCAGGGTTTACAACTTGAATTCAGATTTGCATCTACACTATGGACAGTAGGGAATTCAGCCTTGATTTATTTAATGCAGAGACAATTATACTGTATGTCTTCAGATTTTGTTAAAATAAGTGACAAAAAGCATTCGTCGATATCTGTGCTGACTACTGCCTTCGATGTATACTGCAGACAGCAGGGTTCACAACTTGAATTTAGCTTTGGATCTACACTACGGACAACATTGAATCAAGCCTTGCTTTATTTAATGCAGAGACAATTGTACTATATGTCTTCAGGATTTCTTAAAGGATGTGACAAAAAAGCAATCCTAGATGTCTGTTCTGACTACTGCCTTCGATCTACACTGCGGACAGCAGGGATCACAACTTGAATTCAGCTTTGGCTCTACACTACAGACAGCATGAAATCCAACCTTGCTTTATTTAAGGCAAGGACAATTGTACTCTATGTCCTAATATTTTGTTAAAGGGTGTGACAAAAAACATTCCTCAATGTTTGTTCCGACTACTGCCTTCGATCTACATTGTGAGGGCTCATGATTCAGGTGGAATGGCGATTGCACATGACACATTACAGTAAGCAAGAGACATTGTACCAGTGCGACCCGCTCGAACCACGAGTCATCGCAGGGTACGCACACACTGAGTTCTTCAGGTACCACTAACTTACTGCACCACAAGTCATCTTCACGTGGCCTTCTTAAGGTAGAATTCAGAAGGCAAAAAACATTGATACCAGAGCGGTGACCCCGGACCATGCATCATCGCAGGTTTTGTACACGCTCAGTGCCAAAGGTACTACTAACTCAGTGCATCAAAAGTCATGGCCACATGGCTGCATTCAGGCAGAATTCAACAGACAAAAGACATTGGTCTGAATGTGGCCCCCCTGGACCACACATTATCGCAGGGTAAGTACAAGCTCAGCGCCAAAGAAACTACTAAGTCAGTGCACCATAAATCATCGCAAAGATGAGTGAACAGTTTTATGTCAGCAATGAGGCATACTATCACTTTGAAATCAAATTGATGCAGAATTCAATAGACAATAGACATTAGTCCAAATACTGTGGCCCCCCACGACCACGCATCATCGCAGGGTACATACATGCTAAGTGCCAAAGGTACTAATAACTCAGTGCACCATAAACCATCGCCACGTAGCCTTATTAAAGCAGAATTCAGTAGGCAAACGAAATTGCTACCAGTGCGGCTTGGCCGGAGCTCGTATCATCGCAGGCTCCACAGAACATTGATGCTTCAGGTGCCACTAACTCAGTGCACCACTTATCGTCGCTGGTTGCAGACACGCTAACTTACCAATACTGTGCAGCTCTACTTAAAGCCACCTGGCTGTGAACTCTTGCTAACCGCTGCCTCCTGCCTACTCTGTGGTCATCAGAGCTCAGAATTACATAGACGCTTGATTCATTATTTGATGAGTGCAGTACCAAACTAAGTATAACGTCCCTCAAACTGACACAATATCCCTTTAGTAGCCTTCCTTCAGGAACTTCCTTTATATCAGTTCTAGGTTTAGTTGAATAACAAAATTCACCCTGTAAGTGCAAAGGAACACTGAATGGCAGTCTATACTGCGGACAGAACAGGTCACAATTTGAACTATAATGTCCCTGAAGCCTACATATTTCGACAACGTATTCCATATATGTTTCGTCTTTTATTTGAATCATGATTACAGATGATGCAGTCAAGTAGGCAACAGACAATACTTCCAGTGCAGCCCATTTCGACCACGCATCATAGCAGGGTGAGCACACACTGAGCACCAGACGTACTACTAACTTAGTACACCATAAATAATCGCCATGTAGCCTTATTAAGGCAAAATTCATTAGCCAAAAGACATTCTTACCAGTACGATCTGCCTGGACCATGCATCATCACAAGCTCCACACGTACCACCCCTACCTCAGTGCACCACAACTCATGAACCCTTTACGATAGAATTTTCTGTGTATTATTTCACATGTAGTGCTCCTACCTTTGTGCAGCAGAAGTCATAAACAGTTTATGATGGAATATCTGTGCATGATATGATGATTACTATTGTACTTGTTACCAACAGCAACGTTATAAAATGGAGTGGAGAGCATGTGCCCCTACCCACTTCAACTATCTATCAGTGAGTGTCTGTGTATTCATTATGCTTGTAAAATGCTGCCCCTGGGCCCTACCACATTATATTGTGTTGTAAACAGCGTATGCAACCATCTTACCTCTGGCAGTAACAAAAACTTCGGTTATATAACTTTCTCTCGCTCATTCTACAAATACGAACGTAGAAACTGGGTCATTAAAATACTGAAAGCAAAGTGTATAGTAAATTTATAAATGTGTGCTATTGCTCAATTGTTTTTTGTAGCATATTTATATAGTGCGAAGTCGACCCAAAACTATGTCAGCAATTTACATGAGCACTGTATTTACATTACATTTTCAGGCACGTGTAGATTACGTGATTTGTCTACAATAACAGGATGTGACGTGACTCCGAGGCTCGAAAACTGATTTCCAGCACCAAGTTCGACAGTACACCCGAATGACCACATACATACATATATGTTACCTGCCTTTCATGTGCTAAAAACTACAACCTAAAGCTTTTATAGCCCTGTATTACTACAGCTACCACACTCCACTGAATGTACAACAAACATTTATATTTGCAGAAATGCGTCATGTCCACCATCTTTTATGTGTGGAACTATGGATGAATGTAGGGTCAGTGATTCCCCGTACCTTCCATGTTGGCCATGTTGTGGGATTTCACAGACATAATGACACATTTGCGTTTAAGACCAGGGTGACGGCAGCACTACAACACAGACACCCAAATCAGTTAATTTCTGATATAGCCCACGACGGAGCCACGCCCATAGCTCCAGAGTCATTGTTCACAGCCTCGCGCAGCACTGGCATACGTCAGGCCAGCCCACTCCACTTACGCTTACAGGTAAACACAACAACGCTACGTGGCCCAGATTTTCATTGTAGTGATTTGCTAGTTCCAGGCCTAGTTGGCACACACAGACAAACACACTGCCTCATGGCTGGTATACATCCATACCACACCCATCCAGCACAGACGTCACAACACACATGACCCTACCAATAAAAAAGACCGGGCGCACATGCTCTACGCCATTTTAGAGTTGCTCCTATGGCAAGCACTGTGAGGGCCCGTCCTGGTGATTTGGACGCCTCATGTAGGCCCGAACTACGGAACAGGGGGCCAACCACCACATGTGTGGCCTCTTTTGTCACTGAGTTAGTGGTACTGCAAGGACTGAGCGGGTGCGGAACCTGCGATGATGATGGGTGCACGAGTATGTCCTTTTCCAAAGCGATATCAAGACTCAGCAACAAATGTGAGACTTCTTGGTGGCAGAGCGGGACTGCATGATGTAGAAGGTGCTCTGTCCGCAAAAAGGTGAGAAGTGAGGCCTGGGTGCACACCGGAGCAAGTAGATGCAATACAGCATACTGGATAAAAAAAGTGACGCAACGTTTTAGGCGTACTCATTTCTACATACCCTATCTTATTGCATTTGTATTTTTTTTTCCAATAGCAGGAAAGTTTATATAGTCGGTCAAATGTCTGTCGCTCCCACATGCATAGATTAGTATTTATTTTTTTTATAATATGTACAGTTAAATTTACCACCTTTTTTTGGCAAATTTTCTTTTCTCAATTAATATATAGCACTCACGCCTCCATTGCTGTGCGCAGTACAGTTCGTGCCTTCGTTGGAGACATTTTCTATCTGAAAAAACGGGGATATGAAGCTAACCTTTTTCAGTGAATTTGCAAAGGTTTTTTAAATGCTAATTCCTAACAATAACATGTCTGAAACCTATGGTTTTTCAGTGAATTTCAAAGGATGTTTAAATGCTAATTCCTAACTATAACCTGTCTGAAACCTATGGTTTTTTCAGTGAATTTCAAAGGTTTTTTAAAGGATAATTTTAAAATATATTTCTTGTTCTGTTTTTTAATATTCTTTAACTACATTTTTTTAATCTACTTATTTTTATATATATATATTTTTTTTAAATAACGCTACACATTTAAAAAAAATGTTTTAAATAAAAAATATATTTGTTATTATTTTATATTCTTTGAAATATATTTACATTATTTTTGTATTGTTTTTTTTTTCGTCGCGCTCCCAAAGCGCACCCTTATCATTCACTGCGCTGAACGTGTCTGCCCTTTTAGGATTGATGTGTAGGATCCGCATATGGTGTGCGACGAGTACGACTTTCCTAACGCGGACCCTATGCGACTGGTACGCGACTTGTAGCGCATATGCAACATGTACGTATTACGCGACACGACGGTTACACGGTTGCGTGTGACGTCATATGCATGTCGGACGGGGTGGGAGCGTGACCACCGCAAACATTTTTAATGTTCAAAAACGTATACAAAACGTATACATATATATTTGATATAAATATTAAGACAAGACATTATCTGAGCTAATTATAGAAATAAATATCACTTTTAAATGCAATTTCGCGAAGTCGTGCTGGGTGCGAGCTGCTTGCGCACACCCTACGCGTACCCCATGTGACAAGAAAAAAAGAGATTTGATTAGTTCATTACACTTCCTATTGTAAGTATTGAAGGACCCCACCCATTTCAATCATTCTTGTTAGACCTTCCTTAGGAGAAGACGTCTGCTAGCAAGAACTGCTCTTTTTGTTCATTCCAAACCTGTTTGCCCTTAATAGTTGAAAAATGGCTTCAAATCAACCTTCTTCTGATTCAGAGCACTCAAATGAGGAGGGGTTTGTTCCTGAACCACCACGCCCCAAGAGATATGACCCGATACCTCGAAGACAACAACATCCTAGACCCATCCCAGTCCGGCTTCTGTAGCAACCACCCCCCTCATCACCGCCACCGACAACATCAGGATCCTGATGGACAAAGGAGAAAGAGCCGCCCTCATCCTTCTGGACCTGTCAGCAGCCTTCGACATGGTCTGCCACCGCACCCTAATAGCACGCCTCCATGACGCCGGAATCCAAGAGAAGGCCCTGGCCTGGACCACACCCTTCCTCTCCGGCAGAACCCAGAGCGTCCGCCTCCCACCCTTCCGCTCCAAGACCACCGAGATCATCTGCGGCGTCCCACCGGGATCTTCCCTTAGCCCGACACTCTTCAATATCTACATGGCACCACTCGCCCACGTCGCATGACAACACAACCTCAATATCATCTCCTATGCCGGTGACACCCAGCTGATCATATCCCTCACTGAAGACCCCCACACCGCCAAAACCAACCTCCACAGAGGAATGAAGGACGTCGCCGAATGGATGAAGGACAGCAGGTTAAAGCTGAACTCAGACAAGACGGAGGTCCTCAGCCTGAGCCCCACCCCATCAGCCTCGGACAACTCCTGGTGGCCAACAGTGCTAGGAACAGCCCCAGAACCCACCGACCACGCACGCAACCTGGGGATCATCCTCGACTCCGCCCTCTCCATGACCAAGCAAGTCAACGCGGTCTCCGCGTCCTGCTTCAACACCCTCCGAATGCTCCGCAGGATCTTCAAATGGGTCCCCTCCGACACAAGAAAAACTGTCACCAAGGCCCTCGTTACCAGCAGACTGGACTACGGGAACACCCTCCACGCAGGAACATCAACCAAGCTCCTGAGATGGTTGCAACGCATCCATAACGCCTCGGCACGACTGATCCTAGACGTCCCCCGACGCAGCCACATCACACCCCACCTGAGAGTCCTGCACTGGCTCCCCGTCTGACGTAAATAATTAATTTACTCTCTTAATTTCTATACAGGTAAGTACTTAATCAATAATAACTCAGATCGGGTGAAAAAAGACAGAGTCCGTGGTGTTAGAGTTCTAAGGGTTTTATTCCTTAAAAAGGAATGGTCATGGCCAAGATATCATGTTCTGACCACCACACAGGGTGTCAGAAGGGCTAGATGAGCGCGCTCTCCGTTTATTAACAGTACATAGCTTATATACTTATTGTACATCATTGAAAACAGTATAGAAGGCGTAACAGCTGAGAGAAGACAAGATAACAATATACACGTGGTACATGTGCGTAATCAAGAGGCGTGAACTAGAGGTGTGTTCTGGAAACGTCACTGATAGGTGTCACAAAGGGGTGGCACTAACAGAAAATGTGGCAATGTCAGCAGAAATCGGAAGCTTGGATGCGCACGCAGCTGCATGACGTGTAATTGGAGGGGTGCAGGGGACTTGACATTTACACTGACGGAAAGAGACAAAAGTCTGGCGTGTCAGATCAACTTGTGCTTCTATCATATCTGATATCTGATGTTTAGGAACTAAGCTATCTGGGCAGAAAGGTCTCTAGAGCAGAAGCTATTCTATACTTGCTGTGAGTGCGTGTGTAAGCGCCTGAGTGTCTGTATGAGAAGCGTGGGGGCATGGGGCCTTCCATGGAAGCATGGCAACGAAGCTATGAATTACTTGCACAGAGACAGGTCGGCCCTTTAGCCCTGTAGCTGAGGAAGGATGTTTACTGAAGCTAGCAGGCTGGAATGTATTTTCGGGGAGGGAAACAGATAACTCGAAGGTTATAGTCAATCTTGGCAGGCAGCAGGCTGAGCCGAGCGCGAGGGGCCGCGCTGAAAGTAAGTCAGAGTTCACGAGTACAGGGGCTGCCTGGGCAGAGATTTCTCGGAGTCAGAAGCCAGAAAAGAGGCTCGGTGGCAGAGATTCAGGGCCTACTTCAGCCAGAGCTGAAAAACGTAGGAGTACACTACAAAAAGACGTTGGCATAGCATACTTGGGAACGGACCATTCGACCCATTCATGGTGGGTCTGAAAGAGGGCATGTTAACGTTGGACGCAAATGTATTTGCGTCTTCATAGCTGACACAGGAGGGAAGTTACATGCACTTTAACTCGTACATGGAGTCGGTGGGGTACTCACTAGGGAACACAACTTGACCATAAAATTTAGATTACCTCATTCCCTCCTTGTTCCCTACGGACCCTTCATGATATATCGATCCCCATAAATCGATCGGTTTGTTCTTGTAACATTATATGTTCATCTTTCTTTCTTTGACTGTTTGAGAGACAACTGGAATGTTCAATGCACGAGGTGGCACACAGTCCACATATCGCTGGCCCACACTGTAGGCACAGGCAGCAGCTGAATACTATAACAAGACCAATGCCTAGGAAGGATAAGATCTTCCAACCCCAAGCTGTTAACGTTGTCCAGAACCAACCGGACCAAGTCCAGGTGCCTGGATTCTGATGTATCTGATTCGCAATTTTATGCAGACGGGTAATAGCTTCATAAACAGATGGTGCATTTTGTGGGATGAAAACGCAGCAACTTGACCCGATGACCTTACAGGCTCCACCTCTATCTGCCAAGATGACGTCAATAACAAGACGATTTTGAAGGACAACAACCCGCATAGCAGATTGCTCCTCTGTTAAGTTACCTAAGGCGGAGGCAGTTTCATGTACTACTGCTTCAAGTGTTCTAGTTAGTCTACGTATTAATTTACTGTTTTGGACAGGTCCTAGAAAGAAAAAGAATCCTTTATTGAAATCAGTGTACTGTTCCCATGCCGTTTCTGTGTAGTCGACAAGTGGAATATCTCTTTTGGGTCTATTCGGTACTAGATTCGTATTTCTATGGTAATCTGGGGGAGCTAGAAAAACAGGTGGCAGAAGGAATGCAATGTAACAGGTACCATCCCAATCTGGAGGCAAACGTATGTATGCGGTATGACCACAAACAAAATAGGAGTGACTGGTAGCTTTGAAAGACGATTTACCATGATCACTGAATTCGACCACAGTAGTGCATTTACTATGACCTACATGTACTGAACCTTTCTTGCTAACACATAATTCACCTGTGACTGGTAATACTAACATATGGGGCAGAACTGGAGCATCCTCGGATTCTACAGTAAGGATCATAAGGCTAATTGTGTAATTACCTAATCCATATACTTCATTTTCTAGATCAGTTCCTATTCGAGTGGGAAGTCCCTCTTTATCAGGATAACAGACGTTGAGCAGGACTAAGTTCAAGTTTCCCCAAACCCAGCCCCCATCGAAAACAGCAATATCAGGATCTAAGGAATTAATTATTTTAAACCATGCCCCACAGGAGCCATTGTGAGTGAATGGGTACGGAAAGAGGGGCAGAGCTCCCTTGTAATTCTGGTAGGGAGGGAGTCGGCCACATATCCAGCAGTCGGTAGCATTATTTGTCTGATGGGAGTGGTGTAACATACTAATGAATGTATTGTTGCGCAGCGCAAGTCTGTAAGAGAGTTCATGTGCAGGAAGTTCACTAAAAGTGTGTTCAGCAGAGACATTGTAAACAGATTTTTCACGCCTGAAAATAGGCCAATATATAGGTAGCAGAATGCTGGCAATAATAATTAGAATACTTAGAAAAAACATTATTAACAACGTCACTATACAGTGACTACGCAGTGATTTACAGTATGTACGTTTCTTTGCTTCTCTCTCTCTCTCTCTATCTCGATCTAGGGGATACATGTCAGAAACTATTTAACCGATTCACCTAGGGGAGGACTTAAACAATTAAACTGTCTGACTTGCTAGATCGGAGTTTCATACGATATAGTTCTTGGGGAGTCTTTTCTCGTTCAGACACTGTAACGTCTTTTCTTTCAACACAGTCTTTGGTGGGGGTGGACGAGTCAGAGTCCTGTTTTAGTCCGTTTTTTAGTTCATTGCAAAGTTTGATGTGACTCGTGTGGACCCACCCCTTTCTCCCCTCTATCTTCACGGCGGTCCTGGTGGTAAGGAGAACGGTCTTCGGGGACTTCCAGCGGGGCTCCAGCGGACTTTTCCGGTCGAAATTCCGGACGAGTACCAGGTCCCCAGGACGGACCTCATGCGCCTTCACATTGGTATTATCAGGGAAGGCTGCGGCAACCTGTGAACGACATGATTGGAGTGCAGACATCAAGGAGGCAAGGTAATCTGTCAACATATTGCAATCAACATCAGTTATTTTCTTCGGAATGGGCGTCCCCCACATATTCGGTGGTCTGCCAAAGACCACTTCGTACGGGGATAGCCCTGATCTTGAATGGGCGACCATTCTCATATAGAATAGTGCCACGGGCAGGGCGACTATCCAGTCGACCCCCTTTTCCTGACAGATTTTTGCAAGGCGGATTTTTAGTGTCTGATTATGCCTTTCTACAAGGCCTGCTGCTTCGGGATGTCGGACACAGTGGAACCTCCACTGATATCCTAGCAAAAGGGAAACCTGTTTCATCAACTCAGACGAGAATGGCTGTCCGTTATCTGAATACACGACACGGGGCAAACCGTACCGTGGGAAGAATTCACGAACCAACTGTCGGGCAGTGGTCGGGGCAGTGTAGTCTGGAACTGGGTATGCTTCGGTCCAGCGGGACAGAGCACAAACAACTACAAGGACATATTTAAAACCTCGACAACTGTTCATCTGGATATAATCCATCTGGAGGACTTCAAAAGGGTGATCGGGAGGATGAAATCCACCTTGTTCTACAGGGACGCTTTTACCTGGATTGAACTGACAACAGATCATGCAAGTACGCACTTTCTGTTTTGCTGCTGCTCGTAAGTGTTTGTTGTACCAGAAATTCTGTAAACTGTCTAACATCGCCTTCTCTCCTAGATGTGCCGGGCTATGTGCTGTGTTTATCATGACTTGAACCATTGAGTCAGGGAGAAACCATATAGATTTTTCCTTCGTTATCCAACCTTGATCTGTCTGAATCCCTCCTAGTTCAGTCCATTTCTTTATTTCATCTGGCGTAGCATGTGTCTGAATGTCAATTACGTCTAGGGCGGGATCTCTAACTGCCATACACTTTATCGGTACTATTGTCTTTGTCACATCAGTAATCTGGATGTGAGTCAGTGCTGTATGTTTTGCTGTCTGGTCTGCCAGGTCGTTACCCTGGGAAACGGAATCTGTAACTTTAGTATGTGCCTTACACTTCATGACTGATATGCCCGAAGGCAAATGTATTGCTTCTAACAGCGCTTGAATGAGGGGACCGTGTTGAATCTTGGCCCCATGAGAGGTCAGGAAACCTCGTTCTTGCCAGAGGACTCCGAAGTCGTGCACAACTCCGAAGGCATAACGGGAATCAGTGTATATGTTGACATTTCTGTTCTTGGCTAGAATACAACTCGGGTCAGAGCGATGAGTTCTGCTGCTTGAGCAGACAGTGTGTCAATACGATGTGTTTCTTTAACTTCAGTTTTAGTGGTCACGGCATATGCGGCCACTAATTCTCCTGTACTTGTTCTCATGCATGAACCGTCCACATAAAGTGTCAGGTCTGGATTTGTCAATGGAACATCTGTTAAATCTCGTCTAGGCTTTGTTACTGCATTAATGATTTCTATACAATCATGTGGGGCTGGATCTGTCACAACTGTTGGTAATAGTGTTGCGGGGTTCAGGATACTGCAGCGTCTGATTTCTATGTGTGGCTGAAATAGTGTTAATTCATAACCTGTCAGTCGTGCTATAGTCAAGTGTTGAGTCTGGGTTCTGTTTAACAAAACCTCTACAGAATGTGGTACTTGAACTGTTAACTGATGACCTAAAACAATTGAGTCACTTTGTCTTATTGCTAACGCTGTTGCTGCTACTGACTTTAAGCACGCAGGGAGTGCTTGGGCTACTGAATCCAATGTACTAGAAAAATAAGCACAAGGCTTATGTGAACCTGCTTGATCTTGGGTGAGGACAGACAACGCTGTACCATCACGTTCTGTAACAAAAAGTGTAAACGGTTTGCTGTAACATGGTGTCGCTAAAACTGGTGCTTGACATAAGGCTTTCTTTAAGTCTTCAAAAGCTTGTGTATGTTCCTGAGTCCAAGGGAGGGCAGTCGAAATCGCTGCCTCCTGTGTCGTTAACTGGATGAGTGGCTTGGCTAGAAATGCATACTGGGGAATCCATTGTCTGCAGTACGAGGTGAGGCCTATGAAGGCCCGCACTTCCTTTTGTGTCTGGGGTTGTGGCATATTTGCAATTAACTGAATGCGATCGGGAGTGAGCTGTCTCCCCACTTTGGACAGCAAGTGACCCAAGTACACAACTTGCTGAACACAGAATTGTAGCTTCGAAGGGGACACCTTGTGTCCCTTGTCGGCCAGGAAGTGTAAAACTGTCAGTGATGCTTTTTCACATTCGGGCTCACTTCGTGCGGTGATCAGCAGATCATCGACGTATTGCAGTAAAGCGGTGTTAACTGGCATTTGAATACAATCTAGTTGTCTTTTCAGTGCTTGACTATAGATGCTGGGGCTTTCTGTGAATCCTTGAGGTGCGCGCGAAAATTTGAAACTGCGTCCATTTAAACTGAATCTGAAGAGATATTGGCTCTCTGGATCAATAGGCACGCTGAAGAAGGCGTTCTTGAGATCAATTACAGTAAAGAACGTTGCTTCTGAATCAATAGCAGTCAATAGAGAGGAGATATCGGGGACCACAGGATACTGTGGAATAATGCATTTATTCAATTCTCGAAGATCAATCACCAGCCGATATACTGGCGGTGCATTGGGATCAGTACGTTTAAGAATCGGAATGATGGGTGAATTACAGATATTGGAGTCGGTCTCGACGACCACTCCTTGGGCAATGAGCTCTTCAATGATTTTCAGTAAAGCCACTACAGCATCGGGTGGTAACTTATATTGTCTGATTCTGGGTAATACAACACCTGCCTTGAGTGTAACGCGGTATGGTGTAATGTGCATACAGCCTACATCAGTTGGGCCTTTTGCCCACAAGTAATCTGGTACATTTTTCAATCTGACATCAAATTCACGCAGAACATAATGACCCTTGAAATCCCGCAGAAAGAGTCTAACTCCCTCCGGGGAACAGCATATTATAGCTCCTAGAGCCTTCAATGTTTTAATTCCTAACAGATTTTCTGGACATGATTTCGTGAGTAACAGGTCTGTAACACGTGATAATGGACCCACAGCCAGGGGAACTGGTTCTGATACCTCATTTACAATAGGCTGTCCTGAAAAACCCAGGGAAACATTTTGTGAGCCTGAGAGGGGTGCCCCTGGAACTTCATCATGGCTTATTGTAGTGCGACTTGCCCCTGTGTCAATTAAAAACTTTCTGTCTTTTCCCAATACTTGACTGTGTACATAAGGACCTTCTTGATCTACAGGAATCTCAATAAGAGGCAAGCCACCTTCCCTCTCTAGGCTGTTTCATGTATATCGGGGATATTCGGGGTACGCGGACTGGGCATACTGGTACATCTGCTGTGAAACTTGCTGAGTTGCGGCAATGGGCTGTGGCTGTGGTACTGCTACGGTCTGTGCTGGAGTCGAGGAAACATGCATAGGCTGTGTACCCTGTGTATTCTGTGAAGACTGATGCTGGTTATGGTCTTGTCTAGGCGGATGCGGTCTTTCTTTAGTTTTACCTGTCGCTATGTTATGTTTCAGAACTGGGCATTCATGTACGTAGTGACCTGGCTGCTTGCAATAATTGCATGTCCCTTTAACGGGAGCTGCAGTGTGACTTGTCTGGGTCGCACCCTTTCTGTGACCATCGGATGGGACCGTCTGAGCTACTAACATTTTCATCTTTGTGTCTTTCATGCGTTTTTGTTCCTGATCTTGTTCTTCTCTGATTCTGTTCTGATGATATTGTAACATTTGTAACATCTGTGATGGCGTATTTGCTTGCCATGTACTCTCGACCTTGTACACTCTATTTTTGACTAACGGTAAGGAATTCTCGACTAACTTTGATACAAAAAGATGCGGGTACGACTCGCTACTTGGCTGGAGGCCGCTATTAATAATAAAACATTTCTCGAATCTTGAATAGAAGTCACTAGTATCTTCATCATGTTTCTGTTTACAGGACGATATTGCATCCCAATCCTCCTTTCTTGTTGTCAATAATCTGGGCAGGACCTGTACTATCAGACCTGGTAATGCTTTAGTTTTGTCCCCAAGGCCTAACCCTGGGACCCGTTTCTTTTCTTCTTCCTCTATTTCTGCCCAGGCAATCTTTGTGTCTCCCACCTCCCATTCCTTTTCCTTTAATTTCTCGAATATACCCGTAGGCAATAATACCTTCAACATTTTCATGATATCATCATACGTGTAATCCCCCATTAATAACATGTCTTTAAGCTCTCTATGGAAACCGGCAGGGTCTTTATCATGGCATGGTACTAGTTTCTTCATTTCTAACAGTTCTAATTTAGTCAGAGGCGTGTGTACATACACGCGTTTCAAAGTTTTATCCTCACCCATAACAGGGTGCACCTCTCGTAAGGGGTTCTGACTTTCAATACCACCCCCGCATTGCATGTGGTACATTTTCCTTTCTGGAGGTGGGGCGGGAACATATTCAGAGCTTACAAAGGTATCATATCTGTGTCGCTGTTCTAGAATTATTTGAATTAATTTAGTGCTTAGACCTCTCCATCTATCCATCAGTAGTGCTTCTAGTGTCTCGTGTAAGGGACCTGGATCAGAATAATGTTTTCTGTATTTGATGAGAAGGTGCTGAATCATGTATACACCTGCTAATTTCTGTTCGTCGGGGGAGAGGTTCAGAAATGTCTGTGCTACTGTGTCATCATTATATATGTCTGCATTTTCGGCCCATGATACAGCTGATCGGGCTAGTTCTTGTTCATCCATAGAATTGAGTACGTGGTACCCAACTCGGTCTCGGAGCCTTTTATCAGTTTCCTGGAACTGATGCTCAGCAGAATTCGGATTTGTTAAGGCAGAGAAGAAAACTCTCTTGCTCTCTGGACGGATACCCTTCCTAAGGTAAGTTCCCTTACCTACATAGGCTATTGTTCCTACATTTCTTTCGGGTTCTTCCTGTTCTTCTCCCTCCTCGGAGGGAGCCTCTTCTTTTTCTTTCTGATGTACGGCTATCACTGCTTTCCTAATTTTCTTGTACATAGAGTCTATGCAATTCTGTCTGTCATGTCTTCCATCAGCTATATTTTGACCCCACTTGTTCAATGCGTCTAATTCACTCTGATCTGTTCCGGGCCTGTCTCGTTCTCTTATTAGACAATTTATGAAAAATCGTAGTATCAGCGCTTGCATGCCAACTTTCTGTTTCTCCATGGCATCCTTAATACTGTCAGGGTCCTTTCCTGTCTGAACAAACTCATATATTCTGTCTAGACGCTCCTTCATTCCTGCATAGCATAACAAGCTATCAGTAGCAGATCTTAACCGTAATGATGCCAATATCATTAAATCGTCCTTTCCGGGTACTGGATCATATCTGCAAACTGACATGTTTTCTTTTAATGCGTCAAGGCGGGATGAATTAGAGGAGTGGGGAGACCTATACGTGAGAGGACTCTGCATATCTCTGAGATTGAATCTGTGAGTTGGTGGCGGGGTCTGCAGACCCGCGGTCGCACCTCCTGAAGCGGACGCTTGTGCATTACCTCCCTGTGGAGTCTGTATCTGAACTTGAACTTGTCGTTTAGGTGGATCAGGCAAACATGGTTTCGGTAGGTCAGTTTTGAGTGCGGGAAGCGGCGGGGCTGGCGGAACGGGAGAAGTCTGTTGCGGTACCGTCGGAACTTGACCTGGGGGTTGAGTGCCACCCCCGTCCCTGTCAGTAGGCAGGGCACGAACAGGCAGATTGGTGTAAGCTGGTGCTACATCTTCTAAGTATGAATTTAGGAATATGTCTTTAGTAGTCTTGTGCATTACTTTAGTGGGAACTAATGGTGACGGCAAATTTTTCGGTATTTCTGAAATGGCGTCAGGTGTACCTTCGGCCAAAAGATACATGTTGTTCACTTGGCTATTTCGGATGCGATCTATTTGTTCTGATTTTACTCGAATTCCTTCAATAACTAATTCGTTTTCTTGGGCCTTTTCTGATTCTTTAAGTCTGTCTTCTCTACGAAGTGCTCTTTCAGCACGTTTATGTGATTCCTTACGCCAAAATTCTATGGCGTCTTTCTGAGATTGTCTAGCTTTCTTTTTCCGTAATGCCTCTTCTACCTTTATGATGCACTCGGCATCCCATGTTCCGTTAACTGGCCATCGGTATCTTTCCTCTAGGTGCTTGGTATAATCGGTCCATAACTCTAGATACAATATGGCGTCTATGCCATGTTTGTTATACATGAAATTACCTGGAGTGTCCCTAGGGGGGATCGGAATTTCTTCCTCTAACATCCCTTTCCTAGTTCCTATCTGTTTTAACTTGTTGAAAAACGGCATTGTGCCTACTTGATACTGAAATGCTCGATCCTTGATACTTAATTCTGAATGTAACTATTTATACAAAAAACACAATAATGCACAAGAAAACAATCACATTCATACCACGACATTAATCACAAAAACATTTAAAACATAGATGACTACCCCACTATACTAGATGTACTGCTCAACAGTACAGATACACTGTTGTAACAGTGCAAAAATTCAGAAATTCGGAATACTAGATATACTGCTAAACAGTACAGATACACTGCCTAAAAACAGTGCAGACCGGACTTGCGTACCCAAACCCGTCTAGATACGACCCAGCAATGGTACTCACCGGGAAGCACGGAAACAGAAGGCCTCGGAAAACTCGACTGGACTCGACTCGATACTTCGGAAAACTTCGGAAAACTTCGGGAATTTTCGGAAAACTTCGGAAACCTGGTGGGCCTCTTGACACCTCGGACCTTGCTTCTTTCGGCTAGGCTCTGGTCGGGATCCTCCGCACTCCTCACCGCCTCGTCTGGGCACTGATCGCAGTCTTCGTCACCTCCGTGGGTCAGAGGGAGATGCAGGAAATCCTGCCGGTACGCGTATGTTCCTTCTAACTGATGGCAGGGGACAGAGCTTGCAATGCGCCAACCGGCGCGTGAGGTGGGGGAGGGGTCCCTATTCGGGCGCCAAAATGACGTAAATAATTAATTTACTCTCTTAATTTCTATACAGGTAAGTACTTAATCAATAATAACTCAGATCGGGTGAAAAAAGACAGAGTCCGTGGTGTTAGAGTTCTAAGGGTTTTATTCCTTAAAAAGGAATGGTCATGGCCAAGATATCATGTTCTGACCACCACACAGGGTGTCAGAAGGGATAGATGAGCGCGCTCTCCGTTTATTAACAGTACATAGCTTATATACTTATTGTACATCATTGAAAACAGTATAGAAGGCGTAACAGCTGAGAGAAGACAAGATAACAATATACACGTGGTACATGTGCGTAATCAAGAGGCGTGAACTAGAGGTGTGTTCTGGAAACGTCACTGATAGGTGTCACAAAGGGGTGGCACTAACAGAAAATGTGGCAATGTCAGCAGAAATCGGAAGCTTGGATGCGCACGCAGCTGCATGACGTGTAATTGGAGGGGTGCAGGGGACTTGACATTTACACTGACGGAAAGAGACAAAAGTCTGGCGTGTCAGATCAACTTGTGCTTCTATCATATCTGATATCTGATGTTTAGGAACTAAGCTATCTGGGCAGAAAGGTCTCTAGAGCAGAAGCTATTCTATACTTGCTGTGAGTGCGTGTGTAAGCGCCTGAGTGTCTGTATGAGAAGCGTGGGGGCATGGGGCCTTCCATGGAAGCATGGCAACGAAGCTATGAATTACTTGCACAGAGACAGGTCGGCCCTTTAGCCCTGTAGCTGAGGAAGGATGTTTACTGAAGCTAGCAGGCTGGAATGTATTTTCGGGGAGGGAAACAGATAACTCGAAGGTTATAGTCAATCTTGGCAGGCAGCAGGCTGAGCCGAGCGCGAGGGGCCGCGCTGAAATTAAGTCAGAGTTCACGAGTACAGGGGCTGCCTGGGCAGAGATTTCTCGGAGTCAGAAGCCAGAAAAGAGGCTCGGTGGCAGAGATTCAGGGCCTACTTCAGCCAGAGCTGAAAAACGTAGGAGTACACTACAAAAAGACGTTGGCATAGCATACTTGGGAACGGACCATTCGACCCATTCATGGTGGGTCTGAAAGAGGACATGTTAACGTTGGACGCAAATGTATTTGCGTCTTCATAGCTGACACAGGAGGGAAGTTACATGCACTTTAACTCGTACATGGAGTCGGTGGGGTACTCACTAGGGAACACAACTTGACCATAAAATTTAGATTACCTCACGTCAACAAGAGGATCACCTTCAAACTCCTTATAAAAAACACACACAAAGCCATACACAACACCGGACCAGCATACCTCAATGACCGACTCAGCTTCTAAACCCCCACCGCAGCCTCCGCTCTGCCAGCCTTGCCCTCACCACAGTTCCACGCATCCGGAAAACAACCGCAGGCTGCAGATCCTTTTCCTACCTCGCCACCAAGACCTGGAACACGCACTCCCTACCAATCTACGACAGACCCAAGACCTGCTGGCCTTCAGAAGACTCCTCAAGACCTGGCTCTTCGATCAGTAGCTGCCCTCCCACCCCATAGCGCCTTGAGAGCCTCACGGGTATTTAGTGCGCTCTAAAAATTTACTGATTGATTGATTGATTGTCCTGGGGTTGGGCACCACGGACACTGCAGGAGCCAACCCTGGGGGGTGGCGGTCCCCAGGGCCACAACAAGGCTCCAGGAGAGGGCCGCACGGCCCCCTCCAACAATACACAATGATCCAGGGGGGTGGTGGTCCCTGGGGCTTAGGGGGGTCATTAAGACCCCCCAACTACGAATTTTGCTGGGGGGGAGACTTTAGACTCTGCATCGGTACCTACTTGTATGTACCAAAATCTCTCAATAAACACAAGGGCTCTTTTTATAGCCACCTAAGAACTAAACACATATTTTTCAGATGAATATCTGAAAAATATTTTTTGTTTTTTTGCTTGGAGTCACGCACCCAACGCGTCAGAGTCGTGCACCGAACGCATAGAAGTCGTGCACCAAACGCGTTAGAGTTGCGCACTCTACAGCTTATGAGTTGTGCATCCAACGCGTGCACACCAGGGGGCTGCATTGAGCAACGCGCTGGGTATGCGACTCCTAATTTTACCATAAAAAAAGCCCCTATCACTAATTTGTAATATCCCCGGGGACCCTATCCCCCGGGGCTTATATAAAACGCTGGGGACAGTGGGCGTAGCCCCAAAGCCCCCACGGTCACACCGGCTCCCTGCGTCCTTTGGGAGCCAACATTGCTTTCCACATGGGGAGCTGCTAACATGAAGCTCCCCATGTGGAAAAGCAAGATGGTTTGGATGCTGCTCTCTCTTTCAAAATCCAAACCAAGTTTGCTATGGGAGGGCGGGAGCCGCAAGACTACTGCCCTCCCATAGCAAACAGAGGTGTCCCGGGGTGGGCACCCCTGGGATGTCACTGACCATGTCATGAATGATGTAAAATGTGACGTCATCAGCAGTCATTGCGGGGGTGCGAGTTATAGTTAGCTCAACTCGCAATAACAGCGGAATTTCTATGGTTTTGTATGAGTGAAAAGTCCAACTAACTATAACGTCCCTGAACCCTATGGTTTTGTTCAGTGAATTTCAAAGGTTTTTTAAATGTTAATTTGTACCTATAACGTCCCTGAAACCTATGTTTTTTTCAGTGAATTTCAAAGGTTTCATTAAATGCTAATTTCTAAATATTTCTTCTTTAAAACCTATAGTTTTTTCAGTGATTTTAAATTATCACTTTATTGTCAAACTAGTGAAAACAGCTGATATGCACAGTTTTCCAGCAATAGTTTCCACAAAAAAAATGGACACAAATGAAAACAACAAGTAACGGTAATAATATACAGAGTAGACGTCACCGTGCAAAAATAACACAAAAGCACAAGTTCCCGATATTTTGAACGAGCAGCTAAATATGGGGTGTGATCCAAAAACAGGGAATAAGCCACGTTTGCAGTCGGAATTTAGCATCTGCATTTTACTGGTGTAAACCAGTTCGACTACCTACAATTTGAAAGGGATCGCAGCCCGGAATCACATCTGAAACGCAACATATGTCATAGAGTTACTGATCACGCAGCTAACACCCATCAAGGCCACAAGACTCACTGCCACCAACCTGCGCACGTCCCCCCCGGACCACCCCTTCCCTACTATCACTGAGGCATCGCAGAACAGGACAGCGGACCTTCCAAAATGGTAGGGTCTCTCAGCCACACAATAATTGAATGTTGCCAGATATGGCAAGCAAGTATGTGTGAAGGACGCAACTCAACCATCAATAATAATAATGCACACAATACCAAGTGTAGCGGTGATGTGCTGGTTAGACCTCACTGTGCAGATCACAAATATCTCCACGTGTACATATACTGCTGGTGCTTGTAGAGTTGTGCACAATAGATGCAACCATGTTATCTAAAGCAGTGGGGAAGATCTCAGACATGTAGCTGTGTTGTCCCCCACTGGAAGCTGAAGAGCAGTGGGCTGGTTCAATGTACGCCACTCCAGCGTAGGAGTATGAATAAATAAGCTGGGGCTTTGGGCGTGGTTCACTTGTGAACTGTGATAACCAACGCATCTGCCAGAGCGGCGGCCCTCACCATGTCACGTGGCTGCCGCCATGACTGAGGTCCTCCTTAACACAGGCTCCCTGCGAACCCAGCGGCACAGCACCACAGACTTACGTCTGTACAGACTACTGCCTTCGATCTACACTGAGGACAACAGGGCTCACAACTCCAATCAAGTTGCGATTGCAGATTACGCAGTCCAGTGGACAAGAGACATTGCTAACAGTGCGCCCCCCACCGGACCACGCATCAATGCAGGCTGTACACACGCTGAGCGCAAGAAATACCACTAACTGAGTGCACCAGAAGTCAACACCACGTGGACTTATTAAGGCAGCATTCATTACACAAAGGACATTGCTCCCACTGCAGCCCGCCGTACCCCACGCATCATCACTGGCTGCGCACAAGCTGTGTGCCACACCTACCACTAACTCTATACAGCTCAAGGCGACGCCACGTGGCTGTGGGCCCTTCCTGACCACTGCCTCCAGTCTACACTGCTGTCAGCAGGGCTCACAATTCAAGATTAGTACCAATGTATATTGTGTAAGAGACTATAAATGGTAAAGAAAGCAAATGCTCCCAATCTGTGCAGCTAAAGTGATCGCCACGTGGCTGTGGGCCTTTACTAACTTCTGCCTCCGGCCTACAACCTGCGGACAGCAGGGCTCACAATTCAGATGGAGTGGCAATTGCAGATGATGCAGTCCAGTAGGCAACTGACAGTGCTACCAGTACGGCCCTCCCGGACCTCGTTTCATCACAGGCTGCGCACACTCTGAGCGCCAGAGGTACCCCTAACTCAGCGCACCACAAGTCAACGCCATGTGGCCTTATTAAGGCAGAATTCAATAGACATAAGACATTGCTCCCAGTGTGGACCCCCAGGTCACGCATCATCGCAGGGTACGTACACGCTGAGCGCCAAACGTACTACTAACTCAGTGCACCATAAGTCATCGCCACATGGCCTTATTAAGGCAGAATTCAATACACAATAGACATTGCTCTGACGGTGCACCACGCATAATCGCACGATACGCACACGCTGAGTGCCAAAGGTACTACTAACTCAGTGCATCATAAGTCATCACTACGTGGCCTTATTAAGGCAGAATTCAATTGAATTCAATTGACACAATACATTGCTCCGAGTGTGAGTCCCCCTGTCCACGTATCATTGCATGGTACCTACACGCTCAGTGCTAAAGTTACTACAAACTCCTTGCACCATCGCCACATGGCCTTATTAAGACAGAATTCATTAGACAAAGACTTTGGTCCGAGTGCGCCCCCCCCGGACCACGCATCATCGCAGGGTACGTGCATGCTCAGTGCCAAAGGTACTACTAACTCAGTGCACCATAAGCCATCGCCACATGGCCTTATTGAGGCAGTATTCAATAGACAAAAGACATTGCTCCCAGTGCAGCGCGCCCCGACCACGTATCATCGCAGTGTGCCCATACGCTGGTTGCTTCAGGTGCCACTAACTCAGTGCACCACTTATCATCGCTGGTTGCATGCACGCTGAATTGCCAATACTGTGCAGCTCTACTCAACGCCACAAGGCTGTGCTCCCTTGTTCATCTCTGCCTCCGGTCAACACTGCGGTCATCAGGGCTCACAAATATAATTACATTTCAGTCACTAATTACAGAGTGGAGTAGGCAACTAACAATAAGGTCCCTCAAACATATACAATATCCTTTTAGTATCCTTACTTCAAGAACTTTTTTGATATCAATTGTAGCATCATCGCAGGCTGCACACACACTGAGTGCTTCAGAACCACTAACTCAGTGCAGCACACCTCATGGACCCTTTTTGAGATAATATTTAACCCTGAGCATAGTTCGCGAAGTAGCGCTACGCAAAGCTATGCAAAGTGCACTTCGCGAGTTACGTGTAGCACTGCGAAAAACAACGTAGTACGCTGTTCGCGATGATTGCACAGTGCCGGAGGCTTGTCCGCACTGTGCAATCATTGAAAACAGCATCTTGCAGAGTGCAAGATGTCTTTTACTGCCGCTCGAGTAGATTTTTACTCGAGCAGCAGCTTTCTCAACGTGAACTGGTAGTTTCTCATCGCGAGCGGTCAAGAGCATACGCAATCACTCTCAACGTTTATGTTTATATTTAATGCTTATATAGCGCTCGAATGCCAAAGCGTCTTTGCGCTGGGGTGTGAGGGCAGAGGTTATGATTATTTGACAAAGCCTATGTGGCTGTAAAGAGCCGGGTTTACAGGCTCTTCCTGAAGAGCTGGTGATTTGGTTGAAGCCTCATAGACAGAGGCAGTTTGTTCCAAAGCTGGGCCGCACAGTGTGTTATAGCTCAGCCCCCCCCATCTAGCCTGTCTTATCTTCGTGGTTTCAATGAGACCTTGACAAGCCAATCTAAGGTTTTTGAAGGTCATCTGCACTGCCCCCATTAATTGCCTTATGCACCAGAGTTAAAGTTTTACATTCTATACGCTGTTTAATGGGCAACCAGTGAAGTGATCTGATTGCAGCTGAGGTTGGCTGTCCTCTGTGTAACCCCAGAACAAGTCTGGCTGCCGCATTTTGTACGGACTGCAATTTTTGCATGTGAAATTTGTCATTTCCTAAAAACAGTGCATTAGAATAGTCCAGTTTTGACAAAAAAAGAGCTACCATCACTGTTGTTTGAAAGCTCTTGGGGTATAAAAGGGAAAATTTTCCTCAACGTTTTTAGGAGGAACAAACGTGAAGAAATAAGGCTATTCACCTGAGCACCAAAGTTAAATTTATTATCAAAGATAATCCCTAAATTTCTGACCTTCTCCACTGGGTGTGGGCACTCTCCGGCCTCCGACAGCCACCAGGACCGGTTCCACAGGGGCTGGCCTGGCCCAAACTCCATCACCTCTGTCTTATCTGTGTTAATTTTCAGATAACTCTGACACATTCAGGCCATAATCTCGGAGAGACAAGCATGGAACATGGCTGGTGTGGTCTCTGGCTGATTAGTGAAGGAGATGATAAGTTGAGCGTCTTCAGCGAACGAGACCAGAGCAAAGCATTGTCTCCTAACTAGATTGGCCAACGGGGTGACATACAGATTAAACAGGGTTGAAGATAGGGCAGACCCCTGTTGTACTCCACAGGGGGGATGAAAACTGTCTGACTTCATGCCATCCCAAAACATCTTCTGCTCTCTTGCCTCCAAAAAGGAGCACAGTAGGGACAGGGCTGTCCCCCCTGACACCTATGTCCCTCAGACGCTGCACCAGAACAGTGTGGTTTATGGTGTCAAAAGCAGCTGATAGGTCAAGGAGCACAAGGACCGCCTTTCTCCCATCATCCACTACCTCTTCAGCTGCAAGGATTAATGCAGACTCAGTAGAGTGACGTGGGCGAAAGCCGTGTTGGGCGGTGTCCAACAAGTTATTTCCATCGAGATAGTCTGTTTGCACTCTATTGAGTTGTTTCTTTAGAACTTTAGCAGCGATTGGGAGACCAGCAATAGGGTGATAGTTCTTAAGATCACCGGGGTCAAAGCTTGGTTTCTTTAAAAGAGGTGTATTAGATGCCATTTTGCAGGCTGTGGGATAGCAACCGGAGGCTAAGACTTGGTTCAAGATAGGGGTGAGATTTTCGCAGATCTTATGTGCTGCTTGATGCATGATGAAAGGCCGACAGGGAACAGTGGGTGCACCAGATTTTATGGAAAGTAAACGTTTTTGAACCTCTCCATTGTTCATTGGCTGAAAGCAGGTCAGTTTGCATTGTGGGCGATTACGGACACTATCATGTCCTGAGGTCTAGTAGTGCTTGGAGAAATTGTTGTAAATTTCTTGCACCTTCTCTTAAAAGTAACCCGCCAATTTATTACATAAATTTTGATCTGGCTTCAAAGCACTGTCTTGCTGAGGTCTAGCCAGCAGATTAACGGATTTAAGCAATTCTCTAGTGGAGTTGCCCGCCTTCTTTATTTTTGCTTTGAAAAACTGTTTTTTTGCGGCAATGATTGCTTCTTTGTAAAACAGACTAGTGTGATTGTAGGAGAGTTTCTTTTGGTTATCATAGTTTAGCCTCCAGAGGCGCTCCACTCTTCTACAATTGATCTTTAAGATTTTAAGTTCTGGAGTATACCATGGTGATGACGTTTTGACTCTTTTTGCCGTCACTAATTTCTCAGGTGCGACTTTATCAGCTGCTGATAATAGACAGTCGTTAAGCTGCCGAGCTGCCTTATTGTTATCAGAGTCTACACTCGTGGGAAAAGGTCGAGTGCTGACTCAAAGTCGCCGTCTTTAATTTTATCCCATTGCCTAATTGATATTTAGAAGCTTTGGCTTGTGCTCTTGGTTGTATCTGGGTGATTTTGAGGTTAAAATATCTAGCCTTATGTTCTGTCCATGGCAGAGCTTGTAGGTTGAAGATAGTGATATCAGGATCACTGGTGAAAATCCCATCCAACGTGTGACCTGCTTGGTGGGTGGGTCCAGTTATCAGTTGTTTGAGGTTGAAAGCCTCAAGATTGTCTAGCAACCTAGTAGTATCTGTATTGTTGTTAGGTTCTAAGTGATAGTTGAAATCTCCTAGAATGGTAAGGGAAAGAGAGTCAGTGTACAATTCCAGGAGTGTCAAAAGGGCTTGGGGAAAAAGACGATAGATCAGTATCCCTTGAAAGATCTGAAGGTTATTTAGTTTAATTCAAAAATGCAGTGCTTCTGCTGGGAGGGCAGAAATCGTTTCCAGCTGTACTTTGAAATGATCACGATAAATAGACAAACCTGACCTCCCCGCATTGAGAAGCTCGCCGGGAGGATTCTTTTCCACGCTCGCGATCGGCAACTTGATGTTACTGATCGCGAACTAGGAAAAAGTCTCGCCGGGATGTCATTTTGCTTGCTCGCAGTCGCCAACTTGACATTGAGGACCTTGAGCAAGCAAAAAATTACCGCTGCACTACGCTACGCGTGTTGGCACTGTGCTATGTGCAATACTATGTGTATACTGCGAAGTAGGGCAAACTTCGCAAACTAAGTGAGCGTAGCCTAGTGCTTTGCCCAGGGTTAAAAATATTTTGTTATTTTCAACAAAACAGATTACTGCATGCAGTTGATACCTGTGGTCGTTCTTATGAAGTGAAAAATATCTCTCCAATTGAAAAAGAAAAGATAGTTCCTAGAAATGTTGAACAAGTAATAGCTGAAGAACTTCAAGGGAGACGTACCCAGGTTCCAGTGTTTACATGGGATTGTAGTAGTATTTGTAGTATACATCAACAATCTATTGATATTTTACTAAATTTCCTAAGACAATATAGAAAACAACTGTGAAACAGAATATTAAGATATTACAAGAACTAGATCCTTCCAAAGTGAAAAAAATACAGGGTTGCAAGGTCATTCTCTGACTTGTCTTTCTAGGAAAGTGTGTCAAAGTTGTTTTCATCATTTAACAATGTTAGCACTACATCATTCCGAAATGCGAAAGAAGATTATACTACGTGAAAACTCCTGCATTATGTCTTAATGAAATTAGTACCCCTCTTTTGCATGGTCCAGTATTGGATGTAAAACAAATTTGTGATGATATAGAATTACGTTGCTTTGCTAGTAAAGAGAAGTGTACAGAAAATAACAGTTTGATAAGTGTACGTGTTGAAGAAGAGATGCAAGATAATACTTATGTGAATTTGAAAAATAAATAACAAAGTTTAAAGTAGTTTTTGGTGAAAATCACAACTATGTTTGTGTTAGTTCTCGACGTACTCATCATAAAATTCAAAGGAATGTAGATGTGTTTTTAAAAAGAAAAGTGAAAAGGAATATAATGATAAATAGAAAGGATTTCCTGCTTATCTGTTTGTGGAAGCTCGTTTTAAGTTACGTACTGTACAATGTATTTGTAAATTTTGTTACAATAAATTAGAACAAAACAAAATGCCAGCTAGACCTGTCCATAATGACTTAGAATTAGTTGCTATACCTCCTAAAGTTACAGATTTAAATACATATAAGGCCATCCTTACACAATCTGTGCACCCTTTTCAGGCTATAATTCGTATGCAGCCTAAAACAGGTAAGCTGCCTCCAACAGATTTACAAAGATGTTTAAAAGGAAGAGTTGTGTATTTACCTTTAGATTTTAAGAAAAATGTTGAAACTGTTGGTGTAAAAGAGAAGATACTGAACTTGTAGTCATTCTTGTTAATGGTGTACCCGCAAAGAGTCGGAACATATGGTAAGAGTTACTACATGTCACGAAAGTCCAAAAGGCTACATTTCATCTGGTGCAGAACAACATTTACTATAAAATGGTAAATGTAGAGGAAGAAGAAATGACTTTAGAAGATGAAACACATATTTCAAGTGGACAGTTCAAGAAAAGAAGAAATGTATGAACATTATACTATACATCCTCTACATTCAAAAGAACTGATAGGAAATACTATTAAGTTTCAGATGAAAACGGCAAAACGAAATCCCATGAATGTGTTGGAAAAAAGTTTGGAAGCTCGTTGTTTTCCACAGCTGTTCCCTACTGGTAAAGGTGGAAGATATGATGAACGACCAGTTCTGATTCTAACTTCAGAATAATGCACTTTACAACTGTACTCCGAAAATCCAAGATTTCCTCAGTGTATTCCATTAATGTTTCATATTTTGTTCCATACAGCTACATTGCGGTCAGCAGAGCTCACAATTTAAATTAAAAAATTATTTATTTATTAGAGAGAATAGTGCTCTATTTCCTTGATCTTTGTCAAAAGCATGCGACTAAAAAAAATCCTCGATGTCTGTGCTGACTACTGCCTTTGATGTACACTACTGACAGCAAGGCTCACAATTCACATTGAGTTGCGATTGTGTAGCTGCCCGCAGCCTGCACCACGCATCATTGCTGGCTGTGCAGACGCTAAATGCTTCTGATACAGTGATGGATGCAGGACAGACGGCGGCGCTTGTATTATTAGATCTAAGCGTCGCCTTTGATACTGTCTCTCATCCCATCCTGTTGCACCGCCTGGAGGAGATTGGAGTGGGGGGGTCCGCCCTCCAGTGGTTCCGGTCCTTCCTCGATGGTCGCCTCTTCAGCGTTACGGTACCGCCACTCCAGTCCAATTTCCATCCTCTGAAACAGGGAGTGCCGCAGGGATCCTCGCTGAGCCCCACGTTGTTCAATCTTTACGTGAGACCGCTAGCTGAGGTTGTCAGGCAGTGGGGTATGACTATGGTGTCATATGCCGATGACACCCAGCTAGCGGTTACGATCAGCGGGGATGCGGACCAGGATGCCCCCAGGTTTCAGAGTGGACTTAGAGCGGTGGCAAGCTGGATGAAGGCCAACTGCCTCAAGCTCAACGCAAAGAAGACCGAGATCATGATCGTCGGTAGAAGGACAGATCTCTGGGGGGACAGGTGGTGGCCTTCGGAGCTTGGGCCGGCCCCCCTTCCGGTGACGGAATTAAAAAACTTGGGAGTGTGGATGGATCCCACTCTCAGTTTTGTGGGGCACACGAAGAAAACGGCTGCCTGCTGTTTTGGAATCCTCCGGGCTCTGCGACCTGTCCTGAAGTTTTTCGACTCTCGTACCCGGCAGTTGGTAATACAGGCGACTGTTATATCGCGCCTGGATTATGCCAGCTCTCTCCTGGTGGGTGCTAACCTGGCTGAAGTCACTCGCCTCCAACGCGTGCAGAACGCTGCCGCCAGAGCTATCGTTGGTCTTCCTAGATCTTGCCCCGTCTCCAGTACTCTGAAAGCGTTGCACTGGCTGCCAGTCAGAGCAAGAATCCAATTCAAAGTACTGTGCTTGGCCTTCAAGATCCTAAAAGGTACGGCTCCTCAAACTCTTACGGGCCTCTTGTCCTGGTATGTCCCCACTCGACCTCTGAGATCCTTGGGCCAAGCTCTCACCATTATCCCTCGATACAAGTTGTGCCGTGTCGGTGGTCGTTCCTTCCGAGTCAAAGCAGCCGAACTGTGGAATTCCCTCCCGGTGGAGATTCGGTCGTTGGAAGATCTTCTTTCCTTCCGTAAGGCGATTAAAACTTTCCTATTTTAAACTTGATTCCTCCTCTTTAGCTGTTGTGTTTCCTGTGGTTGTTGCGTGTTACCTTGACATGCGCCGGGACGCCCCTTGGCTGGGGCAGCTGTGCGCAGTACAAATTCACGTAACATAACATAACATACCTCTATCTCAGTGCAGCACAACTCATGCACCCTTTCTGATACAATATTTTGTGTATAATTTCACATCTGCTGTCCTACCTCAGTACATCACAAGTCATGAACCCTTTACGACAGAATCTTTTGTGTATTATTTTGCATCTGCTGCCTGTACCTTAGTACAGTACAAAACATTGCCCCTTTATGATTGAATCTCTGTGTCTGATCCAATGATTACTGTTGTACTTGTTGCCAGCACCAACCATTCCTGGCGGGATGGCTTACAATCAGCCTGCATGCATCCACCACAACGTCACTAGACATGTGACCCTGGTAATAAAAGAAGTTGAGCGCACGTGCCCGTACCCAGTTCCACTATTTTTTTCCGTGTGTTCATTATGTATGCAACATGCTGCCCCTGAACCCTACCACATTACATAGTGCTCTGGACAGCGTATGTAACCATCTTACCTTTGACAGTGGGGGAAGACTTTAGTTATGTAACTTTATCTTGGTCATTGTACAAGTACCTACGTAGAGACTGCATCATTAGAGTACTGCAAGAGTGTATAGTGAATTTATAAGTGCATGAGGATCGTCGCAGTGATTGTATAAGTGCATATGTTGACGCAGCCTAACTCCGACACAGAGCTTGTCTCTAAATGGCTGCCCTCATGTGCCCAAAACTGAAACTTCATCTTTCCATGGCCCTGTATTGCTGCAGCTGCAACACTCCACTAAATGTGAAATAAACATTCATATCCACACAGATGTCTCATGTCCACCATCTTTCTTGTGTGGTACTATGGATGAATATAGGATCAGTGATTCCCCGTACCTTCCATGTTTTCCATATTGTTGGACTTGGCTCACAGAGTGACACTTTGACTTTTCAACCTGGGTGACGGTAGCACTACAACACGGACACCAGCATCCAGTGTTCTCAGATTTTTTAAGCTTTCTATAGCCCAAAGCCAACCAGAAAGTTGCCCTAAATAGCCCAATATTGCTACTTTAGGGAAGGAGGGGCAGGACAGCGTCAAGCAGGCGGTGAATGCATTGGAATTGATGTTGCAGCAGGCTGCCAAGTAAATATTTGTCTAATAATTCGCTTTATCATACTACTTTGCTGGAGCGCTGTATATATATTAATAATCTGACAACTAGCACAAACCAAAATTTTACCACACAACTGGCAAAATATAGCGCAATTGTGCGTGATCTAGCCCAATCTGGCAACACTGCCCGTATCACTTCATTCCACATAGAGCTCACGACGGAGCCACGCCCAAAGCACCGTACTCATTCTCCACAGCCTCACGCTGGACTGGCATACTCCAGGCCAGCCCACTCCACTTACGCTTACAGAGAACAACGCTACATGGCCCATATTTTCATTGTAGTGATAAGCTGATCACAGGTCTAGTTGTTAGTATGCACAGCCACTCCCTCGCGGCTGGTATACACCCACACCACACCCATCCAGCACAGGTGTCACAGGACACATGCCCCTACTAATAAAAAAGACCAGGCGCAAGTGCTCTACACCATTTTAGAGTTGCTCGCAACACATCCATTGCGGCCGGCACAGTCACACCGCCAAGGTGATGGCCCGTCCTGGTGGACCGGAGAGTTGATGTTTTGTGTGCTTTGCTGTACCGCAGTGTAGGCCTGAGCCCAAGAGCGAGGGCCTACCACCATGTGCGTGGCCTCAGTTCTCACTGAGTTAGTAGCACTGCAAGCACTGAACGGGTGTACAACCTGCGATGATGATAGGTGCACTAGTATGTCCTCTGGCGCGGTGATATGAAGACTCAGTACCAAATGGGAGACCTGTTACCTTGGAGAATGGAGCTGCATGATGTGGAGTGTGCCCTGACCGCAAAAAGGTAAGCAGTGAGGCCTTGGTGCGCAGCGTCAGGCAGATACCTCTGGGCAGAGGGAGTGGATGGGGTACAGCAGCCTGAATACGGATGGCAGAGCGTACGTACTCGTATATACTCTACTACAGCATCAGATTGCAAATGCGTGTGCTGGTGCAATGCCCGAGGAGCCGGTGCCGAGCTCCATCTGTGGACTGCTTTTTGGAGCAGTCTGGGAGAAGAATTGGGCGGTGTCGCTGTTGTTCGGATACAGCCAGTGGCCAAGTGGGTGTCTGAATGGCAATTCTGGAGGCAACAGGCAGAGGTGTCACTTTCTTTCTCTCGCAGGGCCGGCCCATTAATATATGCATAACTAGCAGGGCAGGGGGACTGAGCAGAAGTGGCCTCACTGGTTTTTACGTCACCAGTGTAAACAAATCCATGCATTTTTGTTGTATCTCCCCCACCCCCCCCTTTTTTAAATAACATTTTGGTGAAACAGTGTTTTGAGGAAAGGCAATACGGAAGTGACAGCCTCTCTTATTTTTGCGTGCCCTGGCCGATTTTGAATCCTAATCCAACCCTGCTCTGCCATTACTAATTCTGTACTATCTATCAGAAGTGGGAGCTTGAGAGTTCCACTAGCTCGCGGCACATGGTTGGAGACAGAGCGGTGGCATAAAGGTAAGCTGTGATGGTTTTGTACACAGTGTGGGCACTCAGTCTCCCTCCTCATCTCTTCCTTTCTCTCCCTCATACTCTATCTATTTCACTCTTCCTCTTACACTGTCTCTTTCTCTCTCCCTATTCCTCTCTCTCACTTTTCCTCTGTTTCTCTTTTCCTCTTTCTCACACTATTTCCGTCTTTCTCTCGTCCTCTCTCACTGTTTCTCTCTCTCTTTGTCTTTCTCACTCTTTCTCTCTGTCTTCTGCTCACTCTTTCTTTCTTTCTCTCTCTCTTCCTCTCTCCTTTAAGGGACGCATGACTCACAATCTTATCTTGCTTTTTATTAGGGCTCGCCCCTTTTCTATTTCTCAGAAATAGAAAACAGGGGTGAGTCCTTATGTCGCTGATCCAGTTCTTTCCCCAAAGGCTCTCTTCAGGCAGCTGATTGGCTCTCTTCAAGGAGGATTTCTAACAGTTCACGTGATTCCCAATCACGTGACCTGCTCTCATGCACGAGCCTTCAAAGCCTCAGTCATTTGCTTCCCAACCAGCGCTGCAGGCCGTGACTCGCATGAAAGGCAGCCCAGCCCAGCTTCTCCCAGCAGGCAGACCACCCCCCTCCCTCTCTTGACTTTCAGTGACTTCACACTTCGCGCCCCTGTCCCTTCAAGGCAGCCCAGCCCAGCCCAGCTTCTCCCAGCAGGCAGCCCACTCCCCTCCATCTCTTGACTTTCAGTGACTTCACACTTCGTGCCCCTGTCCCTTCAAGGCAGCCCAGCCCAGCCCAGCTTCTCCCAGCAGGCAGCCCACCCCCCTCCCTCTCTTGACTTTCAGTGACTTCACACTTCGCGCCCCTGTCCCTTCAAGGCAGCCCAGCCCAGCCCAGCTTCTCCCAGCAGGCAGCCCACTCCCCTCCATCTCTTGACTTTCAGTGACTTCACCCTTTGTGCCCCTGTCCATTCAAGGCAGCCCAGCCCAGCTTCTCCCAGCAGGCAGCCCACCCCCCTACCTCTCCATATGGTCGCTTGAGTTCCAAGCTTCCCCAGTGTGGGCTCGTTCACTTCACTTTTTCACGGCCGCAGGCCGAGACTCCTTTACCACTGATTTGCCAGTTGTAATGCTTTCTGTGTGCTGCTGTAATGGCATTCTGCTTCAATTTTAAACATTAGGCCAGACACTTTTTCACGGCCGCAGGTCGTGACTCCTTTATAATGTTGTAAATACAAAACACTGACTATGCTGAACAATGTACCATTTAAAAATAGCTATTCATTATTTTCTTACTGCGAACCGGGTGTGTATAGATTAATATTATTTCCCCTGTAAACTTTGTGAGCAAATTACAAAAGGGCCTTTTCTTTTGAGGAAAATAAATGTTTATTTCTAAAGCGCTACAACGTATCCAGGGTTTCTCAGCGCTAGATCGAAATTTTTATAATTACATGTTTTTAAGCCTGCCCAGCCTGTGCCGTCCCTCCCGACCCCTTAACCCTTCACCCTGCCCTCACCTCCTTCTGTCTCCCAGTCCCTTGCTGTCGTCCAGTTCCTTGTTTCATCTTTGTTTGCCCTCTTCTTTCTCTTTCGTTCTCCCTCCAAGTCCATCTGTGAGCTGTCTTTATCTTTATCTTTCTGTCCCTCCATCTTTCACCATGTTATTTTCCCCCTGTCGCCCTTTTCACTCTCTCCCTTCTTCCTCGCTCTCTCGCTTCCTTCTTCCTCTCATTGTTCCTCAAGCTGGAAAGAACGTGAAACACAGTGCAAGAAAGTATGTTGTGTATATGGAGCGGCGTAAAGCTTTCGGGACTAAGCTGCTCGTGTGGCATTATACCAACACTTTTATTAAGCTCACTGAGTCGATAATACTGATGTTTGTTGGTAAAGCGAGTCGGATATTGTGCAGCACGTGCACCGTGCGACACGGGTGTGCAGAGCAGATTGCCTCTTAGAACACGCTGAAGTTGTGCAAAGCACCCTGCTGCAGATAAAATAACACACCAAACCAGCTGGACATTGACCATCTATTGACCATCTATTAAACCCAGAGCACTTCAGTTCTGTCCCTCCTCCCCCCTAATTACATCCCTGTCACTCGAGCCCTGAAGCTTTTTACTGAGCCTACAGAACCACGTCCTTTGCTCTTTTTTCCAAAGCATTGTTCTAGCCTCCAGCCTCCCATCCCCAAATCGAGGGGCTTTTGTCCATGAGCAGAGATTTATCCTAGTGTAGGGGCACATCCTAAGGGCTGTCACAGGGGCACACATTTTCGAGTAGTGAAGTGTGGACAGTTGATCCTTCATTAATACTCATTACAACTAGACTTATTCGGCAGGGGGGAAACTAAATTATGCATCAAGGTTGTCTAAATTATGAGGCAAGAAAAGACAAATTATGTGGTACAATGTGCAACATTTTTGCGATGATGCTCGGCCATGCTCAACACATGAGAAAGTTGCTTCGGCACATGGTGAGCCATCTTTCACACACGCAGTGGCGGAAGGTGAGCAGAGAGACTTCTTTCCGCAGCAGCGGGCAGTTACCTCTGAGTGGTGGGAGTGGATAGGGTGCTGCAGTCTGGGCGCACAAGAGTGCACAGACACCTCCGAGCAGTGGGAGTGGATGGGGTACACCAGCCTCATTGTGCATTGGCGAAACAGAGAATTACGCGTGTGCAGTTGTATGTACTCTGCAATTACTAATTCTATACTATCTTTCAGATCACTAAACTTGAGGGCTGTACTATCTCCCGGCACTTGGTTGGAGACACAACGGTGGCACAAAGGTGAGCTGCGAAGATTTTCTCCAGTGTCAACACTCCCCCACCATCTCTTCCTTTTTCTCTCTCATACTTTCTCTCTCTTTCTCTGTCTGTTACTCTCTCTCACTCATTCTTTCTTTCTCTCTTCCTCTCTCTCACTTGTTCTCTCTCTCCCGCTCTTCCTCTCTCTCACACTGTTTCTCTCTTTCTATCTTTCTTGTATCTTACTCTTTCTCACTCACTATTTCTCCCCATCTCTCTTGCGCTTTCTCTCTTTGTCTGTCTTCCGCTCCCTTTCTTTCTTCCTCTCTCACTCTTTCTCTCTCTTTCCTCCTATACTCTCACTCTTTCTCTCTCTCTCTTACACTGTTTATATATCTCTTCCTTGAAACAGAGAACTACGCGTGTGTAGTTGTATGTACTCTGCCATAACCAAATCTATAGTACTTTCAGATCACTAAACTTGATGGTGCACTATATCCCGGCACGTGGTTGGAGACACACCAGTGGCACATAGGTGAGCTGCGAAAAGTTTCTCCAGTGTCAACACTCCCTCTCCATCTATTCCTTTCTCTCTCTCACACCATCTCTCTTTCTCTTCCTCTATCTCACTCTTTTTCTCTCTCTCTTCCTCTCTTTCACACTGTTTCTTTCTCTCTCAATTCCTCTCTCTCACACTGTTTCTCTTGTTGACTTTCTCTTAGTCTCACTCTTTCACTCTTTGTCTGTCTCCCTCTCTCTCATTCTTTCTCTCTTCCTCACTGACACTGATTCTCTTTCTTTCTTCCTCATCACTCTTCCTCTCTCTTTCTCTGAATTCCTCTCTCTCTCACTCATTCTCTCTTTCTCTGTCTTCCTCTCTCTCACTCTTTCCCTCTTCCACTCTCTCTCTTCCTCTCACTCACTCTTTCTCTCTCTCTATATCTCCTTTGCTGGACCCATGACGCACCCTCTTATCTTTCTTTTTGTCTTGCAGGCTGTGAATCACAAATGGACCAGTGATGGCATGCCACGGCTGTACATAGTTTATTTGTTGTTATTTGGTTTTAATAAAATATTTTAAATATAAATCTATACATGACTAAGATTCTGATTTGTCCAACCTCACAAGCATCTTTTTATTAATGGTTCGCAGAGGGACACTTTCGGGCCCAAGAAGGTTGTTGGGGGTATGCTGGTCATGTGGGAAGAGGGTGCGTTTCCTGCTAATGTGGGGAGACGCAGCGTGAAAGGAGTATCTCTCACAGAAAGAGCTCGGGTATCTTTTCAGAAATGCCTCGGACAGATGCCAGCTGACGGACGGAATCACAAAATGGCTTTTCAATACTCATATACTGTGACTTATGAACAGTTTGCACCCAGGCTTGCAGAGGGACAACTGCGCGTCGTTCGCAGGACTCATAGAGGCAGAATTACAAGAGGTAGAGGCACAGCAGCGTACTAGCTTGCAAAGGTAGAGAGCTGCGTACTGACGGACTGGCTGCTAAAGGCATAGCTGCAAAGTGGTGATGTCCACTTCATTGGCACAAAGAGAGTGAAAGGGTTATGTTCCTACTGGTGTCCCGGTGTGGAAGTCTTACTGCCTGGCCCTCACCTGTTTCTCCTTTATTGTTAATAAATCTTAAACCTTCACTGCGTCCAAATCATCATTACACAGAGCTCCGCTATATTAAATTGCCCCCTGAACCGTTCATCTATATTTTCACTCAATGCGAGGCACAAGATGGCTCCTTCCTATCTGTCCCACCCCTTGAGTGAACCCCTCTCTCTGTCCCATCCGTAGAGTGAGCCCCTCTCTCTGTCCCACCTTTAGAGTGAGTCCCTCTCTCTGTCCCACCCCTAGAGTGAGTCCCTCTCTCTGTCCCATCCCTAGAGTGAACCCCTAGCTCTGTCCCACCCCTTGAGTGAGTCCCTCTCTCTGTCCCACCCCTAGAGTGAACCCCTCTCTGTCCCACCCCCAGAGTGAGCCCATCTATCCGTCCCATCCCTAGAGTGAACCCCTCTCTCTGTCCCACCCCTACAGTGAGTCCCTCTCTCTGTCCCACCCCTAGAGTGAGCCCCTCTCTCTGTCCCACCCCTAGAGTGAGCCCCTCTCTCTGTCCCATCCGTAGAGTGAGCCCCTCTCTCTGTCCCACCCCTAGAGTGAGCCCATCTCTCTGTCCCATCCCTAGAAAGAACCCCTCTCTCTGTCTCACCCCTAGAGTGAGCCCCTCTCTCTGTCCCACCCTAGAGTGAACCCCTCTCTCTGTCCCATCCGTAGAGTGAGACCCTCTCTCTGTCCCACCCCTAGAGTGAGCCCATCTCTCTGTCCCATCCCTAGAAAGAACCCCTCTCTCTGTCCCACCCCTACAGTGAGTCCCTCTCTCTGTCCAACCCCTAGAGTGAGCCCCTCTCTCTGTCCCATCCGTAGAGTGAGCCCCTCTCTCTATCCCACCCCTAGAGTGAGTCCCTCTCTCTGTCAGATCCCTAGAGTGAACCCCTCTCTCTCTCCCACCCTTTGAATGAGTCCCTCTCTCTGTCCCACCCCTAGAGTGAACCCCTCTCTCTGTCCCCCCCCCCAGAGTGAGCCCATCTCTCTGTTCCATCCCTAGAGTGAACCCCTCTCTCTGTCCCACACCTACAGTGAGTCCCTCTATCTGTCCCACCCCTAGAGTGAGCACCTCTCTCTGTCCCATCCGTAGAGTGAGACCCTCTTTCAGTCCGTCCACTAGAGTGAGCCCCTCTCTCTGTCCCACGACTAGAGTGAACACCTCTCCCTGTCCCAACCCTAGAGTGAACACCTCCCCCTGTCCCAACCCTAGAGTGAGGTCCTCTCTCTGTCCCATCCCTAGAGTGAACCCCTCTCTCTGTCCCACCCCTTGAGTGAGTCCCTCTCTCTGTCCCACCCCTAGAGTGAACCCCTCTCTGTCCCACCCCTAGAGTGAGCCCTTCTCTCTGTCCCACCCCTAAAGTGAGCCCCTCTCTCTGTCCCATCCAAAGAGTGAGCCCCTCTCTCTGTCCCACCCCTTAAGTGAACCCCTCTCCCTGTCCCACCCCTAGTGTGAACCCCTCTCTCTGTCCCACCCCCAGAGAGGCCCCATCTCCCTGTCCCATCCCTAGAGGGAACCCCTCTCTCTGTCCCATCCATACAGTGAGTCCCTCTCCCTGTCCCACCCCTAGAGTGAGCCCCTCTCTCTGTCCCATCCATACAGTGAGCCCCTCTCTCTGTCCCACCCCCTGAGTGAACCCCTCTCTCTATCCCATCCGTAGAGTGAGCCCCTCTCTCTGTCCCACCCCTAGAGTGAGTCCCTCTCTCTGTCCCATCCCTAGAGTGAACCCCTCTCTGTTCTACCCCTTGAGTGAGTCCCTCTCTCTGTCCCACCCCTAGAGTGAACCCCTCTCTCTGTACCACCCCCAGAGTGAGCCCATCTCTCTTTCCCATCCCTAGAGTGTACCCCTCTCTCTGTCCCACCCCTACAGTGAGTCCCTCTCCCTGTCCCATTCCTAGAGTGAGCCCCTTGCTCTGTCCCACCCCTTGAGTGAGTCCCTCTCTCTGTCCCACCCCTAGAGTGAACCCCTCTCTCAGTCCCACCCCCAGTGTGAGCCCATCTCTCTGTCCCATCCCTAGAGTGACCCCCTCTCTCTGTCCCACCCCTACAGTGAGTCCCTCTCACTGTCCCACCCCTAGAGTGAGCCCCTCTCTTCTGTCCCATCCGTAGAGTGAGCCCCTCTCTCTGTCCCACCCCTTGAGTGAACCCCTCTCTCTGTCCCATCCGTAGAGTGAGCCCCTCTCTCTGTCCCACCCCTAGAGTGAGCCCATCTCTCTGTCCCATCCCTAGAGTGAACCCCTCTCTCTGTCCCACCCCTACAGTGAGTCCCTCTCTCTGTCCAACCCCTAGAGTGAGCCCCTCTCTCTGTCTCATCCGTAGAGTGAGCCCCTCTCTCTGTCCCACCCCTTGAGTGAACCCCACTCTCTGTCCCATCCGTAGAGTGAGCCCCTCTCTCTGTCCCACCCCTAGAGTTAGTCCCTCTATCTGTCCCATCCCTAGAGAGAACCCCTCTCTCTGTCCCACCCCTTGAGTGAGTCCCTCTCTCTTTCCCACCCCTAGAGTGAACCCCCCTCTCTGTCCCTCCCAGAGTGAGCCCATCTCTCTGTTCCATCCCTAGAGTGAAGTCCTCTCTCTGTCCCATCCCTAGAGTGAACCCCTCTCTCTGTCCCACCCCTTGAGTGAGTCCCTCTCTCTGTCCCACCCCTAGAGTGAACCATTCTCTCTGTCCCACCCCTAGAGTGAGCCCCTCTCTCTGTCCCATCCGTAGAGTGAGCCCCTCTCTCTGTCCCACCCCTTGAGTGAACCCCTTTCTCTGTCCCATCCGTAGAGTGAACCCCTCTCTCTGTCCCACCGCTAGAGTGAGTCCCTCTCTCTGTCCCATCCCTAGAGTGAACCCCTCTCTCTGTCCCACCCCTAGAGTGAACCCCTCTCTCTGTCTCACCACCAGAGTGAGGCCATCTCTCTTTCCCATCCCTAGAGTGAACCCCTCTCTCTGTCCCACCCCTACAGTGAGTCCCTCTATCTGTCCCACCCCTAGAGTGAGCCCCTCTCTCTGCCCCATCCGTAGAGTGAGCCCCTCTCTCTGTCCCATCCCTAGAGCGAACCCCTCTCTCTGTCCCACCCCTGCAGTGAGTTCCTCTCTCTGTCCAACCCCTTGAGTGAACCCCTCTCTCTGTCCCATCCGTAGAGTGAGCCCCTCTCTCTCTCCCACCCCTAGAGTGAGCCCATCTCTCTGTCCCATCCCTAGAGTTAGCCCCTTTCTCTGTCCCATCCGTAGAGTGAGCCCCGCTCTCTGTCCCACCCCTTGAGTGAACCCCTCTCTCTGTCCCATCCGTAGTGAGCCCCTCTCTCTGTCCCACCCCTAGAGTGAGTCCCTCTCTCTGTCCCACCCCTAGAGTCAACCCCTCTCTCTGTCCCACCCCCAGAGTGAGCTCATCTCTCTGTCCCATCCCTAGAGTGAACCCCTCTCTCTGTCCCACCCCTTGAGTGAGTCCCTCTCTCTGTCCCACCCCTAGAGTGAACCCCTCTCTCTGTCCCACCCCCAGAGTGAGCCCATCTCTCTGTCCCATCCCTAGAGTGAACCCCTCTCTCTGTCCCACCCCTAGAGTGCGCCCGTCTCCGTGTCCCACCCCTAGAGTGAACCCTTCTCTCTGTCCCGCCCCTAGAGTGAACCCCTCTCCCTGTCCCAACCCTAGAGTGAGTCACTCTCTCTGTCCCATCCCTAGAGTGAACCCCTCTCTCTGTCCACCCCTTGAGTGAGTCCCTCTCTCTGTCCCACCCCTAGAGTGAACCCCTGTCTCTGTCCCACCCCCAGAGTGAACCCATCTCTCTGTCCCATCCCTAGAGTGAGCCCCTCTATCTGTCCCACCCCCAGAGTGAGCCCATCTCTCTGCCCCATCCCTAGAGTGAGCCCCTCTCTATGTCCCACCCCTACAGTGAGTCCCTCTCTCTGTCCCACCCCTAGAGTGTACTCCTCTCTGTCCCATCCGTAGAGTGAGCCCCTCTCTCTGTCCCACCCCTTGAGTGAACCCCTCTCTCTATCTCATCCGTAGAGTGAGCCCCTCTTTCAGTCCGTCCACTAGAGTGAGCCCCTCTCTCTGTCCCACCCCTAGAGTGAGCCCCTCTCTGTCCCTCCCCTAGAGTAAGCCCCTCTCCCTGTCCCACCCCTAGAGTGAACCCCTCTCTCTGTCCCACCCCTAGAGTGAACCCTTCTCCCTGTCCCACCCCTAGAGTGAACCCCTCTCTCCGTCCCACCCGTAGAGTGAGCCCCTCTCTCTGTCCCACCCCTAGAGTGAGTCCCTCTCTCTGTCCCATCCCTAGAGTGAATCCCTCTCTCTGTCCCACCCTTTGAGTGAGTCCCTCTCTCTGTCCCACCCCTAGAGTGAACCCCTCTCTCTGTCCCGCCCCTAGAGTGAACCCCTCTCCCTGTCCCAACCCTAGAGTGAGTCACTCTCTCTGTCCCATCCCTAGAGTGAACCCCTCTCTCTGTCCACCCCTTGAGTGAGTCCCTCTCTCTGTCCCACCCCTAGAGTGAACCCCTGTCTCTGTCCCACCCCCAGAGTGAACCCATCTCTCTGTCCCATCCCTAGAGTGAGCCCCTCTATCTGTCCCACCCCCAGAGTGAGCCCATCTCTCTGCCCCATCCCTAGAGTGAGCCCCTCTCTATGTCCCACCCCTAGAGTGACCATCTCTCTCTGTCCCACCCCTACAGTGAGTCCCTCTCTCTGTCCCACCCCTAGAGTGTACTCCTCTCTGTCCCATCCGTAGAGTGAGCCCCTCTCTCTGTCCCACCCCTTGAGTGAACCCCTCTCTCTATCTCATCCGTAGAGTGAGCCCCTCTTTCAGTCCGTCCACTAGAGTGAGCCCCTCTCTCTGTCCCACCCCTAGAGTGAGCCCCTCTCTGTCCCTCCCCTAGAGTAAGCCCCTCTCCCTGTCCCACCCCTAGAGTGAACCCCTCTCTCTGTCCCACCCCTAGAGTGAACCCTTCTCCCTGTCCCACCCCTAGAGTGAACCCCTCTCTCCGTCCCACCCGTAGAGTGAGCCCCTCTCTCTGTCCCACCCCTAGAGTGAGTCCCTCTCTCTGTCCCATCCCTAGAGTGAATCCCTCTCTCTGTCCCACCCTTTGAGTGAGTCCCTCTCTCTGTCCCACCCCTAGAGTGAACCCCTCTCTCTGTCCCCCCCCAGACTGAGCCCATCTCTCTGTTCCATCCCTAGAGTGAACCCCTCTCTCTGTCCCACCCCTACAGTGAGTCCCTCTATCTGTCCCACCCCTAGAGTGACCATCTCTCTCTGTCCCACCCCTACAGTGAGTCCCTCTCTCTGTCCCACCCCTAGAGTGTACTCCTCTCTGTCCCATCCGTAGAGTGAGCCCCTCTCTCTGTCCCACCCCTTGAGTGAACCCCTCTCTCTATCTCATCCGTAGAGTGAGCCCCTCTTTCAGTCCGTCCACTAGAGTGAGCCCCTCTCTCTGTCCCACCCCTAGAGTGAGCCCCTCTCTGTCCCTCCCCTAGAGTAAGCCCCTCTCCCTGTCCCACCCCTAGAGTGAACCCCCTCTCTGTCCCACCCCTAGAGTGAACCCTTCTCCCTGTCCCACCCCTAGAGTGAACCCCTCTCTCCGTCCCACCCGTAGAGTGAGCCCCTCTCTCTGTCCCACCCCTAGAGTGAGTCCCTCTCTCTGTCCCATCCCTAGAGTAGATCCCTCTCTCTGTCCCACCCTTTGAGTGAGTCCCTCTCTCTGTCCCACCCCTAGAGTGAACCCCTCTCTCTGTCCCCCCCCCCAGACTGAGCCCATCTCTCTGTTCCATCCCTAGAGTGAACCCCTCTCTCTGTCCCACCCCTACAGTGAGTCCCTCTATCTGTCCCACCCCTAGAGTGAGCACCTCTCTCTGTCCCACCCGTAGAGTGAGCCCCTCTTTCAGTCCGTCCACTAGAGTGAGCCCTTCTCTCTTTCCCACGCTTAGAGTGAACACCTCTCCCTGTCCCAACCCTAGAGTGAACACCTCCCCCTGTCCCAACCCTAGAGTGAGGTCCTCTCTCTGTCCCATCCCTAGAGTGAACCCCTCTCTCTGTCCCACCCCTTGAGTGAGTCCCTCTCTCTGTCCCACCCCTAGAGTGAACCCCTCTCTCTTTCACACCCCTAGAGTGAGCCCCTCTCTCTGTCCCACCCCTTGAGTGAACCCCTCTCTCTGTCCCATCTGTAGAGTGAGCCCCTCTCCCTGTCCCACCCCTAGTGTGAACCCCTCTCTCTGTCCCACCCCCAGAGTGAGCCCATCTCCATCCCACCCATACAGTGAGTCCCTCTCCCTGTCCCACCCCTAGAGTGAGCCCCTCTCTCTGTCCCATCCGTACAGTGAGCCCCTCTCTCTGTCCCACCCCCTGAGTGAACCCCTCTCTCTATCCCATCCGTAGAGTGGGCCCCTCTCTCTGTCCCACCCCTAGAGTGAGCCCCTCTCCCTGTCCCACCCCTAGTATGAACCCCTCTCTCTGTCCCACCCCCAGAGAGGCCCCATCTCCCTGTCCCATCCCTAGAGGGAACCCCTCTCTCTGTCCCACCCATACAGTGAGCCCCTCTCTCTGTCCCACCCCCTGAGTGAACCCCTCTCTCTATCCCATCCGTAGAGTGAGCCCCTATCTCTGTCCCACCCCTAGAGTGAGTCCCTCTCTCTGTCCCATCCCTAGAGTGAACCCCTCTCTGTCCTACCCCTTGATTGAGTCCCTCTCTCTGTCCCACCCCTAGAGTGAACCCCTCTCTCTGTCCCACCCCCAGAGTGAGCCCATCTCTCTTTCCCATCCCTAGAGTGTACCCCTCTCTCTGTCCCACCTCTACAGTGAGTCCCTCTCCCTGTCCCATTCCTAGAGTGAGCCCCTTGCTCTGTCCCACCCCTTGAGTGAGTCCCTCTCTCTGTCCACCCCCTAGAGTGAACCCCTCTCTCAGTCCCACCCCCAGTGTGAGCCCATCTCTCTGTCCCATCCCTAGAGTGAACCCCTCTCTCTGTCCCACCCCTACAGTGAGTCCCTCTCACCGTCCCACCCCTAGAGTGAGCCCCTCTCTCTGTCCCATCCGTAGAGTGAGCCCCTCTCTCTGTCCCATCCGTAGAGTGAGCCCCTCTCTCTGTCCCACCCCTAGAGTGAGCCCATCTCTCTGTCCCATCCCTAGAGTGAACCCCTCTCCCTGTCCCACCCCTACAGTGAGTCCCTCTCTCTGTCCAACCCCTAGAGTGAGCCCCTCTCTCTGTCTCATCCGTAGAGTGAGCCCCTCTCTCTGTCCCACCCCTTGAGTGAACCCCTCTCTCTGTCCCATCTGTAGAGTGAGCCCCTCTCTCTGTCCCACCCCTAGAGTTAGTCCCTCTCTCTGTCCCATCCCTAGAGTGAACCCCTCTCTCTGTCCCACCCCTTGAGTGAGTCCCTCTCTCTTTCCCACCCCTAGAGTTAACCCCCCTCTCTGTCCCTCCCAGAGTGAGCCCATCTCTCTGTTCCATCCCTAGAGTGAACCCCTCTCTCTGTCCCACCCCTACAGTGAGTCCCTCTCTCTGTCCCACCCCTAGAGTGAGCCCCTCTCTCTGTCCCATCCGTAGAGTGAGCCCCTCTTTCAATCCGTCCACTAGAGGGAGACCCTCTCTCTGTCCCACGCCTAGAGTGAACACCTCTCCCTGTCCCAACCTTAGAGTGAACACCTCCCCCTGTCCCAACCCTAGAGTGAAGTCCTCTCTCTGTCCCATCCCTAGAGTGAACCCCTCTCTCTGTCCCACCCCTTGAGTGAGTCCCTCTCTCTGTCCCACCCCTAGAGTGAGCCCCTCTCTCTGCCCCATCCGTAGAGTAAGCCCCTCTCTCTGTCCCATCCCTAGAGTGAACCCCTCTCTCTGTCCCACCCCTGCAGTGAGTTCCTCTCTCTGTCCAACCCCTTGAGTGAACCCCTCTCTCTGTCCCATCCGTAGAGTGAGCCCCTCTCTCTCTCCCACCCCTAGAGTGAGCCCATCTCTCTGTCCCATCCCTAGAGTTAGCCCCTCTCTCTGTCCCATCCGTAGAGTGAGCCCCTCTCTCTGTCCCACCCCTTGAGTGAACCCCTCTCTCTGTCCCATCCGTAGAGTGAGCCCCTCTCTCTGTCCCACCCCTAGAGTGAGTCCCTCTCTCTGTCCCACCCCTAGAGTCAACCCCTCTCTCTGTCCCACCCCCAGAGTGAGCTCATCTCTCTGTCCCATCCCTAGAGTGAACCCCTCTCTCTGTCCCACCCCTTGAGTGAGTCCCTCTCTCTGTCCCACCCCTAGAGTGAGTCACTCTCTCTGTCCCATCCCTAGAGTGAACCCCTCTCTCTGTCCACCCCTTGAGTGAGTCCCTCTCTCTGTCCCACCCCTAGAGTGAACCCCTCTCTCTGTCCCACCCCCAGAGTGAGCCCATCTCTCTGTCCCATCCCTAGAGTGAGCCCCTCTATCTGTCCCACCCCCAGAGTGAGCCCATCTCTCTGTCCCATCCCTACAGTGAGCCCCTCTCTATGTCCCATCCCTAGAGTGACCATCTCTCTCTGTCCCACCCCTACAGTGAGTCCCTCTCTCTGTCCCACCCCTAGAGTGTACTCCTCTCTGTCCCATCCGTAGAGTGAGCCCCTCTCTCTGTCCCACCCCTTGAGTGAACCCCTCTCTCTATCTCATCCGTAGAGTGAGCCCCTCTTTCAGTCCGTCCACTAGAGTGAGCCCCTCTCTCTGTCCCACCCCTAGAGTGAGCCCCTCTCTGTCCCTCCCCTAGAGTAAGCCCCTCTCCCTGTCCCACCCCTAGAGTGAACCCCTCTCTCTGTCCCACCCCTAGAGTGAACCCTTCTCCCTGTCCCACCCCTAGAGTGAACCCCTCTCTCCGTCCCACCCGTAGAGTGAGCCCCTCTCTCTGTCCCACCCCTAGAGTGAGTCCCTCTCTCTGTCCCATCCCTAGAGTGAATCCCTCTCTCTGTCCCACCCTTTGAGTGAGTCCCTCTCTCTGTCCCACCCCTAGAGTGAACCCCTCTCTCTGCCCCCCCCAGACTGAGCCCATCTCTCTGTTCCATCCCTAGAGTGAACCCCTCTCTCTGTCCCACCCCTACAGTGAGTCCCTCTATCTGTCCCACCCCTAGAGTGAGCACCTCTCTCTGTCCCATCCGTAGAGTGAGCCCCTCTTTCAGTCCGTCCACTAGAGTGAGCCCTTCTCTCTTTCCCACGCTTAGAGTGAACACCTCTCCCTGTCCCAACCCTAGAGTGAACACCTCCCCCTGTCCCAACCCTAGAGTGAGGTCCTCTCTCTGTCCCATCCCTAGAGTGAACCCCTCTCTCTGTCCCACCCCTTGAGTGAGTCCCCCTCTCTGTCCCACCCCTAGAGTGAACCCCTCTCTCTTTCCCACCCCTAGAGTGAGCCCCTCTCTCTGTCCCACCCCTTGAGTGAACCCCTTTCTCTGTCCCATCTGTAGAGTGAGCCCCTCTCCCTGTCCCACCCCTAGTGTGAACCCCTCTCTCTGTCCCACCCCCAGAGTGAGACCATCTCCGTCCCACCCATACAGTGAGTCCCTCTCCCTGTCCCACCCCTAGAGTGAGCCCCTCTCTCTGTCCCATCCGTACAGTGAGCCCCTCTCTCTGTCCCACCCCCTGAGTGAACCCCTCTCTCTATCCCATCCGTGGAGTGGGCCCCTCTCTCTGTCCCACCCCTAGAGTGAGTCCCTCTCTCTGTCCCATCCCTAGAGTGAACCCCTCTCTCTGTCCTACCCCTTGAGTGAGTCCCTCTCTCTGTCCCACCCCTAGAGTGAACCCCTCTCTCTGTCCCACCCCCAGAGTGAGCCCATCTCTCTTTCCCATCCCTATAGTGTACCCCTCTCTCTGTCCCACCCCTACAGTGAGTCCCTCTCTCTGTCCCATTCCTAGAGTGAGCCCCTTGCTCTGTCCCACCCCTTGAGTGAGTCCCTCTCTCTGTCCCACCCCTAGAGTGAACCCCTCTCTCTGTCCCACCCCCAGTGTGAGCCCATCTCTCTGTCCCATCCCTAGAGTGAACCCCTCTCTCTGTCCCACCCCTACAGTGGGTCCCTCTCACTGTCCCACCCCTAGAGTGAGCCCCTCTCTCTGTCCCATCCGTAGAGTGAGCCCCTCTCTCTGTCCCACCCCTTGAGTGAACCCCTCTCTCTGTCCCATCCGTAGAGTGAGCCCCTCTGTCTGTCCCACCCCTAGAGTGAGCCCATCTCTCTGTCCCATCCCTAGAGTGAACCCCTCTCTCTGTCCCACCCCTACAGTGAGTCCCTCTCTCTGTCCAACCCCTAGAGTGAGCCCCTCTCTCTGTCTCATCCGTAGAGTGAGCCCCTCTCTCTGTCCCACCCCTTGAGTGAACCCCTCTCTTTGTCCCATCCGTAGAGTGAGCCCCTCTCTCTTTCCCACCCCTAGAGTTAGTCCCTCTCTCTGTCCCATCCCTAGAGTGAACCTCTCTCTCTGTCCCACCCCTTGAGTTAGTCCCTCTCTCTGTCCCACCCCTAGAGTGAACCCCCCTCTCTGTCCCCCCAAGAGTGAGCCCATCTCTCTGTTCCATCCCTAGAGTGAACCCCTCTCTCTGTCCCACCCCTACAGTGAGTCCCTCTCTCTGTCCCACCCCTAGAGTGAGCCCCTCTCTCTGTCCCATCCGTAGAGTGAGCCCCTCTTTCAGTCCGTCCAATAGAGAGAGACCCTCTCTCTGTCCCACGCCTAGAGTGAACACCTCTCCCTGTCCCAACCTTAGAGTGAACACCTCCCCCTGTCCCAACCCTAGAGTGAAGTCCTCTCTCTGTCCCATCCCTAGAGTGAACCCCTCTCTCTGTCCCACCCCTTGAGTGAGTCCCTCTCTCTGTCCCACCCCTAGAGTGAACCCCTCTCTCTGTCCCACCCCTAGAGTGAGCCCCTCTCTCTGTCCCATCCGTAGAGTGAGCCCCTCTCTCTGTCCCACCCCTTGAGTGAACCCCTCTCTCTGTCCCATCCGTAGAGTGAGCCCCTCTCTCTGTCCCACCCCTTGAGTGAACCCCTCTCTCTGTCCCATCCGTAGAGTGAGCCCCTCTGTCTGTCCCACCCCTAGAGTGAGCCCATCTCTCTGTCCCATCCCTAGAGTGAACCCCTCTCTCTGTCCCACCCCTACAGTGAGTCCCTCTCTCTGTCCAACCCCTAGAGTGAGCCCCTCTCTCTGTCTCATCCGTAGAGTGAGCCCCTCTCTCTGTCCCACCCCTTGAGTGAACCCCTCTCTTTGTCCCATCCGTAGAGTGAGCCCCTCTCTCTTTCCCACCCCTAGAGTTAGTCCCTCTCTCTGTCCCATCCCTAGAGTGAACCTCTCTCTCTGTCCCACCCCTTGAGTTAGTCCCTCTCTCTGTCCCACCCCTAGAGTGAACCCCCCTCTCTGTCCCCCCAAGAGTGAGCCCATCTCTCTGTTCCATCCCTAGAGTGAACCCCTCTCTCTGTCCCACCCCTACAGTGAGTCCCTCTCTCTGTCCCACCCCTAGAGTGAGCCCCTCTCTCTGTCCCATCCGTAGAGTGAGCCCCTCTTTCAGTCCGTCCAATAGAGAGAGACCCTCTCTCTGTCCCACGCCTAGAGTGAACACCTCTCCCTGTCCCAACCTTAGAGTGAACACCTCCCCCTGTCCCAACCCTAGAGTGAAGTCCTCTCTCTGTCCCATCCCTAGAGTGAACCCCTCTCTCTGTCCCACCCCTTGAGTGAGTCCCTCTCTCTGTCCCACCCCTAGAGTGAACCCCTCTCTCTGTCCCACCCCTAGAGTGAGCCCCTCTCTCTGTCCCATCCGTAGAGTGAGCCCCTCTCTCTGTCCCACCCCTTGAGTGAACCCCTCTCTCTGTCCCATCCGTAGAGTGAACCCCTCTCTCAGTCCCACCCCTAGAGTGAGTCCCTCTCTCTGTACCATCCCTAGAGTGAACCCCTCTCTCTGTCCCACCCCTAGAGTGAACCCCTCTCTCTGTCTCACCACCAGAGTGAGCCCATCTCTCTTTCCCATCCCTAGAGTGAACCCCTCTCTCTGTCCCACCCCTACAGTGAGTCCCTCTCTCTGTCCCACCCCTAGAGTGAGCCCCTCTCTCTGCCCCATCCGTAGAGTGAGCCCCTCTCTCTGTCCCATCCCTAGAGTGAACCCCTCTCTCTGTCCCACCACTTCAGTGAGTTCATCTCTCTGTCCAACCCCTTGAGTGAACCCCTCTCTCTGTCCCATCCGTAGAGTGAGCCCCTCTCTCTGTCCCACCCCTAGAGTGAGCCCATCTCTCTGTCCCATCCCTAGAGTTAGCCCCTCTCTCTGCCCCATCCGTAGAGTGAGCCCCTCTCTCTGTCCCATCCCTAGAGTGAACCCCTCTCTCTGTCCCACCACTTCAGTGAGTTCATCTCTCTGTCCAACCCCTTGAGTGAACCCCTCTCTCTGTCCCATCCGTAGAGTGAGCCCCTCTCTCTGTCCCACCCCTAGAGTGAGTCCCTCTCTCTGTCCCACCCCTAGAGTCAACCCCTCTCTCTGTCCCACCCCCAGAGTGAGCCCATCTCTCTGTCCCATCCCTAGAGTGAACCCCTCTCTCTGTCCCACCCCTTGAGTGAAGTCCTCTCTCTGTCCCATCCCTAGAGTGAACCCCTCTCTCTGTCCCACCCCTTGAGTGAGTCCCTCTCTCTGTCCCACCCCTAGAGTGAACCCCTCTCTCTGTCCCACCCCTAGAGTGAGCCCCTCTCTCTGTCCCATCCGTAGAGTGAGCCCCTCTCTCTGTCCCACCCCTTGAGTGAACCCCTCTCTCTGTCCCATCCGTAGAGTGAACCCCTCTCTCAGTCCCACCCCTAGAGTGAGTCCCTCTCTCTGTACCATCCCTAGAGTGAACCCCTCTCTCTGTCCCACCCCTAGAGTGAACCCCTCTCTCTGTCTCACCACCAGAGTGAGCCCATCTCTCTTTCCCATCCCTAGAGTGAACCCCTCTCTCTGTCCCACCCCTACAGTGAGTCCCTCTCTCTGTCCCACCCCTAGAGTGAGCCCCTCTCTCTGCCCCATCCGTAGAGTGAGCCCCTCTCTCTGTCCCATCCCTAGAGTGAACCCCTCTCTCTGTCCCACCACTTCAGTGAGTTCATCTCTCTGTCCAACCCCTTGAGTGAACCCCTCTCTCTGTCCCATCCGTAGAGTGAGCCCCTCTCTCTGTCCCACCCCTAGAGTGAGCCCATCTCTCTGTCCCATCCCTAGAGTTAGCCCCTCTCTCTGTCCCATCCGTAGAGTGAGCCCCTCTCTCTGTCCCACCCCTTGAGTGAACCCCTCTCTCTGTCCCATCCGTAGAGTGAGCCCCTCTCTCTGTCCCACCCCTAGAGTGAGTCCCTCTCTCTGTCCCACCCCTAGAGTCAACCCCTCTCTCTGTCCCACCCCCAGAGTGAGCCCATCTCTCTGTCCCATCCCTAGAGTGAACCCCTCTCTCTGTCCCACCCCTTGAGTGAGTCCCTCTCTCTGTCCCACCCCTAGAGTGAACCCCTCTCTCTGTCCCACCCCCAGAGTGAGCCCATCTCTCTGTCCCATCCCTAGAGTGAACCTCTCTCTCTGTCCCACCCCTAGAGTGCGCCCCTCTCCCTGTCCCACCCCTAGAGTGAACCCCTCTCTCTGTCCCACCCCTGGAGTGAACCCCTCTCCCTGTCCCACCCCTAGAGTGAGTCACTCTCTCTGTCCCATCCCTAGAGAGAACCCCTCTCTCTGTCCACCCCTTGAGTGAGTCCCTCTCTCTGTCCCACCCCTAGAGTGAACCCCTCTCTCTGTCCTACCCCCAGAGTGAGCCCATCACTCTGTCCCATCCCTGGAGTGAGCCCCTCTATCTGTCCCACCCCCAGAGTGAGCCCATCTCTCTGTCCCACCCCTAAAGTGTACTCCTCTTTGTCCCCTCCGTAGAGAGTAAATTGCAGACATCCACAACAGCTTCGACAACCAACCCGGAGACCAACCCACCCAACCATATGACGAACAGTCTCCCCCCTGAACACCCTTAACGACTGGAACCCAATCTCCACTGAAGACACCATCCGCCTGATGAACTCCATCCACTCAGGATCCCCCACAGACCCATGTCCTCACCACATCTTCAACAAAGCAGACTCCGTCATAGCACCGCACCTCCGAGACGTCATCAACTGCTCCTTCAACTCCGCCACCTTCCCGGAAAGCTGGAAACACGCTGAACTCACCGCCCTTCTGAAAAAACCCACAGCGGACCCCACCGAACTCAAAAATTACCGCCCCATATCACTCCTTCCTTTCCCGGCCAAAGTCATCGAGAAAGCTGTCAACAACCAGCTCGCCGCTTTCCTCGAAGCCAACAAATCCCTCGACTCCTCACAATCTGGCTTCCGAGCAAAACACAGCACTGAGACCGCCCTCATCGCAGCAACAGACGACATTCGAACTCTACTGGACAATGGAGACACAGTCGCCCTCATCCTCCTCGACCTCTCCGCAGCCTTCGACACAGTCTGCCACAGCACCCTTTTACAACGCCTCAGAAACACCGGAATACAAGGAAAAGCACTCGAATGGATCACCTCGTTCCTCACCGGAAGAACCCAGAGAGTCCGCCTTCCACCATTCAAGTCCGAGGCCTCTGAAGTCATCTGTGGCGTACCACAAGGATCTTCACTCAGCCCCACCCTCTTCAACGTATACATGAGCCCCCTCGCGGCCATCGCACGCCTACACAACCTCAACATCATCTCTTACGCGGATGACACTCAACTGATCCTTTCTCTCACCAATGTCCCCAGCACCGCCAAAACTAACCTACACGAAGGAATGAAAGAAGTTGCCGAATGGATGAAACACAGCCGTCTGAAACTGAATTCAGATAAAACTGAAGTCCTCATCTTAGGTACATCCCCCTCTGCATGGGACGACTCTTGGTGGCCCGAAGCCCTTGGAAAAGCACCCATCCCGACAGACCACGCACGGAACCTAGGCGTTATCCTGGATTCTTCACTTTCAATGAACAGACAAGTCAGCGCTGTATCCTCATCCTGCTTCAACATTCTTCGCATGCTCAAAAAAACATTTCGCTGGATCCCCACCGAAACCAGAAAAACAGTCACCCATGCTCTGGTCACGAGCCGACTGGACTACGGAAATACCCTCTACGCAGGTACTACCGCTAAACTCCAGAAGAAACTCCAACGAATCCAAAACGCCTCAGCCAGGATCATATTAGACATCCCGCGTAACGAACACATCTCTGGTCACCTGAAAGACCTCCACTGGCTACCCGTCAATAAGAGGATCACTTTCCGACTGCTTACCCACGCACACAAATCACTCTACGACATCGGACCAGAATGCCTCAACTCACGACTGTCCTTCTACACCCCCTCCCGCCAACTACGTTCTTCCAGCCAAGCCCTCGCCACTGTACCTCGCATTAACAAGACAACCATGGGAGGCAGATCCTTCTCATACCTGGCTGCTAAAACATGGAACTCACTCCCCACTTACCTTCGCCTTACCCAGAACCACCTAGCATTCAGAAAACAACTTAAAACGTGGATATTTGACAAGTAATCCCCTTACCCTCCCTAAGCGCCTTGAGACCCTCTGGGTATGTAGTGCGCTATATAAATTCTTTGACTTGACTTGACTCTCTCTGTCCCACCCCTTGAGTGAACCCCTCTCTCTGTCCCACCCCTTGAGTGAACCCCTCTCTCTGTCTCACCACCAGAGTGAGCCCATCTCTCTTTCCCATCCCTAGAGTGAACCCCTCTCTCTGTCCCACCCCTACAGTGAACCCCTCTCTCTGTCTCACCACCAGAGTGAGCCCATCTCTCTTTCCCATCCCTAGAGTGAACCCCTCTCTCTGTCCCATCCGTAGAGTGAGCCCCTCTCTGTCCCTCCCCTAGAGTAAGCCCCTCTCTCTGTCCCACCCCTACAGTGAGTCCCTCTCTCTGTCCCACCCCTAGAGTGAGCCCATCTCTCTTTCCCATCCCTAGAGTGAACCCCTCTCTCTATCCCATCCGTAGAGTGAGCCCCTCTCTGTCCCTCCCCTAGAGTAAGCCCCTCTCTCTGTCCCACCCCTACAGTGAGTCCCTCTCTCTGTCCCACCCCTAGAGTGAGCCCCTCTCTCTGTCCCAACCTTAGAGTGAACACCTCCCCCTGTCCCAACCCTAGAGTGAAGTCCTCTCTCTGTCCCATCCCTAGAGTGAACCCCTCTCTCTGTCCCACCCCTTGAGTGAGTCCCTCTCTCTGTCCCACCCCTAGAGTGAACCCCTCTCTCTGTCCCACCCCTAGAGTGAGCCCCTCTCTCTGTCCCATCCGTAGAGTGAGCCCCTCTCTCTGTCCCACCCCTTGAGTGAACCCCTCTCTCTGTCCCATCCGTAGAGTGAACCCCTCTCTCTGCCCCACCCCTAGAGTGAGTCCCTCTCTCTGTCCCATCCCAAGAGTGAACCCCTCTCTCTGTCCCACCCCTAGAGTGAACCCCTCTCTCTGTCTCACCACCAGAGTGAGCCCATCTCTCTTTCCCATCCCTAGAGTGAACCCCTCTCTCTGTCCCACCCCTACAGTGAACCCCTCTCTCTGTCTCACCACCAGAGTGAGCCCATCTCTCTTTCCCATCCCTAGAGTGAACCCCTCTCTCTGTCCCACCCCTACAGTGAGTCCCTCTCTCTGTCCCACCCCTAGAGTGAGCCCCTCTCTCTGCCCCATCCGTAGAGTGAGCCCCTCTCTCTGTCCCATCCCTAGAGTGAACCCCTCTCTCTGTCCCACCCCTAGAGTGAACCCCTCTCCCTGTCCCACCCCTAGAGTGAGTCACTCTCTCTGTCCCATCTCTAGAGTGAACCCCTCTCTCTGTCCACCCCTTGAGTGAGTCCCTCTCTCTGTCCCACCCCTAGAGTGAACCCCTCTCTCTGTCCTACCCCCAGAGTGAGCCCATCACTCTGTCCCATCCCTAGAGTGAGCCCCTCTATCTGTCCCACCCCCAGAGTGAGCCCATCTCTCTGTCCCATCCCTAGAGTGAGTCCCTCTCTATGTCCCACCCCTAGAGTGAACCTCTCTCTCTGTCCCACCCCTAAAGTGAGTCCCTCTCTCTGTCCCACCCCTAGAGTGTAATCCTCTCTGTCCCCTCCGTAGAGTGAGCCCCTCTCTCTGTCCCACCCCTTGAGTGAACCCCTCTCTCTGTCCCACCCCTTGAGTGAACCCCTCTCTATCCCATCCGTAGAGTGAGCCCCTCTCTGTCCCTCCCTTAGAGTAAGCCCCTCTCCCTGTCCCACCCCTAGAGTGAACCCCTCTCTCTGTCCCACCCCTAGAGTGAACCCTTCTCCCTGTCCCACCCCTAGAGTGAACCCCTCTCTCTGTCCCACCCCTAGAGTGAACCCTTCTCCCTGTCCCACCCCTAGAGTGAGCCCCTATCTCTGTCCCACCCCTAGAGTGAGCCCCTCTCTCTGTCCCACCCCTAGAGTGAGCCCCTCCCTCTGTCCCACCCCTAGAGTGAGTCCCTCTCTCTGTCCCCCCCTAGAGTGAACCCTTCTCCCTGTCCCACCCCTAGAGTGAACCCCTCTCTCTGTCCCACCCCTAGAGTGAACCCTTCTCCCTGTCCCACCCCTAGAGTGAGGCCCTCTCTCTGTCCCACCCCTAGAGTGAGCCCCTCTCTCTGTCCCACCCCTAGAGTGAGCCCCTCCCTCTGTCCCACCTCTAGAGTGAGTCCCTCTCTCTGTCCCACCCCTAGAGTGAGCCCCTCTCTCTGTCCCACCCCTAGAGTGAGCCCCTCTCTCCGTCCCACCCCTAGAGTGAGCCCCTCTCCCTGTCCCACCCCTCGAGTGAACCCTTCTCTCTGTCCCATCCCTAGAGTGAACCCATCTCTCTGTCCCACCCCTAGAGTGAGCCCCTCTCTCTGTCCCACCCCTAGAGTGAACCCCTCTCTCTGTCCCACCCCTAGAGTGAACCCCTCTCTATGTCCCACCCCTAGAGTGAGCCCCTCTCCCTGTCCCACTCCTAGAGTGAACCCTTCTCCCTGTCCCATCCCTAGAGTGAACCCCTCTCTCTGTCCCACCCCTAGAGTGAGCCCCTCTCTCTGTCCCACCCCTAGAGTGAACCCCTCTCTCTGTCCCACCCGTAGAGTGAGCCCCTCTCTCTGTACCACCCCTAGAGTAATCCCTCTCTCTGTCCCACCCCTAGAGTGAGCCCCTCTCTCTGTCCCACCCCTAGAGTGAGCCCCTCTCTCTGTCCCATCCCTAGAGTGAACCCCTCTCTCTGTCCCACCCCTAGAGTGAGCCCCTCTCTTTGTCCCACCCCTAGAGTGAACCCCTCTCTCTGTCCTACCCCCAGAGTGAGCCCATCACTCTGTCCCATCCCTAGAGTGAGCGCCTCTATCTGTCCCACCCCCATAGTGAGCCCATCTCTCTGTCCCATCCCTAGAGTGAGTCCCTCTCTATGTCCCACCCCTAGAGTGAACCTCTCTCTCTGTCCCACCCCTAAAGTGAGTCCCTCTCTCTGTCCCACCCCTAGAGTGTACTCCTCTCTGTCCCCTCCGTAGAGTGAGCCCCTCTCTCTGTCCCACCCCTTGAGTGAACCCCTCTCTCTGTCCCACCCCTTGAGTGAACCCCTCTCTCTATCCCATCCGTAGAGTGAGCCCCTCTCTGTCCCTCCCCTAGAGTAAGCCCCTCTTCCTGTCCCACCCCTAGAGTGAACCCCTCTCTCTTTCCCACCCCTAGAGTGAACCCTTCTCCCTGTCCCACCCCTAGAGTGAACCCCTCTCTCTGTCCCACCCCTAGAGTGAGCCCCTCTCCCTGTCCCACCCCTAGAGTGAGCCCATCTCTCTGTCCCATCCCTAGAGTGAACCCCTCTCTCTGTCCCACCCCTACAGTGAGTCCCTCACTCTGCCCAACCCCTAGAGTGAGCCCCTCTCTCTGTCTCATCCGTAGAGTGAGCCCCTCTCTCTGTCCCACCCCTTGAGTGAACCCCTCTCTTTGTCCCATCCGTAGAGTGAGCCCCTCTCTCTGTCCCACCCCTAGAGTTAGTCCCTCTCTCTGTCCCATCCCTAGAGTGAACCCTTCTCCCTGTCCCACCCCTAGAGTGAACCCTTCTCCCTGTCCCACCCCTAGAGTGAGCCCCTATCTCTGTCCCACCCCTAGAGTGAGCCCCTCTCTCTGTCCCACCCCTAGAGTGAGCCCCTCCCTCTGTCCCACCCCTAGAGTGAGTCCCTCTCTCTGTCCCCCCCTAGAGTGAACCCTTCTCCCTGTCCCACCCCTAGAGTGAACCCCTCTCTCTGTCCCACCCCTAGAGTGAACCCTTCTCCCTGTCCCACCCCTAGAGTGAGGCCCTCTCTCTGTCCCACCCCTAGAGTGAGCCCCTCTCTCTGTCCCACCCCTAGAGTGAGCCCCTCCCTCTGTCCCACCTCTAGAGTGAGTCCCTCTCTCTGTCCCACCCCTAGAGTGAGCCCCTCTCTCTGTCCCACCCCTAGAGTGAGCCCCTCTCTCCGTCCCACCCCTAGAGTGAGCCCCTCTCCCTGTCCCACCCCTCGAGTGAACCCTTCTCTCTGTCCCATCCCTAGAGTGAACCCATCTCTCTGTCCCACCCCTAGAGTGAGCCCCTCTCTCTGTCCCACCCCTAGAGTGAACCCCTCTCTCTGTCCCACCCCTAGAGTGAACCCCTCTCTATGTCCCACCCCTAGAGTGAGCCCCTCTCCCTGTCCCACTCCTAGAGTGAACCCTTCTCCCTGTCCCATCCCTAGAGTGAACCCCTCTCTCTGTCCCACCCCTAGAGTGAGCCCCTCTCTCTGTCCCACCCCTAGAGTGAACCCCTCTCTCTGTCCCACCCGTAGAGTGAGCCCCTCTCTCTGTACCACCCCTAGAGTAATCCCTCTCTCTGTCCCACCCCTAGAGTGAGCCCCTCTCTCTGTCCCACCCCTAGAGTGAGCCCCTCTCTCTGTCCCATCCCTAGAGTGAACCCCTCTCTCTGTCCCACCCCTAGAGTGAGCCCCTCTCTTTGTCCCACCCCTAGAGTGAACCCCTCTCTCTGTCCTACCCCCAGAGTGAGCCCATCACTCTGTCCCATCCCTAGAGTGAGCGCCTCTATCTGTCCCACCCCCATAGTGAGCCCATCTCTCTGTCCCATCCCTAGAGTGAGTCCCTCTCTATGTCCCACCCCTAGAGTGAACCTCTCTCTCTGTCCCACCCCTAAAGTGAGTCCCTCTCTCTGTCCCACCCCTAGAGTGTACTCCTCTCTGTCCCCTCCGTAGAGTGAGCCCCTCTCTCTGTCCCACCCCTTGAGTGAACCCCTCTCTCTGTCCCACCCCTTGAGTGAACCCCTCTCTCTATCCCATCCGTAGAGTGAGCCCCTCTCTGTCCCTCCCCTAGAGTAAGCCCCTCTTCCTGTCCCACCCCTAGAGTGAACCCCTCTCTCTTTCCCACCCCTAGAGTGAACCCTTTTCCCTGTCCCACCCCTAGAGTGAACCCCTCTCTCTGTCCCACCCCTAGAGTGAGCCCCTCTCCCTGTCCCACCCCTAGAGTGAGCCCATCTCTCTGTCCCATCCCTAGAGTGAACCCCTCTCTCTGTCCCACCCCTACAGTGAGTCCCTCACTCTGCCCAACCCCTAGAGTGAGCCCCTCTCTCTGTCTCATCCGTAGAGTGAGCCCCTCTCTCTGTCCCACCCCTTGAGTGAACCCCTCTCTTTGTCCCATCCGTAGAGTGAGCCCCTCTCTCTGTCCCACCCCTAGAGTTAGTCCCTCTCTCTGTCCCATCCCTAGAGTGAACCTCTCTCTCTGTCCCACCCCTTGAGTTAGTCCCTCTCTCTGTCCCACCCCTAGAGTGAACCCCCCTCTCTGTCCCCCCAGAGTGAGCCCATCTCTTTGTTCCATCCCTAGAGTGAACCCCTCTCTCTGTCCCACCCCTACAGTGAGTCCCTCTCTCTGTCCCACCCCTAGATTGAGCCCCTCTCTCTGTCCCATCCGTAGAGTGAGCCCCTCTTTCAGTCCGTCCACTAGAGAGAGACCCTCTCTCTGTCCCACGCCTAGAGTGAACACCTCTCCCTGTCCCAACCTTAAAGTGAACACCTCCCCCTGTCCCAACCCTAGAGTGAAGTCCTCTCTCTGTCCCATCCCTAGAGTGAACCCCTCTCCATCCCACCCTGTGAGTGAGTCCCTCTCTCTGTCCCACCCCTAGAGTGAACCCCTCTCTCTGTCCCACCCCTAGAGTGAGCCCCTCTCTCTGTCCCATCCGTAGAGTGAGTCCCTCTCTCTGTCCCACCCCTTGAGTGAACCCCTCTCTCTGTCCCATCCGTAGAGTGAACCCCTCTCTCAGTCCCACCCCTAGAGTGAGTCCCTCTCTCTGTACCATCTCTAGAGTGAACCCCTCTCTCTGTCCCACCCCTAGAGTGAACCCCTCTCTCTGTCTCACCACCAGAGTGAGCCCATCTCTCTTTCCCATCCCTAGAGTGAACCCCTCTCTCAGTCCCACCCCTACAGTGAGTCCCTCTCTCTGTCCCACCCCTAGAGTGAGCCCCTCTCTCTGCCCCATCCGTAGAGTGAGCCCCTCTCTCTGTCCCATCCCTAGAGTGAACCCCTCTCTCTGTCCCACCACTTCAGTGAGTTCATCTCTCTGTCCAACCCCTTGAGTGAACCCCTCTCTCTGTCCCATCCGTAGAGTGAGCCCCTCTCTCTGTCCCACCCCCAGAGTGAGCCCATCTCTCTGTCTCATCCCTAGAGTGAGTCCCTCTCTATGTCCCACCCCTAGAGTGAACCTCTCTCTCTGTCCCACCCCTAAAGTGAGTCCCTCTCTCTGTCCCACCCCTAGAGTGTACTCCTCTCTGTCCCCTCCGTAGAGTGAGCCCCTCTCTCTGTCCCACCCCTTGAGTGAACCCCTCTCTCTGTCCCACCCCTTGAGTGAACCCCTCTCTCTATCCCATCCGTAGAGTGAGCCTCTCTCTGTCCCTCCCCTAGAGTAAGCTCCTCTCTCTGTCCCACCCCTACAGTGAGTCCCTCTCTCTGTCCCACCCCTAGAGTGAGCCCCTCTCTCTGTCCCAACCTTAGAGTGAACACCTCCCCCTGTCCCAACCCTAGAGTGAAGTCCTCTCTCTGTCCCATCCCTAGAGTGAACCCCTCTCTCTGTCCCACCCCTTGAGTGAGTCCCTCTCTCTGTCCCACCCCTAGAGTGAACCCCTCTCTCTGTCCCACCCCTAGAGTGAGCCCCTCTCTCTGTCCCATCCGTGGAGTGAGCCCCTCTCTCTGTCCCACCCCTTGAGTGAACCCCTCTCTCTGTCCCATCCGTAGAGTGAACCCCTCTCTCTGCCCCACCCCTAGAGTGAGCCCCTCTCTCTGTCTCATCCGTAGAGTGAGCCCCTCTCTCTGTCCCACCCCTTGAGTGAACCCCTCTCTTTGTCCCATCCGTAGAGTGAGCCCCTCTCTCTGTCCCACCCCTAGAGTTAGTCCCTTTCTCTGTCCCATCCCTAGAGTGAACCTCTCTCTCTTTCCCACCCCTTGAGTTAGTCCCTCTCTCTGTCCCACCCCTAGAGTGAACCCCCCTCTCTGTCCCCCCCAGAGTGAGCCCATCTCTCTGTTCCATCCCTAGAGTGAACCCCTCTCTCTGTCCCACCCCTACAGTGAGTCCCTCTCTCTGTCCCACCCCTAGAGTGAGCCCCTCTCTCTGTCCCATCCGTAGAGTGAGCCCCTCTTTCAGTCCGTCCACTAGAGAGAGACCCTCTCTCTGTCCCACGCCTAGAGTGAACACCTCTCCCTGTCCCAACCTTAGAGTGAACACCTCCCCCTGTCCCAACACTAGAGTGAAGTCCTCTCTCTGTCCCATCCCTAGAGTGAACCCCTCTCTCTGTCCCACCCCTTGAGTGAGTCCCTCTCTCTGTCCCACCCCTAGAGTGAACCCCTCTCTCTGTCACAACCCCTAGAGTGAGCCCCTCTCTCTGTCCCATCCGTAGAGTGAGCCCCTCTCTCTGTCCCACCCCTTGAGTGAACCCCTCTCTCTGTCCCATCCGTAGAGTGAACCCCTCTCTCAGTCCCACCCCTAGAGTGAGTCCCTCTCCCTGTACCATCCCTAGAGTGAACCCCTCTCTCTGTCTCACCCCTAGAGTGAACCCCTCTCTCTGTCTCACCACCAGAGTGAGCCCATCTCTCTTTCCCATCCCTAGAGTGAACCCCTCTCTCTGTCCCACCCCTACAGTGAGTCCCTCTCTCTGTCCCACCCCTAGAGTGAGCCCCTCTCTCTGCCCCATCCGTAGAGTGAGCCCCTCTCTCTGTCCCATCCCTAGAGTGAACCCCTCTCTCTGTCCCACCACTTCAGTGAGTTCATCTCTCTGTCGAACCCCTTGAGTGAACCCCTCTCTCTGTCCCATCCGTAGAGTGAGCCCCTCTCTCTGTCCCACCCCCAGAGTGAGCCCATCTCTCTGTCTCATCCCTAGAGTGAGTCCCTCTCTATGTCCCACCCCTAGAGTGAACCTCTCTCTCTGTCCCACCCCTAAAGTGAGTCCCTCTCTCTGTCCCACCCCTAGAGTGTACTCCTCTCTGTCCCCTCCGTAGAGTGAGCCCCTCTCTCTGTCCCACCCCTTGAGTGAACCCCTCTCTCTGTCCCACCCCTTGAGTGAACCCCTCTCTCTATCCCATCCGTAGAGTGAGCCCCTCTCTGTCCCTCCCCTAGAGTAAGCCCCTCTCTCTATCCCACCCCTACAGTGAGTCCCTCTCTCTGTCCCACCCCTAGAGTGAGCCCCTCTCTCTGTCCCAACCTTAGAGTGAACACCTCCCCCTGTCCCAACCCTAGAGTGAAGTCCTCTCTCTGTCCCATCCCTAGAGTGAACCCCTCTCTCTGTCCCACCCCTTGAGTGAGTCCCTCTCTCTGTCCCACCCCTAGAGTGAACCCCTCTCTCTGTCCCACCCCTAGAGTGAGCCCCTCTCTCTGTCCCATCCGTGGAGTGAGCCCCTCTCTCTGTCCCACCCCTTGAGTGAACCCCTCTCTCTGTCCCATCCGTAGAGTGAACCCCTCTCTCTGCCCCACCCCTAGAGTGAGTCCCTCTCTCTGTCCCATCCCTAGAGTGAACCCCTCTCTCTGTCCCACCCCTAGAGTGAACCCCTCTCTCTGTCTCACCACCAGAGTGAGCCCATCTCTCTTTCCCATCCCTAGAGTGAACCCCTCTCTCTGTCCCACCCCTACAGTGAACCCCTCTCTCTGTCTCACCACCAGAGTGAGCCCATCTCTCTTTCCCATCCCTAGAGTGAACCCCTCTCTCTGTCCCACCCCTACAGTGAGTCCCTCTCTCTGTCCCACCCCTAGAGTGAGCCCCTCTCTCTGCCCTATCCGTAGAGTGAGCCCCTCTCTCTGTCCCATCCCTAGAGTGAACCCCTCTCTCTGTCCCACCCCTAGAGTGAACCCCTCTCCCTCTCCCACCCCTAGAGTGAGTCACTCGCTCTGTCCCATCCCTAGAGTGAACCCCTCTCTCTGTCCACCCCTTGAGTGAGTCCCTCTCTCTGTCCCACCCCTAGAGTGAACCCCTCTCTCTGTCCTACCCCCAGAGTGAGCCCATCACTCTGTCCCATCCCTAGAGTGAGCCCCTCTATCTGTCCCACCCCCAGAGTGAGCCCATCTCTCTGTCCCATCCCTAGAGTGAGTCCCTCTCTATGTCCCACCCCTAGAGTGAACCTCTCTCTCTGTCCCACCCCTAAAGTGAGTCCCTCTCTCTGTCCCACCCCTAGAGTGTAATCCTCTCTGTCTCCTCCGTAGAGTGAGCCCCTCTCTCTGTCCCACCCCTTGAGTGAACCCCTCTCTCTGTCCCACCCCTTGAGTGAACCCCTCTCTATCCCATCCGTAGAGTGAGCCCCTCTCTGTCCCTCCCCTAGAGTAAGCCCCTCTCCCTGTCCCACCCCTATAGTGAACCCCTCTCTCTGTCCCACCCCTAGAGTGAACCCTTCTCCCTGTCCCACCCCTAGAGTGAACCCCTCTCTCTGTCCCACCCCTAGAGTGAGCCCCTCTCTCTGTCCCACCCCTAGAGTGAGCCCCTCTCTCTGTCCACCCCTAGAGTGAGTCCCTCTCTCTGTCCCCCCTAGAGTGAACCCTTCTCCCTGTCCCACCCCTAGAGTGAACCCCTCTCTCTGTCCCACCCCTAGAATGAACCCTTCTCCCTGTCCCACCCCTAGAGTGAGCCCCTCTCTCTGTCCCACCCCTAGAGTGAGCCCCTCTCTCTGTCCCACCCCTAGAGTGAGCCCCTCCCTCTGTCCCACCCCTAGAGTGAGTCCCTCTCTCTGTCCCACCCCTAGAGTGAGCCCCTCTCTCTGTCCCACCCCTAGAGTGAGCCCCTCTCTCCGTCCCACCCCTAGAGTGAGCCCCTCTCCCTGTCCCACCCCTCGAGTGAACCCTTCTCTCTGTCCCATCCCTAGAGTGAACCCATCTCTCTGTCCCACCCCTAGAGTGAGCCCCTCTCTCTGTACCACCCCTAGAGTAATCCCGCTCTCTGTCCCACCCCTAGAGTGAGCCCCTCTCTCTGTCCCACCCCTAGAGTGAGCCCCTCTTTCTGTCCCATCCCTAGAGTGAACCCCTCTCTCTGTCCCACCCCTAGAGTGAGCCCCTCTCTTTGTCCCACCCCTAGAGTGAACCCCTCTCTCTGTCCTACCCCCAGAGTGAGCCCATCACTCTGTCCCATCCCTAGAGTGAGCCCCTCTATCTGTCCCACCCCCATAGTGAGCCCATCTCTCTGTCCCATCCCTAGAGGGAGTCCCTCTCTATGTCCACCCCTAGAGTGAACCTCTCTCTCTGTCCCACCCCTAAAGTGAGTCCCTCTCTCTGTCCCACCCCTAGAGTGTACTCCTCTCTGTCCCCTCCGTAGAGTGAGCCCCTCTCTCTGTCCCACCCCTTGAGTGAACCCCTCTCTCTGTCCCACCCCTTGAGTGAACCCCTCTCTCTATCCCATCCGTAGAGTGAGCCCCTCTCTGTCCCTCCCCTAGAGTAAGCCCCTCTCCCTGTCCCACCCCTAGAGTGAACCCCTCTCTCTGTCCCACCCCTAGAGTGAACCCTTCTCCCTGTCCCACCCCTAGAGTGAACCCCTCTCTCTGTCCCACCCCTAGAGTGAGCCCCTCTCCCTGTCCCATCCCTAGAGTGAACCCCTCTCTCTGTCCCACCCCTAGAGTGAGCCCCTCTCTCTGTCCCACCCCTAGAGTGAGCCCCTCTCTCTGTCCCACCCCTAGAGTGAGCCCCTCTCTCTGTCCCACCCCTAGAGTGAGCCCCTCTCTCTGTCCCACCCCTAGAGTGAGCCCCTCTCTCTGTCCCATCCCTAGAGTGAACCCCTCTCTCTGTCCCATCCCTAGAGTGAGCCCCTCTCTCTGTCCCATCCCTAGAGTGAGCCCCTCTCTCTGTCCCATCCCTAGAGTGAACCTCTCTCTGTCCCATCCGTAAAGTGAGACCCTCTCTCTGCCCCACCCCTAGAGTGAGCCCCTCTCTCTGTCCCATCCCTAGAGTGAGCCCCTCTCTCTGTCCCACCCCTAGAGTGAGCCCCTCTCTCTGTACCACCCCTAGAGTGAGCCCCTCTCTCTGTCCCACCCCTAGAGTGAACCCCTCTCTTTCCCACCCCTAGAGTGAGCCCCTCTCTCTGTACCAGCCCTAGAGTGAGCCCCTCTCTCAGTCCCACCCCTAGAGTGAACCTCTATCTGTCCCATCCCTAGAGTGAGCCCCTCTCTCTGTCCCACCCCTAGAATGAGCCCCTCTCTCTGTCCCACCCCTAGAGTGAACCCCTCTCTCTGTCCCATCCCTAGAGTGAGCCCCTCTCTCTGTCCCACCCCTAGAGTGAGCCCCTCACTCTGCCCCATCCCTAGAGTGAGCCCCTCTCTCGGCCCCACCCCCAGAGTGAGCCCCTCTCTGTCTTCAGGGGCGCCCCCTTACCGTGCCCGAGGCCCCCCAGCAGCAGGGGGAGCAGGAGCCCCAGGGCTCCCCGATGCTGCCCCATGTCCGTCGCTCTGTCCTCTCTAGCGCTGCCTCCTCCCCCTCGAGGCGCTCCTTCTCCTGGCTCGAGTCCCGGCACTTTGGAATGTGTGACATCACTCTGCAGGGCGAGGGGCGTGGGGCGGACCCCCCCCCCCCTCCCCAGGCCTCACAGCAGGAGAGGGGGGGAGGAGCCGCTCCTCCTTTCAACACTGACTGTTAACGCTTCTAGCGCCCCGAAGACACCCACGCTAGAGACCAGAGACCCCACCCTGTACCTCCACAGGACCCCCCCTCTGCACCCCCACAGGACCCCCAGAAGCCCCCCAGGGCCTCTGCACCCCCACAGAGCCCCCTCCCCCTCTGCACCCCCACAGGAGCCCTCTGCACCCCTACAGGAGCCCCCCCCCCCATTAATACAAAGCCCCTCTGGCCTTTACGCCGCTGCCTTCCTTGAACCCCGACAATCTCAGAGTTTTGAAGTGAAAGTAAAATAAGTTCTTTTTTTATATAAAGATTAGAGGTGTTTTCGTGAAGTGCATCCCAGGGGGTCCAGGGTCTGGATCTCTGCAGGGTCTGCCTTTCATCCTTCGAGGGTTGATCACATGAGCGCTGTTGGGCTCGTCAATAGGAACCCTCCTCATGTCCAGCTCTATGAGGCCTCAGAGCGTGGCTCGAAGCGCTTCATAAGCACAGGCAGGGCTCCTATTGGTTAAGGTTTTGAAGGTTCGTACAGCCTGAACTCGCCCCAAACATAGTGGAGCCCTGAGCTCGCGCTCCATCAGGCAGGATCATGCGGCCTTTTTTGTTGTTGTTCTTTTTAGGCGCAGAAAGATTAAGGGGCAGATTTACAACAAAGTAACGCAGGCGCGGCAAGTCATTGTGCTGCGCCGTCCTGCGTTAGTTCGGAAAGAACAGAGATGCGACATATTTACAAGAATATGCCGCATCTCTGTGCTTCCCCTGCGCTGGCACCTAAAGTGCGGCCATGCGCCGGCGCAGGCACCTTTGCACCCTGGTGCAAGGATGCCTGCGTCGTGGGGAGATTGTTTTTGTGCAGGAAGGTGCCCCCTCCGGCACTAAAGCAAATCACAAGAGCCTTTTTCCTCCTTCAATGTGTGCTGTAGAATGAGGAAAAAACGAGGAGAAATTAAAACAATTCTCCTCGTTGCGCCTCGCCACACCCCCTCTAGGGTGGCGTAGTATTCACACGCATCTCCAGATTGATGATCTCTCATGAATCAGGAGATGTGTCTTGTTCCATGGGTGTTGCGTGGGAACACGCACAGTGACACCATGGAACGCCCCTTCCACGCACTGTGCTGCGTGTGAAGGGGCCATATTTACAAGGAGCGGAAAAGTCACGCAGGGTGGCTTTTCCTCTCCTTGTAAATATGGAAGAACCCCCTGCCACCAGTACGTCATGAAAAGTGACGTAGTGGTGGAGCAGGGTGCTTTTAAATCTGCCTCAAAGGGATTTGCCCAGAATCACAGGATGTTGAGCCGATACCAAGACTTGAACCGGGTTCCCAAGTTCCAAAGTCAACATCTCTCTCCATTATGCCACATCCTCTCTCTTAGATAAAATACTGTGCACAGTATGTGGAGAAGCTGGTAACTCTCCTAACTAAATGTATGGTCAGAAAAATACATCTAACTCGCCGGACTGCTTGCTGATAATCCAAATGTATTGTGTCAAAGTGCTCTGAAGTGGTTGAAAAGGCTTGCTGGATACTAAACAAACAATGTACTATATAAGGCTTCAAAGCAGAGAGGCAACAGAGGTCAAGAGAAACACCTCAAAAAATGTGTCTGAGCCTTACTGGGAGCCTTGAAACAGATATATCTCCTCCTTTCTACGGTTTGGTCTCGCCTACGCTGCGCGCATGCTCTGCCTAGGAGAGAGATCTTTAGCCATCAGCAAAGCTTTGGGGGGAAAGATGTGCACGCGTTACATTGGCAACGCGTGCACATCTGGCGATTTCCTTGCGGGAGCGCGCCAGCGCCATATGGTGGCGCCATATGTTTGCAGGCTCCTGCAAGGGAATCACGCAGCCCCCCGCCCCTGCTGCCGCGCTTGTTTGTGTAGTTCGTGAAATGGCATTCGCGAGTGAAAGGCAACAGTGGTTCCTTTGCCCTTTCTGAAGTAGGCTTCTCCACGGCCAGGTGTTGGTGTCTCAAAGCATGCTTGCCTCACTACAAAAAAAACCACGACGGAAGCCAGGGTATTCTCTTTACAGCTGCAGCGCATTTGCTTGTGTTTTACAGGAGTAAAACTATTTAAACTCATTTCAATAAAACCTCACCTCTTGCGAGAAACTTCAATCATAGAGCGGGGGGTATGATTTCTCAATGCCACAGTCGCACAGTAAAGCATGTAAACTGTCTCACCTCAGTACCTGCAGGAAACAGTTAATGATTTGACAAAGAGGAAAACATAATACTTTTCAGGTGAATTTGTTTTAAAAGGCATACAAAATGAACTGACATGTGAAATATGCGCTACAAAGGCAACGAAAGGCACACGAACTATAGACCAATCTCACTGTGCAACACAGGGGATTGAATTGCTGGAGTATGTCATCTTACGTCAGTGATGACTGGCGACGGGCACTCGGTGGCAGGACTTTGGCACAGTTTGCTGAAAACACCCTTGCCACTATGGTTTTCACACCACACGCACTGGTACTTGGGCTCGGCAGCAGAGCACAGACTGCAGTCACTTCGGCCACAAAAGAAGTTGTATAAACTCACTGGAAAAACAACACAATCATTTAAACTTTTGCAAGTAGCTTTTGTAAGCGGTTTATATGGTGAATAAATTCAAGGACAAGTCTAGGACCTCGAAGTTAGTGGTAAAAAAATAACTGTTAAAGTAAAGAAAGGCAAAGGCAGGGTGGTGAGGTCACGGAATGAGTAATGAAGACACTACCCACACCAGGCCGAGCACCGTCCCGCAAAACACTCACTTACATCATGTTGGACCCGGCCTCGTGGCATGGCCCCACTCCTCCCGCATGGCGGGACCTGGACGACCTCGACCCCTGTCCTCCGGCCTAGGGCGACACTCTCCACCCTTCGCGAGAGCCGCCCCTCCGGACAACCGCCGGCTCTCCCCCTCTGGAACTCGGCAACCCCTACTCGCCCCACTCTGCTGGTCCGACCCCTATCCCAGACCACCATCTCAGACCCCGACTCCATCTTGGACCCTCCACGACCAGGCCCTGTGGCCTCGGCCCGACCTCGGCCGCGGACCCAGCGAAGCCCCGACATCGAGGCACCAAGATCCAACCAGGTGGTAAAGCGGCCACTTGACGGATCAATGAGGATGAAGAGTTTCGATGGCCCTCCAGCCGTCCCCCGATGCCTGGTTTCGATCGCCTCCGGCCTCCCTGGGCGCTGGCTCCACCCCCTGCTGGGTGTCTGGACACTCTCATCCCGGCCCCTTTGACCCCCAGGTGCGAGGGTCCGGATATCACAGAACACCAGACCTATATCTGGGGCAGCTCTGGAGCAGGTCGGCAGTTGTATCCTGGAGTCGAGAGACACCGAGACGAACTCATCTACGTAGAACCCGTAACCACCTTTGGAGCCCTGCTGGCGCTGCCGCGGCTCATCTTCGCTGAAACCATCTTTGGAGCCCTGCTGGCGCTGCCGCGGCCCACCTTCGCTGAAACCACCTTTGGAGCCCTGCTGGCGCTGCCGCGGCCCATCTTCGCTGAAACCATCTTTGGAGCCCTGCTGGCGCTGCGGCGGCCCATCTTTGCTGAAACCATCTTTGGAGCCCTGCTGGTGCTGCCGCGGCCCATCATCGCTGAAACCATCTTTGGAGCCCTGCTGGCGCTGCCGCGGCCCATCTTCGTTGAAACCATCTTTGGAGCCCTGCTGGCGCTGCCGCAGCCCATCTTCGCTGAAACCATCTTCGGAGCCCTGCTGGCGCTGCCGCGGCCGAACCCTGAGGAACCCCCCAGCTCGAGGATTGAGAGCTGAGCGTAGGGTATCCCTGTACCAGGCTGGTACCAAGACTGTCCCGCTACCCACTTCCCTCAGTGACTAAGCCTGAAAGGATCCTTTAATCCAGTTGAACCTGTATCGCTACGATTACCTGCCTTAATTGTTGATAAATACGTTAAGAATCTATCCTTGTGTGGTGTCCGTCTGTAGTGGTGTGATTGCTCGTCGGTACGATCCTAGGGGAGGAACCTCGCCAGGAGGCCTCTCGACTTCGCTCGGCCAAATCTAAGATCCCGTTTCTAACATTGGTGGCAGGCGGTGCGATCCGAGCCGACGCAGATCGTACAGAGAGTAACTCGCCCACTACGAACAGAAACACACTACGACCATGACTACCAAAGAAATCAGACCGACCTCAGAGTTCCAGATGGAACGGTTGGAATACTATAGCCACAAAGAGTTGAAGCAATTCTGCAAGGACCTGGGCATCGCTACCACTGGACTAAGCACCAAAGACGATCTCAAGCAGGCCCTGCAAACATGGGTGGAGACAGGAGCGACGCCACCCCAGAACGAAGGCATCACGATCCCCGATATGCACCCACAGAACATCGCAACCTTAGCGGAGGAGAGAAACACGGGCCTCTCCCACGAGGATGCCCGAGAACGAGAAAGAAGCCGGCTCCACGAATTGGAGCTGGCTAGACTCCGCTTAGATGGAGAACTACAACTGGCCGAAAAAAGATAGCCCTTGAGCAACTACGGCTACAGGGAGACCTGGAAGAGAAAAGAAGGCAGAGGGATTTAGAGGAGAAGAAGCTCGCGTACGAGCACAAGCGCGGGTTAAAGGAACTGGAGATTAAGGCTAAAAACGGGGAAACCGGCGCCTCCGGGAGCCGGAGCACCCCTCCTCCTACAGACACAAAGGTCCACATCCCCAAAGATGTCGTCAGAGAGTACTATAAAAATGACAACATCCAGCAATGGTTTAAGGCCTACGAGGTAGCCATGACCTCGCACCGAGTACCACAAAAAGACTGGGGTGCCGGGTTGTGGGGGAGGTTCGTCAATGAGGGGAGAGACGCCCTGCTACAGCTCCCCGACAGGGCCGGACTGGCCATAGCGGGCACCGGGCGTTTCCCCGGTAGGCCGCTAGGGTGGGGCCGGTTTTGGGCCCCTGGGGGGCCGTTTTTGTTACCGGGGTCGGCAATGTCGGCCCCGGTAACAAAATCGGCCGAAACCGGCCGTCGCAAACTGCTCACCTGCACTCCCCCTGTCCCCTGGGGGGGGGGGGGGGGGCAGCTGAGCAGTTTGCCAGGGCCGGTTTCTGTTCTCAGTCCGGCCCTGCTCCCCGACGCAGAGATGACCTCGTACGAACACATGAAAGCCGCCCTCCTTACTCGCTATGGGCTCACCCTCGAGATGTACCGGCAGCAATTCCGAGACTGCAAGAGGATCCCCGGTACCACCTGGGTGGAGTATGTGAACTTCTATAGTAGAGCCTTAGAGGGGTGGATCAAAGGCAGCCAAGTCACCACCTACGAGCAGCTGTTCAACCTCATTGTATGGGAACACCTCTCCAACAACTGTTTTGGCGAACTCAGGCAGCATCTCCTCGACAGCAAACTGACCGAGCCATGTAAACTCGCCATCGAAGCCGATCGATAGGAGAGCACCCGGGTCCCCCGGAACTTGATGGGATACCAAGGCCGAGCTCCCCAGCAATCCCACCATCAGCGAGGCGGAGGAGGAGGCCAGGGCTGGGGCAGGGACACCGCCATGGTGCCCCCCACGACCAACACTTCACCTCCCCTGTCCGGAAGAGGAGCCCCCCCAGCACGGCCGGGGCCCCGCTCGAACCGCATCTGCCACAGATGCCAGTGACCCGGTCACTATGCCAATGACCCCAACTGTCCCAGAAACCAGCAATCCAACCCCACAGGTCAGCAAAACCGCCAGATCACCGCCGCCTCCCTGGGGGAGGAGCAGGGCGACGAAGAAGACTATGGCCAAGACCAGACCGAGTGGGAGCCCGCAGCCATGTCCCTGGTATGTCTGGGCGAAAGAGACATGGTCCCCCGGGCCCCAATCCCGGCGAACACTCAGAAGTACAGACAGTGGGTCACCATTAATGGACACCGGGCCGAGGCCCTCCGCGACACGGGAGCCAGTGTGACGGCCGTCCGTTGCCACCTGGTGACCCCGGATCAAATCTTGCCCAATGTACTGTGCCCAGTATGGTCCGCAGATAATTCCGAGAGCCTGTGCCAGATGGCCCGCGTCCCCTTTGAATGGGGGAGGAGTGTCGGGCATGCTGAAAGTGACCGTCCGAGATGATGCCCCTGTAGACTGCCTCCTCGGGAACGACCTCGAGAGTTCCCCCTGGGCCGACGTCGAGCGGAGAGAGCATCTGGGATGCTAGGCCTCCCTGAGTGGGTCTGTGCGACAACCCGATCCATGGCCACCCGAGCCGTCACCTCAACCGTAGAACCAGAATGGCCCGAGCCTCTACCGCCCGTCGTCTCCGAAGACACCGACCCTGAACCCAGTCCACCGGGGCCCAACTGTGAAGAAATTGCCCCGCTCAGCTACCTCCCGGAATTGGCCCAATGGCGCCAAAAAGGTGGCCCCACTCGAGAGCAGTTCCGTCAAGAGCAAAAAACGTGTCCCTCCCTCGAGGGGATCCGACAGCAAGCCGTAGCTCAGAGCAAAGGGGATGCCTCGGGGGCCCACTGGGTCTATTGGGACAACGAGCTACTCTACAGTGAGCAGAAGATTGCCGAGCTAGGGGCAAGCCGGGTACTGGTGGTCCCCCTCCGGTTCAGAGACTTCCTCCTGAATCTGGCACACGATGTGCCCCTCGCCGAGCACCTGGGGCAGGACAAGACATACAGCCGCCTGGTGACCCATTTCTACTGGCCCAAGATGAGGAATGATGTGATCAATCACTGCCGGACTTGCCCCACCTGCCAAGCCAGCGGGAAGAGCGGCGGAAAGCTCAAGGTCTCCCTGCAACCTTTTCCAGTCGTCAACACTCCCTTCGAGCGGGTGGGGATCGACATCGTGGGGCCCCTGGAGCCCCGAACATCCCAAAGTCACTGTTTCATCCTCGTCCTGGTGGACCATGCCACCCGTTATCCCGAAGCTATCCCCCTCCGGACCGTGACGGCTCCCGTGGTGGGCCGGGCACTGATGGGGTTCTTCTCCCGGGTGGGCTTCCCCCGAGAAGTCGTCAGTGATCGGGGTACGAACTTCATTTCCCGCTACATGAAGTCACTGTGGCAGCAATGCGGGGTCACGTACAAATTTACGACCCCCTATCACCCCCAAGGGAACGGACTGGTGGAACGTTTCAATCGAACCCTCAAGGGAATGATCATGGGTCTGGAAGGACCCTTACGACGCCAGTGGGACGTGTTGTTGCCCTGCCTCCTCTTCGCCTATCGGGAGGTCCCTCAGAAGTCCCTGGGATTCAGCCCCTTCGAACTCTTGTACGGGCACCCCGTCCGGGGTCCCCTAAGCCTGGTCAAAGAAGGCTGGGAGGTGACCACCCAAGATGCTCCCCCCGACGTATACCGGTACCTCCTGACCCTCCGGTTCCGGGAACTTGCCAAAACGAACCTCGAAGCCAGCCAAGAAGACATGAAAAGCTGGTATGATCAAAACGCCTCTTCTATTGAGTTTGAGCCGGGCCAAGAGGTCTGGGTCATGTCCCCGGTCGAACCATGTGCCCTCCAGGACAAGTGGACTGAGCCCTTCAAGGTGGTGGAACGCAAGAGCCCCGTCACCTACCTGGTGGACATGGAGTCCCCCAGGAACCCCCTCCGGGTCCTCCACGCCAACAGACTCAAACCTCACTTTGTCCGATCAGAACTTAGCCTCCTGATGGCTACCGACAGTGGGGCTGAAGACGGCTCCGAGCCCCTACCAGACCTACTGAACGCCTTCGAAAAAGACGGCTCCGTGGAGGGAGTCAACCTCTCCTCCGCCCTGACCCCAGAACAACGCCAAGATTGCCAAGAGCTATTGGGACAATTTGACGATTTATTTTCCCTTACCCCCGGAGTCACCCCGTGGTGCGTCCACGATATCGACACCGGGGATAGCCCGCCTGTGCGACACCGGGCCTACCGAGTTCCCGACCGAGTTCGGACCTGCATTCAGTCAGAAGTGTCCAAAATGCTGGCTCTGGGGGTGGTCGAGCCCTCCGACAGCCCATGGGCCAGCCCTGTCATCCTGGTCCCCAAGGCAGCCGCCCCTGGCGCTGCCCCCGAACTCAGGTTTTGTGTGGACTACCGGGGTCTGAACGCCGTCACCCGGACAGACGCTCACCCCATCCCCCGGGCTGATGAATTGATCGACCGCCTGGGGGCGGCCCGCTACTTAAGCACCTTCGACCTGACCTCTGGCTACTGGCAGATCGGACTCACACCAGGCGCCCAGGAGCGATCTGCCTTCTCCACCCCCGATGGCCACTACCACTTCAGGGTGATGCCCTTCGGGATGAAAAACGCCCCCGCCACGTTCCAGAGACTGGTGAATAAGGTGCTGGCAGGGCTAGAAGAGTTCAGCGCTGCCTACCTAGACAATATCGCGGTGTACAGCCTCCACTGGGCTGAACACCTCCAACACCTCCGGGAGGTCTTGGCGGCCCTCCCCCGGGCCGGATTGACCATAAAAGCAAGCAAATGCCAGATCGGCCAAGGTTCTGTGACCTACCTGGGACACCAAGTGGGGAGCGGCCAGGTGGCCCCCCTCCAACCCAAGATCGACGCCATCCTGGCCTGGGAGCCCCCGATCATCCAGACAGAAGTCCGAGCCTTTCTGGGGCTCACTGGGTATTACCGGCGCTTCATAAAGGACTATGGCAGTATTGTGGGCCCCCTCACTGAAATCACTTCCAAGAGACAGCCACAGAAGGTGCACTGGACACCCGAGTGTCAGACCGCCTTTGAGACCCTAAAGACAGCGATGTGCACCGCTCCCGTGCTCCAGACCCCCGATTACAGCCGGGACTTCATAGTTCAAACGGATGCCTCCGACCACGGTGTCGGGGCGGTTCTCTCCCAAGCCAAAGCCGAAGGAATTGTTCAACTGGTGGCCTTCATTAGCCGACGTCTGCTGGCCCGAGAACAGCGTTGGAGCACCATTGAGCGGGAGGCCTTCGCCGTGGTGTGGGCCCTCAAGAAACTCCGACCCTATCTCTTCGGCACCCACTTCTGGGTGCAAACTGACCACCGACCCCTGCGGTGGCTGATGCAGATGCGAGGGGAGAATCCGAAGTTGCTGTGTTGGTCCATCTCTCTACAAGGGATGGACTTCACGGTGGAGCATCGCCCCAGCAGCGACCACGCCAACGCAGACGGCCTGTCCCGCTTCTTCTGCCTCGGCGAGGAGAATACCCAAGAGGATGGGTGACTCTCCCTGCCTTCAGCTGGGGGGGGGACGTGTGTTGGACCCGGCCTCGTGGTGTAGCCCCACTCCTCCCGCATGGCGGGACCTGGACGACCTCGACCCCTGTCCTCCGGCCTAGGGTGACACTCTCCACCCTTCACGAGAGCCGCCACTCCGGGCAACCGCAGGCTCTCCCCCTCTGGAACTCGGCAACCGCTACTCGCCCCACTCTGCTGGTCTGACCCCTATTCCGGACCACCATCTCAGACCCCGACTACATCTTGGACCCTCCACGACCAGGCCCCGTGGCCTCGGCCCGACCTCGGCCGCGGACCCAGCGAAGCCCCGACATTGAGGCACCAAGATCCGACCAGGTGGTAAAGCGGCCACTTGACGGATCAATGAGGAGAAGAGTTTTGATGGCCCTCCAGCCGTCCCCCGACGCCTGGTTTCGATCGCCTCCGGCCTCCCTGGGCGCTGGCTCCACCCCCCTGCTGGGTGTCTGGACACTCCCATCCCGGCCCCTTTGACCCCCAGGTGCGAGGGTCCGGATATCAAAGAACACCAGACCTATATCTGGGGCAGCTCTGGAGCAGGTCGGCAGTTGTATCCTGGAGTCGAGAGACACCGAGACGAACTCATCTACGTGGAACCCGTAACCACCTTTGGAGCCCTGCTGGCGCTGCCGCGGCTCATCTTCGCTGAAACCATCTTTGGAGCCCTGCTGGCGCTGGCGCGGCCCACCTTCTCTGAAACCACCTTTGGAGCCCTGCTGGCGCTGCCGCGGCCCATCTTCGCTGAAACCATCTTTGGAGCCCTGCTGGCGCTGCCGCGGCCCAACTTCGCTGAAACCATCTTTGGAGCCCTGCTGGCGCTGTCGCGGCCCATCTTCGCTGAAACCATCTTTGGAGCCCTGCTGGCGCTGCCGCGGCCCATCTTCGTTGAAACTATCTTTGGAGCCCTGCTGGCGCTGCCGCGGCCCATCTTCGCAGAAACCATCTTCGGAGCCCTGCTGGCGCTGCCGCGGCCCGACCCCGAGGAACCCCCCAGTTCGAGGATTGAGAGCTGAGCGTAGGGTATCCCTGTACCTGGCTGGTACCAAGACTGTCCCGCTACCCCCTTCCCTCAGTGACTAAGCCTGAAAGGATCCCTTGATCCAGATGAACCTGTATCGCTACGATTACCTGCCTTAATTGTTGATAAATACGTTAAGAATCTATCCTTGTGTGGTGTCCGTCTGTAGTGGTGTGATTGCACGTCGGTACGATCCTAGGGGAGGAACCTCGCCAGGAGGCCTCTCGACTTCGCTCGGTCAAATCTAAGATCCCGTTTCTAACACATCACAATTTATAACACTCAGCTCACTCTGGCAACCGGAAGTCTGGGCGTTTAACACATAGCAGCACTGCAGCTGCCGGCATTTTATGACGAGCACAAGTAAACTGTATTTATATAGCGCTTACTACCCTTGACGAGGCGTCATATTTAAGTAAAATCTCATCTATCACCCCAGAAACTGAAATCAAATTATTATTAACAGACTATGGGCCCGATTCACAGAATGAACTTAAGACTCAATCCTAAACTTGCTACTATTTTGGTATTCACAGAATGCACTTACTACTTTTGGCATTCACAGAATGAACTTACTACTTTTGGTATTCACAGAAGTTAGGATTTTGTCTTAAGTTTGTCTTAAGACAAACTTAAGACAGACTTAAGACAGACTTAAGACAGATTTAAGACAGACTTAAGACAAAATCCTAACTTAAGTCCGTCTTAAGTTTGTCTTAAGCCTGTCTTAAGTTTGTCTTAAGACAAACTTAAGACAAAATCCTAACTTCTGTGAATACCAAAAGTAGTAAGTTCATTCTGTAAGGGCCGGATTCACAGAATGAACTTAAGACTCAATCCTAACTTACTACTATTTTTGGTATTCACAGAATGCACTTACTACTTTTGGCATTCACAGAATGAACTTAAGACTCAATCCTAAACTTACTACTATTTTGGTATTCACAGAGCGCACTTACTACTTTTGGTATTCACAGAAGTTAGGATTTTGTCTTAAGTTTGTCTTAAGACAAACATAAGACAGACTTAAGTTAGAATTTTGTTTTAAGTCGGTCTTAAGTCTGTCTTAAGTCTGTCTTAAGTTTGTCTTAAGTCTGTCTTAAGTCTTAAGTCTGTCTTAAGTTTGTCTTAAGACAAACTTAAGACACAAGCGTAACTTCTGTGAATACCAAAAGTAGTAAATGCATTCTGTGAATACCAAAATAGTAGTAAGTTTAGGATTGAGTCTTAAATTCATTCTATGAATCGGGCCCATTGTAAATATCTGGAAGCGGGTATTACTGCCTGCAGGACATTTGTCAAGTATCACACTGGAAATAAGAAACGCAGTGGAAGACTGGGTGGTTTCCTTGTAGTTCGAAAGGAAGGCGCTGGGGTGATTTACAGCAACAAGGAAGCAAAGTATATCCCCGCTGTCAACCAGTGAAACTAAACACAACCGGCTGGAGAAGGAGTGGCGGCAATGAGCAGCTGCAGAGGAAGGGGCAGGCGGATTGGAGTTTAGACACAGAATGGTCCACTGTGGGGCGTGGCCTCGCAGCAATGACAACCCTACTTTGCATTGCGAGGCTTGCATTTTGCATCGCGAGGCTTGCACTTTGCATCGCGAGGCTTGCACTTTGCATCGCGAGGCTTGCACTTTGCATCACGAGGCTTGCACTTTGCTTTTTCCTATTTACATATGGTCCACAACTGTCCAGTTTCTGACGAACTGTTAACTAAGAGGCCTGAGTTAAGGTGCCATTAGTTACAATGAGGGGTACTCTCCTGGGCAGGTGGTACTTTCAGTGAAGGTGCCATCACTTACCACCTTTCACCCCCCCTTCCTTGGATCTTCTAAGAGAGCGACGCCATGCCGCTGGGTGGGCTGGGGAGACTTGGATCAGCCTGGCTTGTTGTCCCTTCCTTGGAAGCCCAGTCGGCTCCTACAAAGAAGCCCCCGCAGGTGTGGCCCTTTGGGGACCCTCTTTCACACAGAACTGCTCTGACATGTGTTTCTTATTGCATATTTTATGCACTTCCATGTGAGCGTCCAAGGGTCTGTCCATCACGATTGATGACGTCAATCACCACTTATTTACCACTGCTATTTTGATGTTCAAAGTTGAGAGCACCACGTGGTTTTCATTTCATTTCAAATGTAATCATGGAGATTAAGCTCCACTTCCATTCCCTGACCCACTAATGGATATACATGCCTCTCCTTTCTCATTTCCCTATTGGCATCTTGTCTTGTTTTCGAAACCTCTGCCTCGGCTGCCACCAACTTCATGCACTTCCAGTAAAAGACATAACATACATCCAGGTACCCGCCTCGGTCCTCTCTCTCTGCCTCCTTGCTGGGCTAACAGCCTCTGCCCGGGTGAGCCTGCCTGGCTGCTCGCCTCACTATGGGGTTACTTTACTGTTACAGGCGCTTCCTTGACTCAGCGCCTTCTTGGATAAAGAGGACGGTGCCTCTTCATGCAGGAGTAACAGTGCTGGCAGCTTCTTGAGTCAACAAGCATTGGCATAGCCAATAGGTCTTGCCTTCGGGACCTTATATGTTTACCCATTCAGCAGTTGATGTTGTTCCACCAAGGATATTGTGCTGCATAACTAAATACTTATAAGATCCCAAAGGCGAGACCTATTGGCTATGCCAATGCTTGTTTTTTTATTTTTTACAGACTGGGGTAATCAGAGCAGGCTCACCTCATGTTGTTTACAAGTCTGCTACAAATGGAGGGGGACAGTCTGGAGTGGGGCGGTCTGGTCTGTGAATCATGGAGCGGAGCAGTCAGGAAGGGAGGTAGAGAGTTTCATGCCACTATGGTGTGTGCTGGGAAGGATTGAGGTTGAATAGGCCCCTTTGCTTGTTCCTTTCAAAGGTTGTTGATGTTATGTTATGTTATGTTAGTATGAATTTGTAGAGCGCACGTTCACCCTGGGGTTTCTTGGCGCTGCGTACCGCTGGGGAACCCGTCCTGGCTTTCCCTGTGAGATGGTCCCTATTGGGCATCCCCAAGGTGAAGCTAGGCATCCCCGGCAGCGAGGGGGCGGTTGTGGAGATTAAGCAAGCTATTGCCCAGAGTTGCAGCGTGGGACCCATGGTTAGAGAGGCACCGAGGCGAGATTTATCGAGCCCGCTGACATTGGTTCCGTACCCTGGCGCGTCGGGAATTGAACCCTGGTCCCGGGCCGACCTCTGCTTCTGGGTCTGCGTCTCTAACCGGTGAGCCACACTTCTCCACATTGATGAGCAGTGGGGCTAGCCCTGGGCATGTGTAGTGAGGCGGCTGATGAGCAGTGGGGGGCCCTGGGAAGGTGCCGGGTAGAAAGTGTCTGCTTTTCTCTGATTGTGCCGAAAGAGGGGGTGGCCCTTTGTGACTCCCTCCACATTGTACACAGGATCTCAGCCCCCTAGTTTGAATGCACAACATTGCATTGCAGTCTCTTCAGGGGGATCTTCATGACAACAGACCCAGTGTGTGACCTCGAGGTACTCATGAGTACTGGAGGCAGAACGCGATTAAACCAATATACCCAGGAGCCTGAGCCTGACCGACCAGAGGGGTAATTTTGGACGGAGTATTTGCCGCGGACCCTTTGGAGCTTGCCTGCAGCGTCCCCCTCCCGCCGCCGCAACTGAACAAGAGTAGCGGCCGCCGAGCGGAGGGGGACACTAAAAACTACATTCCCCAAAAGGATTTGCGGCGCCAGACGCCCATTCCATCGCGCCAGGCAGCGCATAAAGGCAGCGTCACCCCGGCAGAGCGGGTGACGCGATTAAACCAACATACCCAGGAGCCTGAGCCTGACCAACCAGAGGGGTAATTTTGGACAGAGGATTTGCCACGGACCCTTTGGAGCTTGCCTGCAGCGTCCCCCTCCCGCCGCCGCAACTGAACAAGAGTAGCGGCCGCCGAGCGGAGGGGTACACTAAAAACTACATTCCCTAAAAGGCTTTGCGGCACCAGACGCCCATTCCATCGCGCCAGGCGGCGCATAAAGGCAGCGTCACCCCGGCAGAGCGGGTGACGCGATTAAACCAACATACCCAGGAGCCTGAGCCTGACCGACCAGAGGGGTAATTTTGGACGGAGTATTTGCTGCGGACCCTTTGGAGCTTGCCTGCAGCGTCCCCCTCCCGCCGCCGCAACTGAACAAGAGTAGCGGCCGCAGAGCGGAGGGGGACACTAAAAACTACATTCCCCAAAAGGCTTTGCGGCGCCAGACACCCATTCCATCGTGCCAGGCGGCGCATAAAGGCAGCGTTACCCCGGCAGAGCGGGTGACGCGATTAAACCAACATACCCAGGAGCCTGAGCCTGATCGACCAGAGGGGTAATTTTGGACGGAGTATTTGCCGCGGACTCTTTGGAGCTTGCCTGCAGCGTCCCCCTCCCGCCTCCGCAACTGAACAAGAGTAGCGGCCGCCGAGCGGAGGGGGACACTAAAAACTACATTCCCCAAAAGGCTTTGCGGCGCCAGACGCCCATTCCATCGCGCCAGGCGGCGCATAAAGGCAGCGTCACCCCGGCAGAGCGGGTGACGCGATTAAACCAACATACCCAGGAGCCTGAGCCTGACCGACCAGAGGGGTAATTTTGGACGGAGTATTTGCCGCGGACCCTTTGGAGCTTGCCTGCAGCGTCTCCTTCCCGCCGCCGCAACTGAACAAGAGTAGCGGCTGCCGAGCGGAGGGGGACACTAAAAACTACATTCCCCAAAAGGCTTTGAAGCGCCAGACGCCCATTCCATCGCGCCAGGCGGCGCATAAAGGCAGCGTCACCCCCGCGTCGCGGGAGCGCGCGGGAGCACCCCGGGCTAAGCCCGGGCAAAGGGCGGGCCCTCTGTGGCCCTCAGGGGACAGAAGGAGACGGGACGGGCCACCCCCTTTTCATCGCCAGCATCCTGGGCCTAAGAACAAGGTGAAAGTGTTATACCCGTTTTGCTTACTATATACGAGGCTATAATAGCTGTATAAGTGATACATTTTAAAGTTTGATACATCTTTTGTCTTTTCGGATATTTCTGACATAATGACAAAAGTAAGAAAGACTCCTGTGGCTACAAGATCATCTACCAGGAATAAGACGCTCCCAACTACACCCTTACCAACACTTACAGCCATTGACTTGATGTTACAAAAGACTATAGGTGTAGTTGCTGATGCTATTCAAAACACGGAGAGGCGCCTTTCATCGACTCCGAATTTGTGTTTTCCCAACCTCTCACAGCATACTACTACTAACAATAATAGTGTGGACTCCTCTATCAACCTAGAGGAATCCCTTTTGATGCAATCTTTTACAGGGCTGCCTAGTGGACAAAAAAGCAGTAGGAAAATAGTACACTCGACCTCACCTATACCAGTAAACAGCCTCGAAGGAAGCCCTCTGCTGGTTTCCAATTCGGGGGGCAATATATGTTCATCCCAACCTGAAGTTATTTTATTAAATTCACCGAGGGGCGTTCCTATTGAAAGCTCGCCTATTGTAAAGGTAGCAGCAGTAGACAAAACACTATCCCCGAATAAGTCTAAGCGTCGACACAGGAAACATCTAAAAACTAAATCCCTAGTGAGGAAAATATATGGACCATTAGGTCTTCACAAGCCCTCGGCAAAGGATGTTTGGCTAAACTTTAGGTTGGCCAAACCACTTGCTGGAACATCAAATCCCTCCATTACAACCGCCGCTCAGAGTGCAGTAACGCAAACTGATATACAGTCAGAGCATACTATAACTCACACAGAGCAGATGAGTCAGACAGAAAGAGTTAGTTTACCACATATAACATATTCAACTGAATTGGAATATTTAATTAAATCTTTACTGCAACCTTTGAGTGATAAAATTACCAATATAGAGCAAACACTAGAGAAGCTTGAGAATTCGCAAAGAAAGGATACCTCAAGTATATTAAAGATCCTTACTGTACCAGTACCAAAGGATAGCTCTTTACCTCCTAAAAGAAATCTTAAGCAACCAAAGATCACGAAGACACAAGCTAAGAATAATACTCAAAGTGACAGTTCTAACCCGACATCTTCCTTTCCTGCAAATGTTGCAGTGCAAAACACCCCACACAAATAAATACCGATACAACTGTAGTTCAGACCTTGTCCTCCACCTCTGAGAGCCTTATATCTGCTAACGAAGAGAGTGAATGGGCTGCGGAAGGTTCATCCTCTGATCCATCTGATGGACAGGCCGAGCCCCAAAGGCCAACAACAACACAAAGTGTAACATCAAACACACGCCCAGCACGAACACCTAAAACGCTACACCCAAAAAAGGCTACCCACATTCATCTCCCCCCTGAATCCCATCGGCATACCATAGTAATGATTGGTGTGCCGCAACTTGAAGTGGGTAAAATAGAGAGCAATGGGGACTTGAAAAATAAAGTAAGCCATTGGTTAACGACTCATAGACCGATTCCTCACCACATCAGTGGTAAAATAACAAATGTCAGAAGGGTTGACTGGGTGGGACATAGATTTAAATCCACAGAGGGCGACTGTGTTGTAGTTAATTTCAAGGATGGACGGGTGGCAAGATATATAACTGGCTGGAAGGATAGTTCGATCAGCAGCCTGATCCGCACCATGGATCTAAGTTATTTCTACCCCCCAAACGTCCATCCCTCAAATACAACGTATTCATTTCCCACAATAGAACAGGAAAGAACTCCAGATAACTCCAATTTATATTATAAAGGAGTAACCCCCAGAAATTACGGCCATTATAATGCTGGAGAACAAAGGCAGCTTAGGAGGGATACACTTTGGGAGCCCAGACAGGCCAGCTACCAAGGAACTTATCAAGAGAATTGGGAGGCACCTCATGGGTTGTATTACCACCAAGACCACCCCCAACTTATATACCCAAGCACCTACTATAACGTACCCATCACAAACAGGTTTGACGTCTTTTACGATCAGAGCGGATTGGGGGGGGTCGACTGACTTCATGCTGGCTCAGCCACACCAATGCCAGCTGATCTTATATTAAGTAATCACGGACAAGGGGACACTAGGGTCGCACAGAAACAAGTTACAATAGTTCCCTCCCTGATGATTAAATCAGATAATAATAACAGACAGATAGCGACAAACGTAGATTCTCAAAAGAATAACAGTATATTGTCTGACTCGTCTGAGGCTCATAACTCTCTTCTAACTCACATAGAATTAAACACCCCTAGTACTGAATCCATGGGGGGAATACATGCTGAACATACCATCCCGATGCCAGACCCAACCATCAGAGAATCTGTTTTAGAAATAGCACCAGGTGACTGTAGCTTGAGCTTAGTCTCCTGGAACATAGCAGGTTTGGCTGATAAAATATGTGATTCTGATTGGCTAGCATATGTCGAGAAATACTCAGTTATATGCCTTCAAGAGACATGGTTGGAAGATAAAAACGTATTCATTGAGGGCTATCAAAGCTTTGTTATACCTGCAGCTCCCTCAACTAGGGGAAGAGCGAAGGGGGGTTTGGCTATTTTCATCAATTTGGGACTTTGCTGTAAAATAAGTACTTGTTATAATACTAACCGGAATATTCAAATGCTTGAATTGAAGAGAGGTAAACATGTTCTGTCCCTGATTAATTTTTATAACGCCATTAATGGCAATGGTGAATGTAATATCCTGACCCTAAACGAGATGATGAGAAAGGGGGCACGCACACAATCACAGATGGTGTTGATCGCAGGTGATTTTAATGTACATCCATGTGGTAACCCAGGTGTCACTCCCATGGGATCTCTGGGGTGTAATAGTGTGGAAGGATTCCATTTTGTCCACAAGAGGTGGAGTTAATCTAAATGACCTGGTGAATGCAAATAACCTAACTGTAGCTATGTCCATGGTTCCTGAGACCAAGGTCTTTGATATACCAACATTTAAAGGTTCAGGGCAGGGGACCTTTATAGACCACATATTACTATCTGCAGACCTGGTGAATTGGGCTTCGAGATTTACCATTCTCAGGAGTATTTACAGTGATCACAACCCCATAATTATTAGCCTGGGTGGGGTTTTATTCGAGCAACGAGCGACCCGAAAAGATCAGGGCACGCTGAGCTGCATAAATGGCAAACGCCGATTGAAGTGGTCAATGGTAAACCAAGTAAAACTGTACGCTGAAATAAATAAGTTATGTGGAGAGGAACTAGCAGCTTGTACGTCACTATATACACCCCCTGAGAAAACCCTGGCCGGCTTTGAGGCCTTGGTGTCAATAGTAGGCTCTATGTTAACAGTACCAACGAGGGGTCAAACCAAAAATAACTCTAAATGGTTCGGCCATAACTGTTCCAAGGCAGGCAGAGACTTGAAAAAGGCGTTAAAAATTAAACCCAGAGATCAAGGTCAAATTAAAAACTTGCGCCTGATCTATAAGAAATCACTAACTGCTCTGAAAAAAGAAGTCAAGGCTAGTACCATGGAGTCTCTTATTGACCCATTAGTGTTGGGGAACAGTACTAAATTTTGGCAAATTATTAACAAACCTTTGTTTGATAATCCTAGTGACACAGCTCTCGGCACTAACATCTCAGAGGAGGATTGGGTTACCCATTATAGTGCAATTTGTAAGAGTAATGAGCAACGGGCAGAAAAAGTCCTTTTAACTCCAACTGAGAATCTTCTGTGCTTTTCAGTTAATGAGGTAGAAAGGGGTATCCAAGGACTAACCAGTAACAAGGCCCCAGGCCCAGATGGCTTGCCACCGGACCTTTTTAAATCCAGTGTCTCCTTTTGGGCCCCCGTCCTTACCGCTGTAGTAAATGCAGCTGTAATCTCGGGGTGCCCAAGGTCGTGGGGGTTATCGACCATAGTCCCTGTATTTAAAAAGGGCGACCGCAGTAGCCCGTTATGCTACAGGCCAATATCTTTAATTAACTCTGTAGCTAAAGTGGTAGGTGGTATAATCCTGAATAGGTTAAACATATGGGCAACTGAAAACAATATTATATCCCCCATACAATACGGTTTCAGACCTGGTCATTCGACAATTACACAATGTCTGAACCTATATCTGATTTTAAGTAAATATACCCTGGCCAAGCAAGGAACAGTCTACATGGCCTTCATGGACTTATCGTCCGCTTTCGATTGCGTGGACAGAGGCAAACTATGGGTTACCCTGTTAAAGATGGGCGTAGAGAAGAATTTAATAAATTTTCTGGCTGACCTGCACTCTGACACAAGAGCCAACGTCCGTTACACCCAAGATCTGAAAGTAACGGGGGAATTCAGAATAAACCGGGGAGACTGACAGGGGTGTATCTTGGCTCCTTTCCTCTTCAACTTGTATATTAACGAGCTGGAGGAGTACTTGCTAAAAACAGGAGCCGATTTCCCCTTTGTAGGCCGTAAGGGGGTCCCTGTGCTGCTTTACGCAGACAATGCTGTCCTTATTTCTAGGACAGCAAATGGTTTCCAGAAACTTTTAAATTCTTTCTTTGACTTCATGGAGTCCCGTGGCCTAAGTGTTAATAATTCTAAGTCCTATGTTCTGAAAACAGGCCAGGGTTCTCGAAAATCCAATTTCTTTTGTATAAACGGGGAAAAAATTCCTACCACCAATACTTTTTCATACCTCGGGGTCCTTCTTGATCATAAACTATCCTGGGGCCCCGCCGTTTGTAAAAAGAAGGGTGAGGTTACACGTGTTAATGCAGACATACTTGGCTTTGCGAAAAAAAATTGGCAATAGCCCGGTGGCCGCTTTACTCAAACTATATCAGGCAAAAAGTGTTGCCGTCGCCTGCTATGGAAGCGAGCTATGGGGTTATAGCAAGATGAGGGACCTGGAGGTCACAGAAAACAACTTCTTGAAGAAAATACTGAGGCTGCCAAGGGGAACTGGAAATTTTTCGGTACATGAGGAGCTGGGTGTACCCTATTTAAGTGATAGAATAGCAGTGAACCCCGTATTGTGTTGGCTGAACTGCTGGCTTAACAATGATATACCCCTCACTCATGAAATATTAAAAGAAGCTTTAACATTGGATGGAAGGTTTAAGGTCCCGTGGCTAAAGTATGTTATTGACTGCCTGATTGCAATTGGTCGGCCTGATTTGTTTTTAACCCCAAATCTTATCACCAAATCCGATGTTATTTTTGTAAAAAATGCCATGATGACAACTAGGTATACCGCCAGGGAGGAGGTTGAGTTGCAGAAGGACAGTATCAGGAAACATGTCCTACTCAAAACCTGTCTACAAATGGAACCATATTTATCATGGCCCATGACGGGCTATGAATGTTATTTGTTAACAAGGTTCTGTTTTGACCTGTTCCATCTCTTACTGGCGGTACCAAGTGGGGCCCATCGGGGTGAGGTGTTGCCAGCTTGCGGCTGCGACGGGAAGTCTCCGCAAGACTTGGCACACTTTTTATTTATTTGTTCTTATTACCTAATACCCCGGAGGCTATACTTAAAACCCTGCCTTAAAAAACTGAATTTTGCACAGATAAAACCTGCACTTTATTACCTTCAACTACTGAAAAGCGATTGCACTTTATTTGTTTGTAATTTCCTGAAATTAGCAATTACCTTCAGGAAAAGTATGGAGGGATAATTATGCTGCTAATGCCTATAGGCATTTTTAATGCACTGAAATTATTTATATATTTTATATATATCTTTTTAAAAATGTTTATGCTGCCCGTTGCTCCTGTCTTTTACATTGCCTAAAGAAATTTTGTACTTGTGAAATATCCGAACTGTTTTTTATTATTGTTTGTTGATGAATTGTGCTTTTATGATTGTAATGTTTACAATCGAATAAAGATATTTGATTATGATTACTGGAGGCAGAAATCAGGCCGGGCACCAAAATAATAGTGGCCTGAGCAGCAAATCCGGTAGCTAAAAAGTGGCCCATATTTGCAAATTGGGGCAGGACTGCACCTGTAAAGACTAACTGCATAGGTGTTTTGCAAGTTATGGCAGGAGCACTGGAATCATGTGTCAATAGAGGCCCAAGTTATGTGGCAGACTTCAGTAAATTATGTGGCGAGAAACAGAAAATAATGCAGCGCAATGCAGTACAATTTGTAAGAGTATTACTTCAATATTTTGTCATGTTTACACTTGTTAACACTGTCTGAGCATTAGCTGCACGTCATTAGTACTAGTTTGATATCAGAATACAGCAATAAGCAACAGAAGGGTGACCAACCAACGTTTGCAAAGGGCTGGCCACTAAACAGCAACACGTCTCGCTGTGTTTTTAGTAACTTTATAACTGTTTGAGATACAAACACAAGTCAAATAACTTTATTTCGATTCCATATAGAAATCATAAAAGTGTACATAGAAAATTTTAAAAGGACATTGCAATTAATCCACCATAAAATCACAATACATGTTTACACAATTTTAAAAATAGAATCACAGTACAGGGTTTTTTTTTGTTTTTTTTTAAAGCTAATTTCCATCAAGACTCAGTATCTATTTCTAATCACCAAAGCTGATCTAATAAAGTTTAAAACGGCATTACAAATATTTGCAGTTGACAAAGACAATAAGAGGTCATAAGCTTCTTTATAATAACGCGTTCCAAATGATTCTAATAATGGTTTGATGAAAGTGTTTCTTGGAACTTTATACAAAGTGCAAAAAAGAAGAAGGTGAAGAGTATTTTGCGAAACCCTATTATTACAGGGGCAGCAGGGTAGCTTCTCCCACCAACCCCCCTGCTTTGGAAATGCAAACAGAAAGTGTAAAGTGCCAAGGCGAAATCTTGTAAGATAAAAACGCCATTGCGTGTTCATAATATATGACAAATAAAACTGGCCAACTAGTCTTCCTCGTACACGTAGTACATGATCATTTGTCTTTAACCCTTTCCATGCTCATGACGAGCTCAGCTTGTCATGAGGCACAGTGGAGCTGTGCTGATGACGAGCTGAGCTCGTCATGAATCATGTACTAAAGCATTTTCCAGCACAGGAGGGGAAAATGCACAGCAGCGATGTGGTTAAGGAACCTAGATTAACACAAAAGGCATTTTTGATAATCTCCTTAGCATCCTTACCAAGCATTTCTGGATTTGTAAACATCTTACCTAAACCTATTTTATAAAAAGTCTCTCTGACATACCGTAGCCACGGGATTTGGGTGTAGTGCTCAAGTTTAAAGCAATCTTGAATAATATCTTTTGTTAATTTCAATTCTTCAGATCGCCAAACCTTAGACCATAATGTTAAAGGTGCAATGTGAATGATATCACTTATAAACTCAATTCCAACTTCTCCGTGGCAAAATATATTAGATGTGCCCAATGGAACAGATAATAAACGTTTTACAAACTTATTTTCCAGACTTTTTATTTTTTCACAGTTTTGTGATCCCCAAACCCCTGCACCATAGGTCAAGGCAGAAACACACTTAGCTTTATATAACGATGTAATTTCAGCTACACGTCGCTGGCCTAATTTGCTGGCAAAACGAAAGAGGGCTCCAATTAACTGTGTAACCTTCTGAACCCGGGCTGTCAACAAAGGTTCCCAATTCAGTTTTTTGTTAAAAAGGTTACCCAGATAGCAGAAGTTATCCACTTTCTCAATAGTAGCGTTCCTCACCACATATTTCCGTACTTTAACATTTTTTTGACCACAAGTCATGGCAAAAGATTTAGTAAAATTGACACCTAGATCTAGATTACCCATAAACATGTCAAAAGCATTCAGAGAAATCTGCATGCTGTTGGGGGTAAGTGCCATTAAAACAGTGTCATCTGCATAAGACAACATTGGGATTCTTTTACCATTTATCTTTGGGAAATCAGCAGTCGTTTCTAGTAAGAAGCCCTCTAAGCCATTCGTATAGACCAAAAATAAAAAAGGTGCTAAAATACATCCTTGTCGGACACCTTCAGTGGATAATATAGGTCTTGTTTTCTCTCCTCCACGGACATATCTAATTCTAACCGTTGTAGCGGTATGTAACCTGCGAAGCAGGATGACCAGAGGCTCTTCAAAACCCATAGAGTCCATCATACGCCATAATTTGTCCCTGCATACCGTGTCGAAGGCACTGGACAAGTCCATGAATGCCAAGTGTATAGAACCATTCTTGGCACCCATGTACTTGCCCATAATCAATGCCAGGTTCAGGCACTGCTCAATAGTTCCTTTCCCCTTCCTAAAACCATATTGAGATTCTACAATAACCCCCGACGACTCTGACCATGTTTCCAGCCGTGCCAATATCACCCTACCCATTAGCTTACATGACGAGTCTATTAGTGATATTGGCCTATAGCAGCGTGGATCATACTTGTCACCCTTTTTAAAAATTGGAACCAAAACGGCCTCTTTCCAGGAGGTCGGAATAGGCCCGAGTATTAATGCCTTAAAAACATTCAGAAGTAGTGGGGACCAAACCTCCCGATTATATGTAAAAAGATCTAAGGGTACTGAGTCAGGGCCAGGGGCCTTTAAAGACGCCCCCTTAGTCAAAGCTAGCTCTACATCTGAGAGCATTAGTGATTCGCTAAGCTTCTTAGCTGATTCCATATTAATATAACAGGAATCATCCTCCTCCAAGGTAACAGTCTGTAATTTCTCTTTGGGATTAAAGATTTTATTGTAATGAGTTACCCAGGTTTCCTCCGGTAAATGAACTCGAATGGTATTTTCTTCCCCTGATTTTAAAAAGGGCCTATTTATTACTTCCCAAAAAAGTCTATTATCTCTTAAATCGACTGCTTTGTCCAGGTCTTCCCATGCTTTGGTCCTCAGTTCATTTTTCCTTTTTCTAATTGCCTGCCTATATTGTTTCCTAGCCAGTATGACCATGTTTCTATCTCTTGGATTTTGGCGCAGTGCTTTAGTTAAAGTAGTTTGAGCTGCAGAGCATTCAGCATTGAACCATTTGGGCCCCTGGTGTTGATTCTTCCTCCCTACCTTTACAAACAAATTTTTTCCATTAAAATCTGCAGATTATGCAGCAGATGATGGATTATGTGGCAAATGTGGCAAATCCGTAATTCTTAAAAACGCTGCTAATGCACAATCACATGATTCCAGTGGCCCTGGATATGGCAGACCACATGCATGTGCACTTGCTACAACTAATGTTTGTGATAATAGCAGGTAAACTGTTAGATTTGGGGGTTTCTAGTTGGCACAGGTAGGTACTTGTGACAAATAGGGACCCTCTCCTCTAGTCAGGACAAGGGGATTACACTCCTAAAATAACCCCTGCTCACCCTCTAGGTTGCGTGGCTCAAGCAGTCAAGGCTTACTTCAGAGGCGTGGTAAGTTAAGCAGTTGTGACCACATACAGTAACCCAGTGACAACACAACAAATGGACACCACACAGGTTTTATATCAAAAATTAGTAGACTTTATCTAGAGTTACCACAAGACCATAAATGACAAAAATACACATTACAATTACTTTAAGATGGTAGATTTAAGCTTATTTCAGTTCAGTTCTTAGATGCGACACTCTGAGTTAATGTACCGTAAGTTGCATTGCGCTTCCACGACAAGCAATGCCCCAGCAATGGGAAATGCGGCAAAGTCAGGTGCCGAAAAAATAAAGACGTGAAGATCTTGCAGATGCGATTCAGAAAAGGGGGTGGTGATGAACAGAGTGTGTGAATTAAGCAGACCACTCTTACCCAGTCCAAAGATCAGGGCTTGATCCATCACCGTTATTTATCTCACTGCACCATCCCAGCTCAGAACCTGGCTATATGTAAATCAGTCTGTCCCTGGCCCAGTGCATCATGGGAACAGGGCAGACTAAACTACCAAGCCAATTCTTCACCAGAAAGGAGACAAGCTTCCGGGGACCGGTTTCTGGCATTTCAGCCGTCTTCGGCCCGGCTTGCTTAAATCCTGATGATGCAGTGAGAAAGGGACTCATGCAGATGCGGCATGCTTCTCGGGGATGCGAGAAGCTCTTCGTTCGATGCATGGACTGCAGCGGCGACACCCTTACGATGCGACAGCAACAGCTCCAGCTGCGACGCTCTTCTCCCACGATGTGTGAAGCTTCCGCTCAATGCGACAACTACAGCAGCGACATCCAAGATGCGACGGCAGCAGCCCCGACTGCGGCTCGCTTCTCGGGGATGCGAGGTGCTCTTGGTCGATGCGGTGCAATGCGACAGTTCCAGCGGCGACACCCTCCTTTGGAGTTGCGACGGTAGGCACAGCGATGGCGACGCGCTCTGACCTCGTTGCAAGATTCTTCTCCTGATGCGGTGCAGTGCGACAACTACAGCGGCGACACCCTCCTTCGGAGTTGCGACGGCAAGCACATCGACGGCAACACGCTTCTTCTCGTTGAGTCACGCTTCCAGCTCCTTGCAAACCGCAGTTCCTCAGAAGACCCAAAACAATAGCAGGCTCTTCCACAAGAACACTGGGGAGCTGGGGGTGAAGTCTGTTGTCCCTGAGACTTCAGCAGGAGGCAAGCTCTATTCCAAGCCCTTGGAGATCCTTCACAAGTGGAAAGCAAAGCACACAAAGTTCCTTTCTCCTTCCTTTGGCAGTAAGGCAACCACTGCAGGCCAATCCCCACAAGCAGCACTTCAGATTCAGAATAGACTCTCCTCAGTTTCTTCAGGTTCCTCTCCTCTGTAAAGGTTTCTTCTTGTAGTCCAAAGTGATCTAATTTCATGGGATCAGGGTCCCAATATTTATACCCCAAAATCCTTTGTTCTCTGAGGGGAGAGGGGCCTTTGCCCAGTCCAAACCAGTTCTGAAGCACTCTGTTTACCAGACTTTTCCTTTCCTTTCACAGGGCAGGCACATCATACGCTCCACAGGAGGTGGAGCCAGCATTATGCAAGGCAAGTACAGTCCTGGAGCACTTTGTTTACAGGACTCCTCTTCTTTAAGTGTGCAGGGCAGGGACATCAGCCACTCCCCATGGAGTGGAGCCAGTATTGTGGAAGGCAGGCACAGCCCTATTTAAGGTTCAGGTGCAACTCCTCCCTCCATTCTAGATGCAGATCTCTCTATGTGATCTCTCTATCAGCCTGTGTCCTGGAATTCCCCAGCCCTGTCAATCACAAAACCAGACATAGGAATACACAAACTAGCAGAGTCAGGTTTGAATGGTTAGACAAGCAAATATCTACTTTCTAAAAGTGGTATTTGCAAACACAAAATATTAAAATAAACTTCACTAAAAGATGTATTTTATTATTCTGAGTTCAGGTATACTAAACTCAAATTTCTACCATGTTCTCTGAGACAGTTAGGATTATAAAATGTAATAATTCTAACAGCCCATTCTGGCCTAGGGAGAACAGGTAGCCTTGCAATAGTGAAAAACGAAAATGGTTGTAATTCACTATTAAGACATGCCACATACATCAGGGCTTGTCCTACCTTATACTTACAAGGCACCCTGCCCTTGGGCCTACCATAGCGGTGACTGATATGAAGAAAAGGGAAGGTTTAGGAACTGGGAAGTGGGTGCACTTGCCCAGTCAGCATGACAGTACCAGACTGCACGCAGACTCTGCAATGGCAGACCTTAGCCACATTTTACGAGGCTGCTTCTGTGGGTGGCACAACCAGTGCTGCAGGCCCACCAGCAGCATTTGGTTTACAAGCCCTAGGCACGCTCAGTGCATTGTACTAGGGTCTGACAAGTAAACCAAATAGCCAAACATGGAACCACTGATTAGTACATCAATTTACAGTAGGGAGCACTTGCACTATGGCACTGGATAGCAGTGTCACAGTTCCCAAAGCATCTAACACCAGCAAAAACACATGAAGCAACTGCAAAAGGAGACCCACACCAATGATGCCAGGTCTAACATAAACCAACAGTAAAACCCAGTCCACCAGTTCATAAAACTGGCGCACAAACGGCCACATAACAGCTGAACACTGAGCTGTTGGCCCAGCCCTTCTGGCACTGCCAGAATGCCCTACAGGCCAGTCCGACCCCGGCAACACCACAGCAGAAGCCTCGAATAAGAGTGATTTGTTAACTATTAAACTACTAAACGGCTGGCATAAACAAGTTCAGATTCACTTGCTTGGTTTGAAATCGCTTTTACCCCAGAAAGGGAGCACATGATCTAACATTTTATCTGTTTGAAGTCTGAGATGCTTTCTTGGGGCCTCTGGCGTGACTGCAGCAGCCCCAGTGCACAGCAGCACACTGCTGAGGACACCTGCTGACAGGGCTCTTACATTAAGAGGCAAATCCGAAAGAAACAGGTGAGGAACAGGTTTGCTTTCTCCTTTATTTGTGTCTTTGAGATGGGTTGCATAAAAACATGCTTCACATGAGCTCTGTGAATGTGTAGGTGCCCCCCCTGTGGGGGTCAAAGAAGAGCTCCCTCAATGGCCCAGCACTGCCCTTCGCAGGGGTGTGAAGGCTCCTACTCAGAAGAGCGGCAGAAGCCCAGGATCGAAGGGGACCCCACAGGCTGTGCCTGCCTTGATGAGCCTTGACTTGGCCCCGCCCATGCTGTGCCTGCTTTGATGAGCATTGACCTGGCTCCGCCCCATGCTGTGCCTGCTTTGATGAGCCTTGATTTGGCCCCGCCCCATGCTGTGCCTGCTTTGATGAGCATTGACCTGGCCCTGCCCCATGCTGTGCCTGCTTTGATGAGCCTTGACCTCGCTCCGCCCCATGCTGTGCCTGCTTTGATGAGCCTTGACCTGGCCCCGCCCCATGCTGTGCCTGCTTTGATGAGCATTGCCCTGGCTCACCCCATGCTGTGCCTGCTTTGATGAGCATTGACCTGGCTCCGCCCCATGCTGTGCCTGCTTTGATGAGCCTTGACCTGTCCCCCCAACGGCCTGTGCTAGGGGGGAAACCCGCTCCAAACCTGAAAACAAGCATTGGCATAGCCAATAGGTATCGCCTTTGGGACCATATATGTATTTACACCCCCACTGGCATCAGTGTGGCCCTCGGTCACACCAAGCGACAAAACTTTGAGGCCTCCGGGACAATGTTTGTGAGTACCCATGGTATGGATCATATTCTGCGAGGTGAGTTTGCCTAAAACAAATTGAAATGGAGAAAAAGAATATCTAGCTCTCAATTATGGCCACATCACGAGGATAACTTGCAATTAGACTTGTTTTTCCAGCAAACAGAGGAAAGTATCGCAGGCCCACACATATCACGGGAACAAAAATGATAAATCTCGGCATTTATTCTTCTACTAGATGAAAACCCTCAACAACTATCAGGAATATAATGATACATCCGGTTGCCAAACACTCACTATCCTCCTCCGCTGTTTACACAAATGTGAAATATAGGTGCACCGGTGTACTTAATATATACTTTTCGTTGGTTACCATTACTGTCTACTGTTAACACAACATCTGGAGAAGAGATGAGAAAACAATGGTGATCTGCAAAGACCACAGGAACAGTGGGAACCTTGAAAGGTGTTGCCATGTGGGTAGCACACATAGAACACTTGCTCTTAGAGTAAAGTACCAGGTGCATCTAAGTAGTAAGAAGCCTGAATGGAATTGCAATGTGATGCACATAGCTACTCCTGTGCTGGTCATTACATGTCTGTGTGGGTTAACATGACAGCTCTCTCTGCTCTCCCTGTGCTTGCCATTACATGTCTGTGTGGGTTAACATGACAGCTCTCTCTGCTCTTCCTGTGCTGGCCATTACATGTCTGTGTGGGTTAACATGACAGCTCTCTCTGCTCTTCCTGTGCTGGCCATTACATGTCTGTGTGGGTTAACATGACAGCTCTCTCTGCTCTTTCTGTGCTGGCCATTACATGTCTGTGTGGGTTAACATGACAGCTCTCTCTGCTCTTCCTGTGCTGGCCATTACATGTCTGTGTGGATTAACATGACAGCTCTCTCTGCTCTTCCTGTGCTGGCCATTACATGTCTGTGTGGGTTAACATGACAGCTCTCTCTGCTCTTCCTGTGCTGGCCATTGCATGTCTGTGTGGGTTAACATGACAGCTCTCTCTGCTCTTCCTGTGCTGGCCATTACATGTCTGTGTGGGTTAACATGACCGCTCTCTCTGCTCTTTCTGTGCTGGCCATTACATGTCTGTGTGGGTTAACATGACAGCTCTCTCTGCTCTTCCTGTGCTGGCCATTACATGTCTCTGTGGGTTACATGTCTGTGTGGGTTAACATGACAGCTCTCTCTGCTCTTCCTGTGCTCGCCATTGCATGTCTGTGTGGGTTAACATGACAGCTCTCTTTGCTCTTCCTGTGCTCGCCGTTACATGTCTGTGTGGGTTAACATGACACCTCTCTCTGCTCTTCCTGTGCTGGTTAACATGACAGCTCTCTCTGCTCTTCCTGTGCTCGCCATTGCATGTCTGTGTGGGTTAACATGACAGCTCTCTTTGCTCTTCCTGTGCTCGCCGTTACATGTCTGTGTGGGTTAACATGACACCTCTCTCTGCTCTTCTTGTGCTGGCCGTTACATGTCTGTGTGGGTTAACATGACACCTCTCTCTGCTCTTCCTGTGCTGGCCATTACATGTCTGTGTGGGTTAACATGACAGCTCTCTCTGCTCTTCCTGTGCTGGCCATTACATGTCTGTGTGGGTTAACATGACAGCTCTCGCTGCTCTTCCTGTGCTGGCCATTACATGTCTGTGTGGGTTAGCATGACAGCTCTCTCTGCTCTTCCTGTGCTGGCCATTACATGTCTGTGTGGGTTAGCATGACAGCTCTCTCTGCTCTTCATGTGCTGGCCATTACATGTCTGTGTGGGTTAGCATGATACCTCTCTCTGCTCTTCCTGTGCTCGCCATTACATGTCTGTGTGGGTTAACATGACAGCTCTCTCTGCTCTTCCTGTGCTGGCCATTACATGTCTGTGTGGGTTAACATGACAGCTCTCTCTGCTCTTCCTGTGCTGGCCATTACATGTCTGTGTGGGTTAACATGACAGCTCTCTCTGCTCTTTCTGTGCTGGCCATTACATGTCTGTGTGGGTTAACATGACAGCTCTCTCTGCTCTTCCTGTGCTTGCCATTACATGTCTGTGTGGGTTAACATGACAGCTCTCTCTGCTCTTCCTGTGCTCGCCATTGCATGTCTGTGTGGGTTAACATGACAGCTCTCTTTGCTCTTCCTGTGCTCGCCATTACATGTCTGTGTGGGTTAACATGACACCTCTCTCTGCTCTTCCTGTGCTGGCCATTACATGTCTGTGTGGGTTAACATGACACCTCTCTCTGCTCTTCCTGTGCTGGCCATTACATGTCTGTGTGGGTTAACATGACACCTCTCTCTGCTCTTCCTGTGCTTGCCATTACATGTCTGTGTGGGTTAACATGACAGCTCTCTCTGCTCTTCCTGTGCTGGCCATTACATGTCTGTGTGGGTTAACATGACAGCTCTCTCTGCTCTTCCTGTGCTGGCCATTACATGTCTGTGTGGGTTAACATGACAGCTCCCTCTGCTCTTCCTGTGCTTGACATTACATGTCTGTGTGGGTTAGCATGACAGCTCTCTCTGCTCTTCATGTGCTGGCCATTACATGTCTGTGTGGGTTAGCATGACACCTCTCTCTGCTCTTCCTGTGCTTGCCATTACATGTCTGTGTGGGTTAGCATGACAGCTCTCTCTGCTCTTCCTGTCTGGCCATAACATGTCTGTGTGGGTTAACATGACAGCTCTCTCTGCTCTTCCTGTGCTCGCCATTACATGTCTGTGTGGGTTAACATGACAGCTCTCTCTGCTCTTCCTGTGCTTGCCATTACATGTCTGTGTGGGTTAGCATGACACCTCTCTCTGCTCTTCCTGTGCTTGCCATTACATGTCTGTGTGGGTTAGCATGACACCTCTCTCTGCTCTTCCTGTGCTTGCCATTACATGTCTGTGTGGGTTAACATGACACCTCTCTCTGCTCTTCCTGTGCTTGCCATTACATGTCTGTGTGGGTTAACATGACAGCTCTCTCTGCTCTTCCTGTGCTTGCCATTACATGTCTGTGTGGGTTACATGTCTATGTGGGTTAACATGACACCTCTCTCTGCTCTTCCTTTGCTTGCCATTACATGTCTGTGTGGGTTAACATGACAGCTCTCTCTGCTCTTCCTGTGCTGGCCATTACATGTCTCTGTGGGTTACATGTCTATGTGGGTTAACATGACACCTCTCTCTGCTCTTCCTGTGCTTGCCATTACATGTCTGTGTGGGTTACATGTCTATGTGGGTTAACATGACACCTCTCTCTGCTCTTCCTGTGCTTGCCATTACATGTCTGTGTGGGTTAACATGACAGCTATCTCTGCTCTTCCTGTGCTTGCCATTACATGTCTGTCAGGTTACGCTCCACAGGATCCGGATGTTGATCATACAGCCCACCTCCCAACGTCACAAACCCTCTGAGTATATATCAACAGAGGATTTGAGCCATTAGGTGAGGGGTAAATACAAAATAATAAACAGGGAAGGAAAGGAAGGGGGCTGCTGGGAAGGGAATACCTGAAATGACAAAACATACAGGGATAAGAACACCGTTCCTTTCAACAATACGAACACTCATATAACTTCCTCATAAACTGAATACCTGTGGAGAAAAGCAGGAATTCGGAAATATGTTTCTCTGTTATCCCTCTTTGCAGTTACACTCGTCCTATATGAAATATAAACATAGTAAGACCAAGAATCATACACACAACTGCGGAGAATAGACCTGGTATACGATGTCTATCCTACCTTCTACAAGTAATTGCTATTCATCATAAGGGGGTTCCTGGGATAGCTTCCCACTAATGACACAGAAGAGAAGGACTGAGGAGAACAAAGAGAGTCAGCACAGAAGTAGAAACGCAGAACACGGCAATGCGTGGGAAGCAAGAACCACAGCATTCCGCTCTGCTGAATCTACTAGAATAAACAAACAGTTTATCTTCCACAGATAATAAATGAAGGAATCCAAAAAGAAAGAACGGAATGTTGTTAAATAGTATTAATGCAGGCTAATACTATAAGGACACAATACTCCATGTAATCATCGATAGCACTCACGGAAACGCGTAGCTGCGACCGCCACAGCGCTCCGCTTGTAGGCTGAATCAGATAACACACACTTATATACACAAGCAGCTTGTTCTGGTGCCACGTAGCTGCGACCACCACCGTGCACCACCTACTTATCAGTAGACAGGAAGTTTCGAACGTGCAAAAGTAAGAACACCAAGTTCAGAAAGATACTGCGGCGGGTGGTGCCTATTACCACTCTGCTCCGCTCTTCTTCTATTGTCACAAAAGCCAGATAATACCACCCGATAATTCAGGCTTCGATACGGCAACGTGTGGCAGTATACCACTACGCTCCGCATCAAAATACAATCAAACAAAGGATATGCGCTGCAGTTCCTTCACTGCACGCAGAGTCAAGACGGCAACGCGTGGCGGCCACCACAGCGCTCCGCTAAATGCCGATAACATAGGGGGCGGGATTCCGCTCCTACCTTCCACCGCGGGTCCAAACAGGAGTTCCCCAGAAGGATTACACGAAGCAACGAGAGGCGACTCCTCTCTCTCTGAACCACAACACCGGAATAACACGGAACAGGATGCGTGTCATGCAGCCTAAAGTAGCCTCAGCCGAGGCTTCTGGGAAATGTAGTTTTCCTTGCTATTTCCTGGCTAACATACTACAGTCCTCCCAGATGTTCATGCAGGCGCTTAGTCGGACTCGTTAGTTAGTCCCTCATTGCTCCTGCCCTGAGTGGTCGCTCCCCTGTCTCTCTGCCGAGACACGGTATCGTACACTGCGCTGCATTGTGCTTAACTCGGATTATTTCCGCCTGTAACTGTATTGCATTTACCTCGCTTGGTTGCTACATAGCGAGCTCGCCGCATAGTGATTAACTGGATTATTTGTGACTTGCAGTTCATAGCGCTCGCTGCATTGTGATTAACTTTGTTTATTTATTTGTGACTTGTAGTTCATAGCGCTCGCTGCACTGTGATTAACTTTGTTTATTTATTTGTGACTTGTAGTTCATAGCGCTCGCTGCACTGTGATTAACTTTGTTTATTTGTGACCTGTAGTTCATTGCGCGATATCACCCGGCGACCTGCTCTGCTCCCCCCTCCATTTTGTTGCTGTTGTTGTTGTGCTCCGTGTGCGGTCACTTGAGCCCGCCCCGCCTCCCAGCTGAGCCGCCCTCGCCCCTCCCCCTTCCCACTATCCATATATGACCGTCACAATCGCGCGCAGCGGTCACGCGCAGCGATCACGCCCCAGCCGCGCCGAAGGTGTGCCAAAGGTAAGCCCGTCTACGCCCGTCCGCGCCTGGACCGCGCCGGAGCCCCTGGTCCTCGTAAAGTCCACCCCTCCCGCATTACTTACGATGCCACCACCCTCCTAGCCCTCAACCCCGGCCGCTCCCTCAACTGCGTCCAAGCTGCTCCTGGACACACCCATGGACCCTTTTCCTGCTTCTCCTGCAAGTTCGACGGCACCAAGAACAACTTCTCATCTACGAACACACAACAGATATCTGATCCCAACCACCTACAATGCATCCTGCTCAACACCCGCTCGGTCCACAGACACGCCATTGACCTCTGGAATCTACTCGACACCATCTCCCCGGACGTCGCCTTCCTAACAGAAACATGGATGAATGCCTCTTCAGCCCCAGACATCACCATTGCCATCCCGGAAGGATATAAGATCATTCGCAAGGACCGCACCGGCCACACAGGAGGAGGCATCGCTATCGTCCATAAGAAATCCATCCGCATCTCTACCAGCTCAGACGTCAATCTCGCCAACTCTGAACACCTTCACTTCCAGATCCACATCGACCCCAAGACCACACTCAGAGACACCCTCCTTTACAGACCACCAGGACCCCGCGCACAATTTAGTGAAGACATCACGGACTTCATCACTCCACACGCGCTCCCCTCCGAGGACTACATCCTTTTGGGAGACCTCAACTTTCACCTTGAAAAGAACAACGACCGCGACACCACCACCCTTTTGGACAACCTCGCAAACCTCGGACTTAAACAACTTGTCACTACCCCCACCCACATCGCAGGTCACACACTCGACCCTATCTTCACCTCCAGCAAGCATGTTTCCTTCAGCCACACCACAGCCCTCCTCTGGACTGACCACAGCTGCGTTCACTTCACCTACAACAAGCCCACATCCAACAACCACCACCAACCCACTCTGCAAAGAAACTGGAACAAAATCACCATCGACCAGATCTCCTCATCGCTTCTTCAAAAGCCCCCCGCCCACTCCTCAAACCCAGACCAAGCAGCCACCAACCTCACCCAATGGTTATCCAACAGCGCCGACATCCTAGCACCACTGAAAAAACGACAAATTAAACCAGGCAGCAAGAAGGCCTCCTGGTTCAACGATGACCTTAAGAAATCCAAGAAACTCTGTCGCTCCCTCGAGAAGGCCTGGAAAAAAGACCCAACCACCAGCACCAAGGACGCCTTCAAAAACGCCACCCGCATACACCACCAACTAATCCGAAATGCCAAGAAAGCAGCCTTAAAGGACCGTCTAGATAACAACGCACAGAACAGCAAGGAATTATTCAACATCGTCAAGGAATTTACCAACCCCTCAGCCAACTCCAACGACATCACCCCCTCTCAAGCCCTCTGCGACTCCCTAGCCTCATTCTTCCACAGCAAAATTGCAGACATCCACAACAGCTTCAACAACCAACCCGGAGACCAACCCACCCAATCCCCTGCAGGACCCCCACCCCCCCTGAACATCCTCAATGACTGGAAGCCATTCTCCACTGAGGACACCATCCGTCTGATGAACTCTATCCACTCAGGATCCCCCACAGACCCTTGCCCTCACCACATCTTTAACAAAGCAGACTCCATTATTGCACCGCACCTCCGAGACGTCATCAACTGCTCCCTCAACTCCGCAACCTTCCCGGAAAGCTGGAAACATGCCGAACTCAGCGCCCTCCTGAAGAAACCCACAGCTGACCCCACCAAACTCAAAAACTATCGCCCTATCTCACTCCTTCCATTCCCGGCCAAAGTCATCGAGAAAGCTGTCAACAACCAGCTCGCCGCATTCCTCGAAACCAACAAATCCCTCGACTCCTCACAGTCCGGCTTCCGAGCCAAACACAGCACTGAGACCGCACTCATCGCAGCAACAGACGACATTCTAACTCTACTGGGCAATGGAGACACAGTCGCCCTCATCCTCCTCGACCTCTCCGCAGCTTTCGACACAGTCTGCCATAGCACCCTTCTACAGCGCCTCAAAAACATCGGAATCCAAGGATAAGCACTGGAATGGATCACCTCGTTCCTCTCCGGAAGAACCCAGAGAGTCCGCCTTCCACCATTCAAGTCAGAGGCTACTGAAGTCATCTGCGGCGTACCTCAAGGGTCCTCACTCAGTCCTACCCTCTTCAACGTTTACATGAGCCCCCTCGCGGCCATCGCACGCCAACATAACCTCAACATCATCTCCTACGCCGACGACACTCAACTGATCCTATCACTCACCAGAGACCCTAACACGGCCAAAACCAACCTGCACGAAGGAATGAAAGAAGTAGCCGAATGGATGAAGCACAGCCGTCTGAAACTGAACTCAGACAAAACAGAAGTCCTCATCTTAGGTACCTCCCCCTCCGCCTGGGACGACTCTTGGTGGCCAGAGGCCCTTGGAAAAGCACCCATCCCGACGGACCACGCACGGAACCTGGGCGTCATCCTGGATTCCTCACTCTCGATGAACAGACAAGTCAACGCCGTTTCTTCATCTTGCTTCAACATTCTTCGCATGCTCAAAAAAACATTTCGCTGGATCCCTACCGAAACTAGAAAAACAGTCACCCACGCTCTGGTCACGAGCCGACTGGACTACGGAAACACCCTCTACGCCGGCACCACCGCAAGACTCCAGAAAAAACTACAACGCATCCAGAACGCCTCAGCCAGGCTCATATTAGACATCCCGCGTAAAGAACACATCTCTGATCACCTGAAAAACCTCCACTGGCTCCCCGTCAATAAGAGGATCACTTTCCGCCTCCTAACCCACGCACACAAAGCACTCTACGAAATCGGACCCGAATGCCTCAACACACGACTATCCTTCTACACCCCCTCCCGCCAGCTACGATCCTCCAACCAAGCCCTTGCCACTGTACCTCGCATCAACAAAACCACCATGGGAGGTAGATCCTTCTCCTACCTAGCAGCTAAAACCTGGAACTCACTTCCCACTCACCTTCGCCTTACTCAGAACCACCTAGCATTTAGAAAGCAACTCAAAACGTGGATATTCGACAAGTAACTCCCCACCTTTCTTCAAGCGCCTTGAGACCCTCTGGGTATGTAGCGCGCTATACAAATCTTTTGACTTGACTTGACTTGACTTGACAGTATGTCCCCCTTCTCAGCGCCTACTAGGACCAGGCCGCAAGGGGAACCTACGATGGAAAGACCGTATGGCCTCAGGAGCGTGGATGTTAGAAACAGGTTCCCAAGAGTCGTCCTCAGCCGAATACCCTTTCCATGACACCAGGTACCACAACACACCCCTACGAAACTTCGAATCCTTGATGCTTCGCACCACATATTCGAAGCCACCGTCACACATTACAGGGGGAGGAGCCCTACGCCTGGCCGAGAATGCTGGCTTCAGCAGGTTACAATGAAATACCGGATGTATGCGAAGAGAACCAGGCAGTTTCAGTTTGTAGGCCACTGGGTTAATCTGTTTCACCACCGTGTATGGCCCAATGTATTTGGGGTGAAAAATGCTGCGAAGTTTGAATCTGATGTTTTTTGTTGAAAGCCATACCTTATCCCCTACCGCATACGATGGACCTTGTCTCCTGTGTCTATCCTCGTATTTCTTATACTCACTCTTAGCTTTTATCAAGTGGGTCCTGATTGTCTTGTGGATGGCCTGAACCTTACGCATCTGTCCCAAAACGGTAGGCTGATTGGATAAGACTTCTGGAATGGTAATGGGAAGGATTTTAGCGTCGTACCCATAGGTAGCACAAAATGGAGACACCCCCGAGGAACAGTGCCAAGCTTTGTTGTACGCTACTTCAGCCAACCACAGTAATGAAACCCAAGAGTCCTGAGCTTCTGCAGCGTAACACCGAAGATATTTCTTAAGGGTTTGATTCAACCTTTCCGTTTGTCCATCTGTTTGTGGATGGAAACTGGTTGAAAGAGAGGATCGAATGCCCAGAGCCTGACACCAAAACTTCCAAAACCTGGCTGTGAACTGAGGTCCCCTATCAGAGACAGTTGTGCTGTCTGACCTGCCGTGGGCAGATTTACGCAGGGGATAAAATGGCCCAATTTGGAGAGACAGTCGATCACTACTAGAATAGCGGTTTTCCCCTGATCCGGGGGTAGGCCGGTAACAAAGTCCAAGCTTATAGTCTGCTAAGGTCTTTTGGGAGTGGGTAAAGGGATTAACAACCCTTTCTTTTTCCCAGTCTCATTTTTTGCCATAGCACATTCACTGCACGATCTTACCCAAGTGACCACGTCTTTCTTGACCGTGTCCCACCAAAAGTATCTCTGTACTAATTGCATAGTCTTGCACACTCCTTGGTGTCCCGCCAACTGAGAATCGTGACACCATTCAAAAGCAGTTTTTCTCATGGTATTGTCTGGAAGAAACAACTTGTTGTTTTGAAAAGGAAGTCCTTTCTTTAACGTGCGACCACTACCCTGGGCTGCCCATTCAACCCAGTTCCCTGGAGTCTTGGCCCGACAGATGCGTTCCAAGAACGAGTAGGCCTGTAACACATGCACCACCTTTTTTGGATCCACAATGGCCTCAAGTCTAGGTAGTTCTGTGGGTGCCTCCCCCTGATGTTGTCGGGATAGGGTATCTGCTTTCTTGTTGTCAGCCCCAGGACGAAAAGTGATAACAAAGTCATATTCCGAAAAAAACAGCATCCACCTCATTTGTCTCTGAGAAAGGTTGCGGGCGGTTTTCATGTACTGTAAGTTTCGGTGGTCTGAGAATACAGTAACTGGAAAAGCAGCCCCCCACAAGGGTTGGCGCCATTCTTGAAACGCCTTTTAAATCGCAAGCAGCTCTCTTTCTGCTATTGTGTAATTCTTTTCTGCCAGACTAAGCTTCTTCGATAGATAGGCCACTGGATGTAATTGTCCCGTAAGATGATTTCTTTGAGACAAAATAGCCCCTATAGCTTCGTCCGACGCATCAGCTTCTACAATGAAAGGATATTCTGGTTTAGGGTGTGCCAAGATGGGAGCTGTTGTAAAGGCGGCTTTAAGGGACTGAAAGGCTCCATCAGCAACCTCAGTCCACTGGTAAGGTACCCCTTTTCTCAACAATCTGGACAAGGGGGCTGCCACCTGAGAGAACTGTGCTATAAACCTGCGGTAATAGTTAGAGAACCCTAAAAAACTTTGCACTTCCTTGATGCTTTTAGGAACAGGCCATTCTTGCACCGCCTTCACCTTTCTTTCAGACATCTGCAACCCAGAATGATTCAGTACTACCCCCAAGAATTCCACTTCAGGCACACTGAACTCACATTTGGAAAGCTTACAAAACAGTCTGTTATCCCCCAACTTCTGCAATACTTGAGATACATGAACATGGTGTTGTTTGGTGTTGTCAGAATAGATAAGAATGTCGTCTATGTAGACAATAGCACAAACATCCACAAACTCCTTCAGGACGTCATTAAGAAAATACTGAAACGCCGCGGGGGCGTTACACAGCCCAAACGGCATGACAGTATACTCATACAGGCCATAACGAGTCTTAAAGACCGTCTTCCATTCGTCGGCCTCCCTAACCCGGACCAGGTGGTAGGCTCCCCTTAAATCAAGTTGTGTGTAAATTCTAGCATCCTTCACCTGATCTAGCAAGACAGAAATCAGGGGTAAAGGGTATCTATTTCTTACTGTGTTTTTATTTAAAACTCTGTAGTCGACACACGCCCTCAACTCCCCGTTTGCTTTTTTGATAAAAAACAGGGGGGAGGCAGCTGGGGATCTGGAGGGACGGATGAACCCAATGGCCACATAATGGTCAAGATATTCCCTCAAATGCGCTGTTTTAGGGACAGATATGGCATACACCCTGCAGGAAGGAAGTGTAGCCCCTTCCACCAAATCTATCCGACAATCATAGGGTCTATGAGGAGGCAGTTGTTCAGCCATACTTTCACTGAAGACATCCTCATACACATTATATTGTGAGGGCAGTACCACCATCTTTTCTGCAGCTGTGGCCACTACTAACGGCAGATAAGACACTGCAGTCTTCTCCGCACATGATGCAATCACATGTTCTCTACACTCCTCGGAAACAAACCGAACCTCCTTCGTTTTCCAATCAATCATCGGATTGTGGTGGCTTAACCAGGGCATTCCCAATATAACCTCGTATTGAGGTGCCTCAATGATATTCAACTTCAGTTCCTCTCTATGGAGTCCTTCTGGTATTTTCACAGACAACACAAGTGACGTAAATAATTAATTTACTCTCTTAATTTCTATGCAGGTAAGTACTTAATCAATAATAACTCAGATCGGGTGAAAGAAGACAGAGTCCGTGGTGTTAGAGTTCTAAGGGGTTTTATTCCTTAAAAAGGAATGGTCATGACCAAGATATCATGTTCTGACCACCACACAGGGTGTCAGAAGGGATAGATGAGCGCGCCCCATTTTATTAACAGTACATAGCTTATATACTTATTTCATACCATAGGTTACAGTGCAAGAGGCGTAACAGCTGAGAGAAGACAAGATAACAATATACACGTGGTGCATGTGCGTAATCAAGAGGCGTGAACTAGAGGTGTGTTCTGGAAACGTCACTGATAGGTGTCGCAAAGGGGTGGCACTAACGAAAAATGTGGCAATGTCAGCAGAAATCGGAAGCTTGGATGCGCGCGCAGCTGCATGACGTGTGATTGGAGGGGTGCAGGGGACTTGACATTTACACTGACGGAAAAGAGACAGAAGTCTGGCATGTCAGATCAACTTGTGCTTCTATCATATCTGATATCTGATGTTTAGGAACTAAGCTATCTGGGCAGAAAGGTCTCTAGAGCAGAAGCTATTCTATACTTGCTGTGAGTGCGTGTATAAGCGCCTGAGTGTCTGTATGAGAAGCGTGGGGCATGGGGCCTTCCATGGAAGCATGGCAACGAAGCTATGAATTACTTGCATAGAGACAGGTCGGCCCTTTAGCCCTGTAGCTGAGGAAGGATGTTTACTGAAGCTAGCAGGAAGGAATGTATTTTCGGGGAGGGAAACAGATAACTCGAAGGTTATAGTCAATCTTGGCAGGCAGCGGCTGAGCTGAGCACGGAGGGCCGCGCTAGAAGTAAGTCAGAGTTCACGGGTACGGGGGCTGCCTGGGCAGAGATTCCTCGGAGTCAGAAGCCAGAAAAGAGGCTCGGTGGCAGAGATTCAGGGCCTACTTCAGCCAGGGCTGAAAAACGTAGGAGTACATTACAAAAAGACGTTGGCATAGCATACTTAGGAACGGACCATTCAACCCATTCATGGTGGGTCTGAAAGAGGACATATTAACGTTGGACGCAAATGTATTTTATATTACCTCACAAGAGTGTTTGTTTGTTCAGTAATCTTTCCTGACTTCAAAGGTTTCCCGTCCACAGCTAATACCTCTTCAGGGAAATCTCTTGGCACTCTCTCCAAAGATAACGCGGATACCAACCCGCTATCTATAAAGTTCCCAGTGGCTCCAGAGTCAATCATGACGCTCACCTGGTAGGTCTGCAGCTGACTCTCCAAGCCCATGGGAAGGAGTATGTGTGTCTCTGTTTCTAACAGTGTCAGTACAGTTAAGGAAGGGATTTGGTAAGGCGGGAAACCCTTTTCTAGTTCAGACTCCACATTTCTTCTTTTCTCCAGGGTTCCTATCGATGTGATGGCCAGTTTTTTACTCCGATTCCACACCCCACTTGCCTTAGGCTTAGTAGTGCACTCCCTAACATAGTGACCTTTTTTCCCACAGTAAAGGCACAGACCCAGAGCTCGGCGATGTTCTTTTTCTTCCTTGGTCAGTGGGGCCTTGACTGCCCCTATCTCCATAGGTTCGGCCCCCTGTTCTGTAGCCATCACTGCTCTCCTTGGTAAAGTGTCGGACCCAAAGTTCCCTCGTTCCCATCGCTTTCTGTCGCTCCCTCTGTCACTTATCCTACCATCCAGGCGTAGGGTCAGATTTATCATGTCAGCACAGGTAACTGGCTGGGGATCAATCTGTGCTATAACATCCTAGAGGCTATCCCTCAACCCTTGATAAAAAAAGGGACATCCTTTTTTCCTCTGGCCAAGCTGTTTCAGCTATCAACCGGTTGAAGTCTGTCAAATAGGATATCAAATCCCTCTTTCCCTGTCTGAGAGATAGCAGTTCCCTGTCTGCGCTGAAAGAGGTGGCTCGGCGAACGAACACCCGCTCGAACTCAGCCCTAAACGCCGTCCAATTATTCAGCACAGGGTCATCATTACGCACCAAAGGCACTGCCCAATTTGTAGCATCTGCAATCAAATAGGAGATAGCGAAAGCCACTCTAGAATGATTGGTCGGGAAGGAGGCCGGTTTGCACGAGAAGTGCATCATGATTTGTGTCAAGAATACTTGGGTTTTAGAAGGATCCCCAGAATATCTCTCTGGGCTAGCAAGAGGGATAGGAGGTGGAACAGTGACCTGGATTTGTGAGGGAGAGGCATCAAAGGGGTTCCTACTTAATCTGTCCACCTTTTCTTTTAAGGCAGTGGCCTCTGCCTTGGAAGCAACAAGCTCTTGTTGCACCAATACCAAGGCCTGAAGCACATCCTCTAAGGTAGCCATAAGACCCCCACCCGGATCGGGTGTAGCTAAATTCGTGGGCGTGTTATTCTGTCAGGTTACGCTCCACAGGATCCGGATGTTGATCATACAGCCCACCTCCCAACGTCACAAACCCTCTGAGTATATATCAACAGAGGATTTGAGCCATTAGGTGAGGGGTAAATACAAAATAATAAACAGGGAAGGAAAGGAACGGGGCTGCTGGGAAAGGGAATACCTGAAATGACAAAACATACAGGGATAAGAACACCGTGCCTTTCAACAATACGAACACTCATATAACTTCCTCATAAACTGAATACCTGTGGAGAAAAGCAGGAATTCGGAAATATGTTTCTCTGTTATCCCTCTTTGCAGTTACACTCGTCCTATATGAAATATAAACATAGTAAGACCAAGAATCATACACACAACTGCGGAGAATGGACCTGGTATACGATGTCTATCCTACCTTCTACAAGTAATTGCTATTCATCATAAGGGGGTTCCTGGGATAGCTTCCCACTAATGACACAGAAGAGAAGGACTGAGGAGAACAAAGAGAGTCAGCACAGAAGTAGAAACGCAGAACACGGCAATGCGTGGGAAGCAAGAACCACAGCATTCCGCTCTGCTGAATCCACTAGAATAAACAAACAGTTTATCTTCCACAGATAATAAATGAAGGAATCCAAAAAGAAAGAACGGAATGTTGTTAAATAGTATTAATGCAGGCTAATACTATAAGGACACAATACTCCATGTAATCATCGATAGCACTCACGGAAACGCGTAGCTGCGACCGCCACAGCGCTCCGCTTGTAGGCTGAATCAGATAACACACACTTATATACACAAGCAGCTTGTTCTGGTGCCACGTAGCTGCGACCACCACCGTGCACCACCTACTTATCAGTAGACAGGAAGTTTCGAACGTGCAAAAGTAAGAACACCAAGTTCAGAAAGATACTGCGGCGGGTGGTGCCTATTACCACTCCGCTCCGCTCTTCTTCTATTGTCACAAAAGCCAGATAATACCACCCGATAATTCAGGCTTCGATACGGCAACGTGTGGCAGTATACCACTACGCTCCGCATCAAAATACAATCAAACAAAGGATATGCGCTGCAGTTCCTTCACTGCACGCAGAGTCAAGACGGCAACGCGTGGCGGCCACCACAGCGCTCCGCTAAATGCCGATAACATAGGGGGTGGGATTCCGCTCCAACCTTCCACCGCGGGTCCAAACAGGAGTTTCCCAGAAGGATTACACGAAGCAACGAGAGGCGACTCCTCTCTCTCTGAACCACAACACCGGAATAACACGCAACAGGATGCGTGTCATGCAGCCTAAAGTAGCCTCAGCCGAGGCTTCTCGGAAATGTAGTTTTCCTTGCTATTTCCTGGCTAACATACTACAGTCCTCCCAGATGTTCATGCAGGCGCTTAGTCGGACCCTGACAATGTCTGTGTGGGTTAACATGACACCTCTCTCTGCTATTCCTGTGTTTGCCATTACATGTCTGTGTGGGTTAACATGACAGCTCTCTCTGCTCTTCCTGTGCTTGCCATTACATATCTGTGTGGGTTACATGTCTATGTGGGTTAACATGACACCTCTCTCTGCTCTTCCTGTGCTTGCCATTACATGTCTGTGTGGGTTAACATGACAGCTCTCTCTGCTCTTCCTGTGCTTGCCATTACATGTCTGTGTGGGTTAACATGACAGCTCTCTCTGCTCTTCCTGTGCTTGCCTTTACATGTCTGTGTGGGTTAAATGTCTATGTGGGTTAACATGACAGCTCTCTCTGCTCTTCCTGTGCTTGCCATTACATATCTGTGTGGGTTACATGTCTATGTGGGTTAACATGACACCCCTCTCTGCTCTTCCTGTGCTTGCCCCATTACATGTCTGTGTGGGTTAACATGACAGCTCTTTCTGCTCTTCCTGTGCTTGCCATTACATGTCTGTGTGGGTTAACATGACAGCTCTCTCTGCTCTTCCTGTGCTTGCCATTACATGTCTGTGTGGGTTAACATGACAGCTCTCTCTGCTCTTCCTGTGCTTGCCATTACATGTCTGTGTGGGTTAAATGTCTATGTGGGTTAACATGACAGCTCTCTCTGCTCTTCCTGTGCTTGCCATTACATGTCTGTGTGGGTTAACATGACAGCTCTCTCTGCTCTTCCTGTGCTTGCCATTACATGTCTGTGTGGGTTAACATGACACCTCTCTCTGCTCTTCCTGTGATTGCCATTACATGTCTGTGTGGGTTAAATGTCTATGTGGGTTAACATGACAGCTCTCTCTGCTCTTCCTGTGCTTGCCATTACATGTCTGTGTGGGTTAACATGACACCTCTCTCTGCTCTTCCTGTGCTTGCCATTACATGTCTGGGTGGGTTAACATGACACCTCTCTCTGCTCTTCCTGTGCTTGCCATTACATGTCTGTGTGGGTTAACATGACACCTCTCTCTGCTCTTCCTGTGCTTGCCATTACATGTCTGTGTGGGTTAGCATGACACCTCTCTCTGCTCTTCCTGTGCTGGCCATTACATGTCTGTGTGGGTTAACATGACAGCTCTCTCTGCTCTTCCTGTGCTTGCCATTACATGTCTGTGTGGGTTAACATGACACCTCTCTCTGCTCTTCCTGTGCTTGCCATTACATGTCTGTGTGGGTTAGCATGACACCTCTCTCTGCTCTTCCTGTGCTTGCCATTACATGTCTGTGTGGGTTAACATGACAGCTCTCTCTGCTCTTCCTGTGCTTGCCATTACATGTCTGTGTGGGTTAACATGACACCTCTCTCTGCTCTTCCTGTGCTTGCCATTACATGTCTGTGTGGGTTAACATGACAGCTCTCTCTGCTCTTCCTGTGCTTGCCATTACATGTCTGTGTGGGTTACATGTCTATGTGGGTTAACATGACACCGCTCTCTGCTCTTCCTGTGCTTGCCATTACATGTCTGTGTGGGTTACATGTCTATGTGGGTTAACATGACAGCTCTCTCTGCTCTTCCTGTGCTTGCCATTACATGTCTGTGTGGGTTAACATGACAGCTCTCTCTGCTCTTCCTGTGCTTGCCATTACATGTCTGTGTGGGTTAACATGACACCTCTCTCTGCTCTTCCTGTTTGGCAGCATGTGCCTGTCACGGCTGCGGGTGGGGCTGAGATACCTCAGTGGGTTGAGAGACTAGACAAACGCTGGGAGTTGGAGTACAAGTTCACTCAGCCTCTTAAATATTTGGAATGGGAAATCCGAAGAAGGAGATCCTGTCTCCCATCAACATGAAGTTGTTAGGGTTGAAGGGAGCACGAGCCCCAGCTGCAGATGTGAGAGCCACCTCTGGGCGCATCTGCGCGTTTCCTGGAGACTGCCCAGCTGTGCCCAGCTGTTCTCAAGCTGCTGGAAGGGAACACGAGCTCCAGCTGCAGACGTGAGAGCCCCCCCCCTTGGGCGCATCTGCGCGTTTCCTGGAGACTGCCCAGCTGTGCCCACCTCTTTTCAAGCTGCTGGAAGGGAGCAGGAGCCCCAGCTGCAGATGTGAGAGCCCCCCCCCGGGGCGCATCTGTGCGTTTCCTGGAGACTGCCCAGCTGTGCCCAGCTGTTCTCCAGCTGTTGGAAGTCAGTACGAGCCCCAGCTGCAGATGAGAGAGTCTCCCCCTGGTGCGCATCTGTGCGTTTCCTGGAGACTGCCCAGCTGTGCCTAGCTCTTTTCAAGCTGCTGGAAGGGAGCAGGAGCCCCAGCTGCAGATGTGAGAGCCACCTCTGGGCGCATCTGCGCGTTTCCTGGAGACTGCCCAGCTGTGCCCAGCTATTCTCAAGCTGCTGGAAGGGAGCAGGAGCCCCAGCTGCAGATGTGAGAGCCCCCCTGGGGCGCATCTGAGGGTTTCCTGGAGACTGCCCAGCTGTGCCCAGCTGTTCTCAAGCTGCAGAGGGCAAGAATCCCTCTCTGATAAACACCTGATGCAAGACTTCCTGCAAGGGTGAAAGGTGTCTGAGCAACACTTCTAGGAAGCCACACGCCACGCTCCCCCTCAGCCCTAGAATGAGCCGAGGTCGTATCCTGCTGTCACGAATCCCTTCCATGGCCCCACACGTGATACGACACGGTCACCCCCCTACCAACTCCTTTCCACGCCCACCACTCAGGCTATGTGTCATGTCGCCTCGCCTGACCCTGCTTCAGGACAGGGCAGACGAACAGGAAAAGGGAACAGGAAACGGGCAACCGGAAAAGGATTAGGCTGTAAGCCAGTGCGAGGCTGGCAGGGAATAAAGCAACACGTAAATATACTTGCCTCTGACTTGCGTGTATTTATTCATCAGGGCGATCGCGACAATGGCGACGAAGGTGGGATATGCCTAAAGCCCACAAACAACGCCATCGCCCAGCCATCTATCCTGGCCGATCACCAAGTCCTGCAGTCCGATTTACCGGCAGCGCAAAAAGAGCGCGAAAGTCAAAACCGGCGTCGGAGCTGCCTTCACACGCACCTGCCAGAAGCCTGCCAATCTGCCGAGAGCATCGAGCCGTCTGCCGGGAATAGGAGCGCATATGCCAGAGCGCTATCCCTTCGCGTTTCCAGACGCGAGCAGCCTGACGAAGTGAGAGGTCCCCTCCTGGCACGAGAGACCCGCCCGCCTCCAAAGACGGATGAACAGCGGGAACAAGGCAAGAAACGAGGGTGAGTCATACCCCGGCAGCTCCCTGTGAGACCTGAATATAATCAGCAGCAAAAGCGCTAACCACATAAGTGGGGAGAGACATGACGTCCCGCGCGGCGGCCATCTTAGAGTCAGGCACCAGCCACCTGGTTAACCCACGAACCTCTAACGGCGGCCATTTTGAGGTCAGGCGCCATTCATTACAAAGGACTCCAATAGCATAAACGGAGCGGGAAACACATAAAAGACAGAGCAAAACCTCCTGGAAGCCAAGAAACAACACAAAATTGAGAGAGTCTCATATAATATATAGCCAGCCACTCCAAGTCATTATTCCCAGATGTCCAACACAGCTCCTGACAGCTCATCTGGGGGGAACGGCGTAGCAGGCCCAGCTCCACAAGCCAATACAGGAGGACGAGCCCCTCAGGTCAACGCAACCATGATGCCCAACGCTCCCATGGGGGCCCCCTTCATGCAGCAACCACAGCCACTGACACTGACGCCAGGCAATAGCATGGGCCCAACATGGAAGAGTTGGAGTGATGACTTTGAGGATTACATGGTAGGATCCCTGGTGCAAGATCTCAAACAAAAACTAGTGGCGCTAAGAAACTTGATAGGCCCAGAAATTGCACAAATCATCAAAGAATTACCTAATGCAGCAACTGCCACTTACGAAGAAGTAAAAGGTGCCCTTGATAGGCGATTCCTCTACAAGCGCAACGTGGACTATGAACGATACACGTTCAACCTAGCCACCCAAGAAAAGGAGGAGTGCATGAGCGACTTCATCATGCGCATCAAACGAATGGCACGATATTGTGAATTTGACAATTTTAAAACAGAGGACGCCCTGCGCCTCCGCATCATTGAAGGATGCCAATCTGAATCTCTCAGCCGGAGACTCCTAAAGAAACAATACACTCTAGAGGAGATCGAAGAACTAACGAGAATCAACGACCAAGCAGAGGATTATGCCAAACGGATGGGAACTCACAAATCAGACTGGAAGGATCACGCTCTTCGAGTCCAAGCACACAGATCTACTAAGACTACCAAGCCCACGTCAAAATCTCACAAGTTCTACAACACTCGAAAAACATCCTCCAAACGAAGCTCGCGGCACACTAAGTCCGCAAAATCAGCACCCACTTGCTACAGATGTGGACAGGATTACCCACACTCAGGACAATGTCCAGCAATTGGCCAGCGATGCCACCGCTGTGGGAGAGATAACCATTTTGAAATAGCATGTCAAGCCAAACAGTCAACCCACAGATCGTCAACCAAAGGCCACGACACGCGACACCACGCGCGAGCCATAAAAAGGGAGAGAAGGACGCTCATCCAGCTCCTCAAACTCCAGCATGCAATCAGCGTACTCCTATCAATCACGAGGTCGATCTGTAAGCACTCACCGAGCCAGGCGTCAGACACCAGAATCTTACCGGTCACGCAGAGCCACGTCCAGCGACTCATCATCACACACGCCAGTGTCACAGGATAGTGATGAGTACATCTGCATGGTATCAGACCCGGACCGCCTGAAACGATATCCGAAGCTCGACATCCTGATAGGAGACCATCCAGCAAAATTTGTCCTGGACTCAGGAACCTCATTAAACTATATCTGTGCTTTAGAATACTACAACATGAAGCAAAGACCCAAATTGGAACCAGCAGCTGTCCGCATATTCACGTGGATGTCACGCAAACCTCTACCTTGCTTGGGCCGTTTTCACACCACCCTCACTTTCAAAGATCGAAAATCGCTGCCTACATTCATGTGGTAGAGGGACCAGATGTAGCAGACTGTCTGCTCAGCCTACCCACAGCAGAAAGACTTAAACTTGTGGAACTTCCCTATATGACCGAAGATGCTCCCGACATCGTGGCGAAGTTCCCGAACCTTTTCAAGGGCCTTGGGGAGCTAAATCATTTCAAGGTGAAGTTACACATTAATGAAAACGTGACACCCATCGCTCAACACCACAGGAAGGTGCTGTTCCACCTACAGCAAGCCGTCGATGACGAGCTCCAAGACCTCCTTCAAACAGACATCATTGAACGCACGTCAGGACCCACCCCATGGGTGTCACCAGTCGTGGTAGTCCCCAAAAAGGGACAGGACAACAAGGTCAGACTGTGTGTCGACATGCGTGCGCCCAACACCGCCATCGAGCGGGAACGCCACCCGGGACCGCACATCAATGATATGATCACGAAGCTCAATGGCGCCACAGTGTTCTCCAAGCTCGACCTTAATAAAGGTTACCATCAGTTGGAGCTTCACGACAAATCGAGATACATCACGACGTTTACCACACATCAAGGCCTGTTCCGCTATAAAAGCCTGAACTTCGGCATTTCCTCGGCCACCGAGATCTTCCAGGAAGCCATCGGCGGGTCATACAAGGCATTCCTAACGCCTTCAACTATAGTGATGACCTGCTAGTCTTTGGCAAAGATCAAACAGAACACGACACTGCCTTGGACAGGGTATGCCACGCATTGTTGACCGCAAACCTAACACTCAACGCCAGTAAATGCGAATTCCACAAGGACACCTTGAAGTTTTATGGACATATCTTTTCCAAAGAGGGGATGAGGCCGGACCCAGAAAAGGTAGCTGCGCTCGCTGACACCCAGACACCTCGAGACGTGAGTGATCTCCGCTCTTTCCTCGGGATGGCAAGCTACTGCGCATGTTACATTCGCGACTACGCCACGATCAGCTACCCTTTACGAGAACTCACTCGTCAGGGCCAACCATTCGAATGGACTGATGCGTGCCAGCAAGCATTCACCGTGATCAAACAAGCCGTTGGATCCGCCATAAATCTGGCATACTTTGACACAAAGAAGAAAACGGAAATCACAGTTGACGCCAGCCCAGTGGGCCTGGGCGCGATTCTGGCCCAGTACCGTGAAAACTCTGACCAACGCCACATCATCGCATATGCAAGCCACAGTCTCACGGACACTGAAAAAGCATATTCCCAACCGGAGAAAGAAAGCCTGGCTGTGGTGTGGGCGTGCGAACATTTCCACCTGTTTGTCTATGGCAAACATTTCACGATCATCACAGATCATCAGGCACTCATCACGATTTTTGGGAACCCCAATGTAAAAATGCTGCCACGTATTGAACGGTGGGGCCTACGCCTGCAAGACTACATTTTCACCATCATCCACAAGCCAGGGAAAGCTGAGAATCCAGCTGATTTTATGTCTCGACACCCGCTAGCCGGCGCTCAAGCTGCACTATCCGTGGCTGATGAATATCTTCACTTCGTTGTCGACACAGCATGTCCACCCACGGTTCCATTGGAAGCCATTCAAGAGGCGTCAGCGCTCGACCCGCTTGTACAGGCTGTCCTGACTCGCATCCGCACAAATTCCTGGAGGGACGTGAAGCGTTCACCCCAAGACCCTGATCAACTTCATCATGACCTCGCCGCCTTCCAGCGCGTGCGTGACGAACTCTCTATCAGCGACAATGGACTCCTTTTAAGAGGAGGGAGGATCGTGATTCCACACAAACTACGTCAAGGGGTTATCAACTTGGCACACGAAGGCCACAGAGGTATCAACGCAACCAAGAAAGCCCTGAGAGAACGTGTTTGGTTCCCCACGCTAGATCAAATGGTGGAAACAACTCTGAAAGACTGCATGACATGCAAAGTGGTTAGTCGTGAAGAACCACCTGCACCACTACAGATGTCAGAGCTACCGGAAGGAGTATGGCAACAAGTTGCAGTCGACTTCTTCGGACCGCTGCAGTCAGGACAATATATCATCGTTGTCATGGATGAGTACTCTCGGTTCCCATTTGCGCACCTGATAACGTCCACCAGAGCGACAACAGTAATCCCAGTACTCGATGAAATCTTCGCAGCATGGGGCATTCCCCTGCGGGTAAAATCGGACAATGGGCCCCCATTCAATGGTCATGAATTTACAGACTTCGCGACCCATCTCAATTTCAAACATCAAAAAATCACTCCACTATGGCCGCAGGCCAATGGCATGGTGGAACGATTCATGGGAACACTCAAAAAAGCAATTCAGCAGGCTGAGCTAACTCACCGGGATATCCAACAGACACTGAACGAAGTGCTAAGAGCATATCGAAACACGCCACACAGCACTACCAATCAGTGCCCAGCCACTGTGATGCTGGGAAGAGCGCCTCGAACTCGACTACCCATGGTGAACACCGTACCTCAACAATAAAACATCACCACTGACCATAATACTCTAGTCGAGATGGACCATGAAAAGAAACTCAAGATGAAAACATATGCCGACCGGCGTAGACACGCCAAAGAATCCAATATTCAGGAAGGAGACTGGGTGATAGTCCGGGATGACCGGCGAACCAAGGCAGACAGTCGGTACCTCGACATTCCCCTACAGGCCATCAAAAGAAAAGGGACCATGATCACGGCAAAGGCTGACCACAAGCAGATAACAAGAAACATATCGCACTTCAAAAGATGCGATCTGCGCAACCGGCACAAGACTTCCTCGAGTCAACTCTCGAGTGACTCCCTAAACCAGAGTGACAGCAGCGACCAGAACCACCACAGTCCTACACGAATCTCGGACACCACAAACCACCCCGTCCAAGCATCAGGGCGAGAGAAACGTCCACAACGCTTGATAAGGAAACCTCGACGCCTCGTTGAAGAAATGTAGCGAAAATGAGACTTTGTAAAAAAGGGGGAGATGTCATGTCGCCTCGTCTGACCCTGCTTCAGGACAGGGCAGGCGAACAGGAAAAGGGAACAGGAAACGGGCAACCAGAAAAGGATTAGGCTGTAAGCCAGTGCGAGGCTGGCAGGGAATAAAGCAACACGTAAATATACTTGCCTCTGACTTGCGTGTATTTATTCATCAGGGCGATCGCGACACTATGCTTCCTAAAGTGCTTCAATCCTGCAGGCTCTAAATTAAATCGATAAATAAAAAGAATCCAAAATAGAACTCTTATTGTTGTTAATAATTGTGTAAATTTTGGAAATACTGATATTTTGACATTGACCTTGAAAAATGGGGATTTGCTTCAGGAATTGCTATTATTGCGGCGCACACAATTGTGTGGCAATTCTCCATTTTCATCCGATTTCTAACCCAGAGACTTCACCATTTTTAGCGCGTAAAGATGCTGGGGGAGGGGTAAACACAAACAGGAGATTATTCTGTGTGAATTGTAATCTCCATTCAGCCGGTAACTTGTGATGGCCGAATCCTGATTACCACAGCAGAGAACCACAGGCGCGTCTTTTACCCCTCCATGCACTGACATGAAGACAGGCACAGCAGCCCCAGCTCTGGGGCACTCTGAGCCCTCACCCACCCAGCACCTCTCTGGCGTTGCAGGATTTCATGCCCTTACCTGCCCAGGTTCTGTATGGGCCTCTGGTGCTGCAGCGCTCCTAGCCCTCCTAGCCCTCGACCCGGGGTGGCCCTGGTCTGACGGATGCTATGGCACCCCTAGTTCTCACCCCAGCCATCATCTCTCGCTGCAGAACCCCTGATAAATCACCCACACAGGCTGGCACCTCTTGCACTGCTACATTCTCACCTGAACTCTCAACCGGGCCAGGACTTCTCCAGCGCTGCAGTCCCCTAGAAATCATCTTGTGCGGCACCTGCCAGCGCTGAAGCACCCTGAACTTTCACCCAAGCCAGCACATCCCCATATCACTTTAGCAACCCTAATCTTCACCTTATGCGGGTCCTCTCTAGCACTGCAGAACCTCAAACCCTCACCCAGGTCAGCAGTTCTCAGGCACTGCAGCACCCAAAACCCTCACCCAGGTCAGCAGTTCTCAGGCACTGCAGCACCCAAAACCGTCACCTAAGCCTGCACTGCAGCACACAGCCTCAGCACTCTCAGGTTCCACCTAATCCAGCACAGCAGAACCGTCACCTAAGCCTGCACTGCTGTCCACAGCCTCAGCACTCTCAGGTTCCACCTAATCCAGCACAGCAGAATCTCTCTTCTCCAGTATTTCAGCAGCCATGGCCGCCATCAAGGGTGGCGCCTCTCTGGCTTGGCAGTATTCGGAGCTTCGACATCAAGCGCCCCTCTAGTGCCCCAGCACCTCCGGATACTGCTGCCTTCTGGCAGAAAACTGGAAGTACTCCAGAGGTCAAGCATACCCCCACTGCCCCCCCACCCCTCGCCCCCACTGTTAAAGAAAACGTGTCATGATTGGGAGCCACGGCCAACTGGCTATTTTTACACGGGAGCCACAGGTCAAAAAAGTTTGGGAACCACTGGACTCGTGTCTTTGTTTGAAGCCCACAAAAAACACACTTTTCAAATGCTCAACTTCACAGACATAACTGATGGATTTCATGAGTAACGTTTGTTGTAATTTTGTTAAGACTTTTTTCTGTAGATCTATTAATAGCTTTTTCAATGGGAATTAAATGGCACTTGGCCACCCACTTGACAGACATACTTAAAACTAGCCAAGACAACCCCAAATACTTTTGTGCAGATTCACTTCACTGTCCCAAAGTTATTATATGTTCATATATTTATATTACATGGGATTCTGTAATCCCTGTATAAGAGGCAGTCTCATGGGGCCAGATGTACGACTGTAATTTGCGGGTGCAAGGGGGATTTTGGCCCCTTTGCGACTGCAAAATAGGCCTGCCCAATGTTCTAACCCTATTTCGTGAGCCGCTAATCGATTAGCGACTCGCAAAATGGGGTTAGCATCTCCCTATTAGGAAGGGCCGTGCCAAGGGCGTTCCTTCCTAATAGCGAGTCTAAAACCTATGTATGAATGTTGTGCGACCGCAAAGCACCGTAAAGGACTCGCAAACGGGAAGGGGTCCCTTGGGGACCACTTCCCCTTTGTGAATGGACGCACAAATATTTTTTAAGGGCAGGAAGTGGTACCAGAGAAACTGAAAAGTGTAATTTTCCTTTTTTAAATCCATTCCATTTTCCTTTCAGGAACGCGGGCTGCATTTTTTTTAAAACTGCTTTGTTGACAAAGCAGTCCCAGACATGGTGGTCTGCTGACCCCAGCAGGCCACCATCCCTGGGAGTGCCAGCCATTCCCAGTGGCTTCGCAAATTGCAACGGCCTCATTAATATTCATGAAGCATGCAATTTGCGACCCCATTGTCTGAGACAATGTTGTACGTTGGGATTTGCGACTCGCCCTAATTTCTTTATAATCAGCAACTTGTGACGCAGCAAGTCGCTGATTAAAAAGAAAAGACATCAGAACTCGACAATTATAAGTTATTACCGTCGAGTTCCGAGGTCAATGCCTGCTGCAAGAGCCATCAGCCAGGGTGAACGGCAGGTCAGGTCATGAAACATGTTAGAAATGGGGGTCTCTAGTTGGCATTGGCATTCTTCATGTTTGCAAACATGTTTGCTCTTTCATATGAAAGAGCTACGCAACAAGGTTTTAAGTGGTTTGTGGGAAAGGTGATGGTGTGAACATGTATTATATGAGATAGTACCACCTGGCACACATTAGAAGATTACTGCAAGTCACCTCAGAGTCCCATAACCTTATAAAGTAACTCTGCCTTCGGCCGCGATCCTCTATATAGTTATGGAACTCCTCCCTGACATGCAATATCCTTATAATGTGTGGCTGGAGGTACTTTATCCCTAATATATTTTCACTGAATAAGGTTAAAGTGAAAATATAGTTGGTTTTCTTATAACACCTTAATGGATATTTAAAATTAAAAAAAACTTGAAAATTCGCTTAAAAAACAAGGGTAAAGTGCATTTATAGATAAAACTTAAAACTGATCAAACCACTGCAATATGCAAGTTATAGTTAGAACCACAATCCATAACTCTCACTACGGGTGTGCAAACCCTAACTCAGCATTTTTTTTTTTTTTTTTTTTTGAAAACCTTTATTGGAAAATCAGGATATACATGCGCAAGCCCACAACCATCATGGCCGGCTGCAAAGACAGTCAATAAAAACAGGAGAATAGCGTGCAGTAGGTCAATATACTAGCAGGATACATCAAAGTACATTGTAAGGACTGTGGGGTGTGCGACATAGGATATGAGGTTTTCTTTTTTTAAATTTAGAAGAGAGGGGGCTGCAACAACAAGGACCACACACCTTACATAAAGACAGAGAAGAAGCAAGGGGGATAAACCCCAGTGGTATTCGGTGGTGGGCTATACGTAAAGCAACTCTACCATCAAGCAGCCATAGCGCAAACACCTAAACAATAGCGACGATATAGAGGGCAACTTTACCAAGACCGATCCCATAAGCCCACCCCTAAAGAGCGAGGGATAGAGAAATATGGTGAAGTCAAGTATGGAAAAAGAGACAAAGGTGTGAGACCCCGTGACGCCAGCCCCACTAAAGAGGAAGACCCTCCCAAAGCCGGAAAAGAGCGATAGGGACCATAGAACAAAACAAACTAAAACAACAAACCCCCCCCGCACCCGCCACCCTGCACCCCTGTAATGGCTACGGCCTAACCCACTAACAGCGTGCCTGTCGCCCCGGAACTGCCCCACAGAAGGGAAATTATAAAGAGTGGAGGAGGAGAGGAGCGAACCCGCTCCCGGGCACCCGGTGCCCCCTCGCCGGCAAGTGAACATCTCAGCACAAGGGGTAATCATGTAGCAATGTATACACAGTAGGGAAATCTACGAGCGGCGCGCGAGATTTAACACACCGACAACAGGATTAATCACAAAGCAGTACAGTTCGCATACCCAAAGCATTCATACCCACTGTAGTAGCAATGTCGTGAAGCAATACCCCCTGCAACCAAAAGCACAAGCAAGAATGGAAGCCAGCCTATAGCAGTCCCTCGGCCCTTCTTGTACGTGAAATTATTGAGCGCAGTACATGAACCAAAGCAGCAAGAATCAGGTCAGAGGAAAATATCCAAGAACAGAGTCAACTCGGCGCAGCATCACGGAGGTCAACGTGTCACGCAGCCCTCACAGTAGTAGCACAGAGGACGGTGACCCGGAGGGGGATAGTTATCCTTGTCCAGTCTTGCGTAAAGTACCAGAATCAGCGACAGTACCAATCTCCAGCAAGTGCGGCATGTGAAACCAGTCAGTGATACAGCCCTTCCAAATTCCATGCAACGAAGCAACAAAGGAGAGCCCCAGTCCAATGTTAAAATACAGCAGGAACAGCGCAAGAGTATCAAGCAGCAGGCCTTTGGGAAAGGATATTGCAGCCAGATCCAGATTAGCATGTCCAAAACGCCCGGTGCATCCAACAGTACACATATGGAAGGTGAGAAGACGCCGTGGTTTCGACCATCTAGCTGCTGTGAGAGGCGCCATCTTGAAATCTCCTGGCGCTGAAGAGGGCGTCTCACAGTACACGAGCGGGTCAGACGAAATCATTGACTCCACCGCTAGGATCATGGTATCCATCTTGCCCCCCAACAATAGGGCGCCCTGCACCAAGGTGTCACGGAGGGCAGCCAAAGAAGCAAGGAATGCGTCGAGGCGCAAAGCAGTTCTGTGTACCCCTGGTGGCGCGGTCTCCATACCCATAGTAGCACAGGCAGATCAGGGCCGGTGTGGGGCCGGGGCGCAGGCTGGAAAGCGGCGAGCAATGTAGTCCCCCCGGCAGGGTCGCAAAGAGCAAGCAAAGGGTGCCGCCGGAATTAGTGCAGGTGAAGAGTGGCTCGCGATAAATTAGGGAGCCTCCCGCAGAAGTCGGGATGTTGAAGAAAATACCTTTCGGCGGAGTGGATACAATGTTGCACTGTCCGGGGACGCCGGGGCACAGGGAGAGTCTCGATCTTCGCTTGCAATCAGGAGAAGCGCCGTCACACGCCCCCTCAGAGCAGATCGGTCCCTCCAGGTCAGCGGCGGCCGCTGTTGTTTACTCGGGGTCCGGCCTCGCAAGATGGCCGAGACCCCGGTCTCAGAGCTGCTGCGGGCCGCTAGAATCGCCGACGTCTTCTCGCCTCCAGAAGCAGGCACGGACCTCGGGATTGCACCACCGATGATCGGATGCTTTCACGACCCCGTACCCTCCGTCTTGCCGCAACGGTGCACCCAGGATGTAGTCTCGTCAGGAGACGATGATCGGAGCCGAGGGACTAGGCGGCCATTGCGGTCGCCGGCTTGGCTCCTCCTCCCCCCTAACTCAGCATTTTAAATGAGATGATGCGATGATGTTTTACATAGTTAAAGAGTTTACTAAAGGCAGGATGCTGCTGTAGGGGATCATCGCTACTTTTATCTTCCCTTAAAACCATTCATAGCACACCTGGGACTGAGCTAGAAGGAGGGTGGGTGAGCTCACAAGTCACATTACAAATCACTTTGTGTATCTGTCTATCATGAAGGTGTGCACTCGTGGAGAACCCTGCAGTGACAAGAACATCCCTGGTCGTCCCGGCTGTTGAGGCTGAATATAGGCTAGGATTTTTATATCAGGGACTGGAGATGACTGTGTTTTACCCAATGTAACTGTGCAACAGGAAACCCTTCCCTCTCTAGACTGTGCATGTCTGCTATTCTCAATGAACACCACATCACTTGCTTCAGACTATTACGTTTGATTCCGGCCAGTAATTCCTCCCATGAATAGCTCTATTTCCAGTTTCTCAGCCTGGAATGGAGACGAACAAGGAAGAACGAGAGCTACTGGCCTATTTGTCTCACGCAGAGTCCCATAACCAGGCCTGTTTCTGCACAGGGAGGATGCAGTCCTGTGTGGAAACAGAGGCAGAGAATGCAGGGACACGTCTGCACCCAGTGTACTCGTACTCTGGAGGTCAGTGTCTCCCAGTGGGTTCCACCCAAACCATATTAATCCCCTCAGAAACTTTCTAAAATCTGCCCATATGCATTTTGAAGAGGTTACATGTGTTAGTGCACTCCGCGTGTCCATGTATAGCGAAACACATACCTGGGGTGGCTTTGGACGGCAATAACTGATTGTGTTGGTCCTGTCTCCATTGAGTCTGAGGGGGCGTCTTCATCTGCAGTATTTGTATCCAGTTCTACGCATGATTTATTTATTTATTTATCACATTTGTAGAGCGGTCTGTTACCCGGAGGTGTCCTGGCGCTAGCGTGATTGAGCCTGTGTGTGTGGATGTCTGAGAGCTTAATGAGTAAAGAGCCAGGTCTTGAGCTCTTTCCTGAAAATCATCAGGTCGGAAGACTGTCTAAGATTAAGTGGAAGTCTATTCCATGCCTCTGCCGCACCGAGGGAAAAGCTCCTGCCTCCCCAACGTGCTTTCTTGACTCTGGGGATTGTTACCAGCGCGAGTTCCCCTGATCTCAGGATTCTTGCTCGTTTATGCCAGTGGAAGAGCAGTTTCATGCACCTTGGACCCATATCAGGCAGGGCCTTTAAGACCATGCAGAGTGCTTGGAAAACAATTCTCTTGCGGACTGGCAACCAGTGAAGGTTCACCAAGTCCTGAGCTACAGAGGCAAATTTAGGAGTGTCGGTGATCAGGCGGGCGGCTGCGTTTTGCAGTAGCTGGAGTTTGTTAAGTAAGCCCTGCTGGGGGTTTAACATCAGGCTGTTACAATAGTCGAAGCGTGAGAGGACTAGACCAGTAACAACAGTTTTCCTATGCTCCCTCTCTAAATAAGGAAGAACTTTCCTGATTGTTTTGAGGATGTAGTGCATAGAGGAGGACAGAGCATTGATCTGAGGTTTAAAGGACAAAGAGTCGTCCATCAGTATACCAAGATTTTTAACTGTTGCCACTGGGAAGGGGAGGGGTCCCATTTCATCCGGCCACCATCTAGGGGACCAAAAGTTGTCCCTAGAACCAAAGAGCAACACTTCTGTCTTTGTGGAGTTAAGTTTAAGACAATTTTGAGCCATCCAGCCTCCCACCTCACGCATGCATCCCCTAAACCTATCTGCTGTACTATCTGTGTTGCCGGGTAGCAGTGACACCACTATTTGTGTGTCATCTGCATATGCTGTGAGGTGAAAACCAAACGATCGAATCACCGGGGCTAGGGTGGCAACATAAACATTAAAGAAGGGTGGGACTGAGTGAGGACCCCTGGGGAACTCCACAAGGGAGCACAAACGGATGTGATTCAAAGTCTCCAAGGGCCACTGACTGAGTTCAGTTGGAGAGGAAGGACTGTAGGATTTTTAATGCCTTTCCTTGAATTCCACTGGCCCTCAACCGGTCCACCAACAACTTGTGATGGACCGTGTCGAAGGCCGCGGAAAGGTCCAACATGATCAGGGCGGCTCTGCCTCCTGCGCCATCACCTTTCTAATGTCTTCCACGGATTTGATCAGGGCGGATTCCGTGCTGTGTTCCGCACGAAAACCGTGTTGAGAAGGATCAAGATGTTCTCCTGTCTTTAAAAAGGCACTTAATTGTACATTTAAGTGCCTTCCATAATTTTGGCGGGGAGGGGTAATCGTGCAATCGGCCGGTAATTGTTCATCTCAGTGATGTCCAGGTTGGGTTTTTTAAGAAGGGGCAGGATGGAGGCTCGTTTCCATCTTGCGGGGTATTCCCCTTTATCCAACATCTGGTTGAGAAGGGGAGTAAGTCCGGTTGCAATGCTGGCGGGAGATAATTTGGCTATTGCAGTAGGGCATGGATCGTGTGGGGAGCCAGATGGGGGCACAGACTGACACCGCTCTTCAGGACAGAGCAGTTCTGCCTTGAAGTTCTGATGTTGATGCTGTGATTCAGGATGCAGTGGTTAGAGTATGTAGCTCTGATCTGAGCCCTGTGCATCATTACAGGCTGGTCCTAGCTTGTAGTTCACATTTGAATCCTGCTCCTCTGGCTGTAGTGGTTCCACAGTTTTGTTCTGATCTGTTTTTGTGCTTCAGGAAGCACCGATTCTCTCTCTCAATCCAGTGCAGCAGTGTGCAGTGATTCCACCGTGTTGTTCTGATCTGAACCTTGTGCATCTGCACAGGTCTGTTCTAGCTTGTCTTTCTGCTCTGGTTCCTGTGCTCAAGGGCGCATAGATTCTTGCTCGCAGTTCACGTTTGGATCCTGTACATAAGAAAGTTCCTGCTTTAAGCATAGGTGTTGCTGTAGGCACTGGGTTTGTTGTGACCCCAACTCATCAAAGGTGACACGGGTTGCAGTCTGCAGTTCTCCTGGGGATCTTGGAAATCAAAACACATCAATTCTTCCTCCAAGGGATCCTCAGGTTCCGTCCCATCTGGCAGCGCGGGTTGTATACCGTGGTTTTGCTGTGGTTCGTGTCCTTCAGGAAATAGTGGGTGTGGGCAGAGGATCTGTTGCTGGTCCCAGCTATTATCAGACAATGGGGATGGTTCTTGCTTCAGGGGCGCATCTGGTTCCCTCTTTTCTGGGAACGCCGATTGTATGCTGTGGTCTTGCTCTGGTCTCTGTCCATCAACAAATTCTGAGTGAAAACACCGCTTTGCCTCCAGTGATCTGCCTGGAGGATATGTCTGAGGGCACCTGGGTACAGTACAATATTGTTGTACTCCATTTCCATCTGGAAACACAGTTTGCATGCACCGGTCTCGCTTTGACTTGTGTACATCTGGAAACCCAGGTTGCATGCACCGGTCTCGCTTTGACTTGTGTACATCTGGAAACCCAGGTTGCATGCATTGGTCCTGCTGCAACTCGTGTACATCTGGAATCCCAGGTTGCATACAATGGTCCTGCTGCGACTCGTGTACATCTGGAAAACCAGGCTGCATGCACTCGTCCTGCTGCAACTCGTTTACACCTGGAAACCCCGGTTGCACGCACTGGTCCTGCTGTGGGTCACATTGATGTAGAAACATTGTCTGAAGACAAAGGTTTGGCTCCTCTGGACGCCCTTGAATATTGGTCGGAGAAGAGAGCGTACAGTCCTGCTCTGGTGCATGCCCATCAGAGAATACCGGCTGACGACACAAGCTCGGTCCACCTGGCCTATCAGGTTGAGGTGTCGCACGAGACCGGCTAACAGCACAATCTCTAATGCTCGCCGGACAGACCATCTCCAAAGACACTGCACCATTATCTAGGTAACCGTGATCCTTTTCTATCCAGATTTTCTTAATCAGCCCAGCGACTCTAGAAGGTACGCCCTCCACAGTATTCATCAAGTTATCCAGTTTGGCTTCCAACTCCTCCAACATGGATAAAAGGATAAAGTGGGGCAAGTTCTCCGAAAGCGGTTCCAGGTCCTGGTCCCTCTGAGCATCATTTCGGGATCCCAAAGCGGAGACGTCATGAAGAGGTAAAGATGGGACTGTGGCTCTTACGGATTCATGTAAACCCTGCACTTTCGCTTTATTTCCTGGAGTCCGTCTTCTCCCCATTCGGATAAATTGATGTTCAAGTCTCAAGTGTCTGCAGAAGAGATGAAAAGAGAAAAGACAACACGTTATCACAGGACAACTATGTCAAAATACTCCTTCCTGTCTCACCAACCCCAGTGTGATCAGAGGAAATTGCGAATTTCTAAAACCAGAAAAAAATTAAATCATTAAAATTTAAAAATATCCATAACATTGTTCATATATTATGAAAGGCACTGATTTGAAATGCATTTCCAACACTATCAGCCTGATTCATCAATCATATTTGCGTTTGCAAAGCGCCAGATTCTGAGAATCTGGCCCTTTGCGAATGAATTTTTTGCATTTGGGATTCATCATCCCAAATGCAAAAATCGCTATTTAGAAACTCGCAAATTTGCGAGGAATAGCATTTAAGGAATCTCTATTAGAGATTCCTTAAATGCTATTCTTGAAACATTTTAAAATTGCGAAATCGCAAATTTCGGCTGCTATTTACCGCGAGGTCAAACCTCGTGGTAAATAGCGAAAACTTAGAAAAATGCTTTTAAACGCATTTTTCTAAGTTGCGTGTTACACACACACACATGTCCTTAGGACATGTGTGTGCGCAACACCTGTTGAAATGTGCATTTAAGGGGTGCTACAGGGTGTCCTTTGGACACCCCTGGCACCCTTCAAATCGCTATCTTATTTGCGATTAGAAAATTGCTAATCGCAAATAAGGAATACTCCCCATTCATTCCTATGGGCCTTTTAATTTGCGATTCCTACATGAATCCCGTTTTGCGAGTCTGTAATAGCGATTCCTTATGAATCGCTATTTCAGACTCGCAAAACCGGTCTTTCATGAATCTGGCCGTTTGTGTGTTCCTTGGTATGCTCAAATTGCACACTTTTCTCAAGTAGTTTCAGTATAAATATGCATTTGGAGACTACTGCTCCAGCCTGCTGGTTCTTGCTAAGATTACTATCGATTATCACTCAGAGGCTTTTATCCGTGGGTTAGGCTCCAGTGTCAATCTCATTTTTGTTGATGAGTAAAGTTGGTTTCAAACGTTGGTCTTATTCTTTCGAATTACAATCTCAGTTTGGTCAATATTCAGTTTTAGCTGATTCACCCTCATCAAGTAATCATCAAATTGCATCATATTTTGAAACTGGAGTGGTGAGGCGGACATTCCATTGATAAGAATTATCTAAGAGCTGATGTATTTATAAAGCCTGGAACCTCTTGAAGACAGTTCTCTGACCAATAGTTTTTGCAGGTTAAGGGAGCAGAGATATTGCCCTATAATTCTTTGTTATATCCGGGACTTCTCCCTGGTTTTTCAGTAACGTAAGCTCCACAGCAACGAGCTTCAAACGATCGCTTGAGCTGCTGAATTGATGAAAACGCTCTGCAGGGGATTGCTCAAGACCTGGCTTTTCGACGGAGACGCAGCAGCCTCAGCGCCCAGATACTATTAGGGGTTCACTTTACAAATGCTGATTGATTGATTGCTGTGGTCAGAGATTCCATGACTGCTGGAGGGCAAGGGTCAGTTGGTGACACGGATTTGACCTTGATCATAAATTCATGAGCTTGTTTATTTCTTCAAACGAGGATAAGGTGGTTGAGTTCTTTCAGACTTAGCTTTAAACTTACTGCTGCTGTGTTTGTTTATACTATCTTTAATTGAATTTTTTTATTAAGTATTTAGATTGTCACAGAATGCCTCGATAGGATTCAGGGAAGTTCTCATTTCATCTGGGGGCGACTAATCATTCAGGATATAAAAAAAGTATTTTTATAATTTGCCTATTAAAAGGGCTTTGCATGAGTGGATTTGTCTTTATATTCCTCAAGCTCAATTTTAAATTTGATTTTGCTCTCTTCATCATCATTTCCCGCCAGTGTCGACGCAAGGCAGGTTTCGCCTCCTTTAACTCTGGCTTGTAACAAGGCACTGGTCTGGTGCGGTTTATAACACGCTGTTGAATTTGCCGGGTGTGGCTCACTAGCATGTCTAAGCCACAGAGTGGATTATTTTCCCTTGGAGAGAATGTCTTCAATTGATGGGAAGAGGGGGGAGGGGTTTGAAAGTGTTAATAACACTGGCTCTGTATTAATGTATCGCCATGTGTGTATGGTTTCATTTCCTGCTTGTGGATTACGTTAGAAAAATCTACCGGAATACAACGCTGATCAAATACTGACCGGACTGTAAGCAAGGAGGGATGATTATATTGGGTCGATTCAAATTATACGCCTAGATCAGATCTAAGGGATTTCGTTTTCTGTGACTGAGCATATAATGTGTTGGTGTCAACTCAATAACACCATTAACTCAGCAAATTCATTATCTTTAGGGTCCGAGTTGTCGTCATCAATTCCAAAATTGAGAAAGGGAAGCAGATCTACACCTTCAGTTTGAGTAATTTGTAAAAGAGAAGTGTGAATCCACTGGTGAATAATTGCTATCTCACTCCTTCCTCTGAGCTTGTCCTCTTTGGGTTATCTTCGGGTATGGCTTCTGGAGATCTGGAGTAGATTCCTCTGACAACCAGGTTTCAATTAAGAACAGAATATCCGGCTTAGAAGATTCAAATAATTTGAGTATTTCCACTTTATCTTTGACTAGGGAGGGTGGGTTTAGTAAAACCGCTTTTAACGACTCCTCAATCTGAGGATGTAGAAGAGTCTTATTCTTTGTTGGTCCGGCGTGAGGGCTGTTGAGTACCAGATTACTCTATATGTGTGGCTGGCATGCACGCCATTTGCCTCTAAAAACGAGACAAACATGGGGGAGATACTAAAACCTGTGTACCTGAAAGACAATAGATCTTATGAAAAATATTGAGTATACTATGTGATTCCTGGTCCCAGCGGATGCAGTCAGGTGTGGCTGGCAGAAGACAGGCTTGTCTTTGGCAAAATGCTTGCAACACACATGCAAAACTTTTACAACAAACACGCACACAGAAAAAATTGCTCTTTAAAAAGTCCATTCAATTCTGTACTCACTGATGTGACACAAACTCCAACTCTCACTTGTACAGCCTCACACCTCATTTATAAATGGATTAATGTAACAAACTAGATATCTCTTAACCACATCTTCAATGTTACACAATTACACAGGCATTGTGTTCTGCCGTGCACACACACACGTGAAATACAATTGATCTCCAGGCACAAGACCTACACACTCACACTGGAAATAAGTAATCAGATGGATCAGTCGCTTACACAGTCATATAGATTCAATCCACCCAAGAGGACCAATCACAAACAAGCACATACACACTGTCTCGCACACACAAATCACTTCCATACATTTTGTATTGAAAGATTAGGCTTCGTCCAGGCCATTCACAGCTCCCAGAGATCTACACACAGGGCGGGCACAGGGTGGGCACAGATCTGCACAATCACATGTAACACCTCAAATAATCACGGCTCAATCCTCAGACAAAGTTCTTGCCGTCTCTTCAACAGAGCTGTGGCATCCCAGAGTCCCTGAGGCAACACCCAATGTGGAATGCTGCTGAGGGATCTGGAAGGTGTCAGTATCTCAGGAGGAAGCAGATCTGTGGATGGGGCATTCTGTAAAAAATAAACTCCTCCTTTCTATCACTTCCATGGACACCCGATACTTCATATATTAGCGACACGCGGAAATATGGAAAAATGTACAACGCTTCAATATCGTGTTGTGAGAGTACTGAGGATCTGTGAATTTTATGTTAAAAAAGCCAATGAAGCAGGTGATAACACGGAGACACTGTCACTTCTTCAAACACTCCACACATTGCATGTGTGCAGCACACCACAACACAAATACAACCTGACCTGCACTACACAGCACAAACACAACCTGCCCTGCACTTCACAGCACAAACACAACCTGTGCAGCACCTTACAGCACATTGGACGTGGGGGACCATAAGTCAACCCCTACACGTCCCAAGCTAGCTCTGCCTGGGGCCCACCAATAAAGTAACCTTTAGGGACCCCAAGGACAGAATTTTAAAACCTCACGCAACACACCTGCACAGCACACTCACCTTCCCAAAAACCCGCTCCGCAGTAATCTGGCGTCGCTGCACACCTGAGGCGCACTCGGTGCCTCGGGTGGGGCCCGATGATGAAGCATGCCACCAACTAGGTTGGTGGGTGAGGGCCTTCACACTAAACCAAATGGTTTCCCATGCAGACACATAGCATACAGACATAGCTAGTTCTCTTTGATAAACCACAACACAGAAAAACTGTCACTTCTTCAAACACTCCACACATTGCATGTGCGCAGCACTTCACAGCACAAACACAACCTGCACTGCACTTTACAGCTCAAACACAACCAGTGCAGCACTTTACAGCACAAACACCAACTCTGGAGTGTTTAAGGATTACTCTATGTATAGGATTTTATACTGTAATGGTGTGTTTCCAGTACAAATCCTATGCTACACAGAACCCACACCTCTGTCCTACGGTGTAAAGGTTTTGCGTGGCACTAGGTAGACTGTGCACTAGTGCAGGGGTAGTGAGCAGCAGCGTGATGTATTTCATAAATCTCCCCCTCGCACATCACAGCGCTGAACCTAACTGCTGCACTGCGGTGCACTAAAAAATAATAAATCTGCTCCACACGGGTGCATGCGTGGTCTGCCCCGCCTCAACCCTCACCTTCTCTTGTGCATGTGTGGTCGCCCAGCCTTAACGCTCACATTCTCTCGTGCATGCGTTGTCTACTCTGCCTCAACCCTCACCGTCTCCTGTGCATGTGTGGTCTGCCCAGCCTCAACCTCCACATTTTATTGTGCATGCTTGGTGTGCCCAGACTTAATTCTCACAGTCTCTTGTGCATGCGTGGCCTGCCTAGTCTTAACCATCACATTCTCCATCAGCTGGTAGCAATTACAATGAGTGTGTTTCATCACGCTCCAAACTTCACCTCACCGTCCCGCTTAACCTATCTCTACTTCTCTATGTACCTCCACCCTCTCTTTTATCTCTGATCTCTTTACCTCAGCTTCGTCTACCTCACCTCTAATCCAATATACCTCACTCTGGTCAATCTTTCTATACCTCTCATGCCCTTGCCTCTCTATTCAGTTTCTGTACCTACATCTTTATCTATCACTCTTAATCCTGCTCTCTTACTCATCTCCCTCTACCTCATCCCTATCTCTGTACCACACTTATTTTGTTTCTCTATCACATCCCTGTATCTCTCCATTTCCCTTCTCACACAAACTCATCTCTAGCTTTACCTCACCTCCATCCTCTCTTCACGTCCTTTTACCTAACCTCTCCTTCCTTCTCTCTCATCCCTTTCTGTGCCTCACCATTCTCCTCTCTAGCTCATTTCTCTCTGCCTCACCAATCCCTCACTCACTAAACATACATTTTAAAATTAACTCATTATTAGTTCACTGCCTTCTATCTCCACCTTTCTTTCTCACCCTCTACCTCTGTTCCCTTTCCTTCACCTCTCTAAATATATTACTTGTTTCTGGCTACCTCAATTGCGCTACCTCAACGATTAACTATTCTCTCTTTCTCTCTCCCTCACTCGCTCTTTCACTCAAACACACATCATTCTCTGGACCTCCTTCTCCATTTCACCTCACCCTCTCCATCTCAACTATCTCTCTCAAACTTTATCTGTACGGATCGCTCTACCTACCTGTCTCTTCCTCTTTAATTCTCCCACAACTCGATATTGCCATTTTAACATGACCTCTCTTTCTCTAGTTCATATACGTTTTCAAATTCCTCGATTCGCTCTACAGAGGATTCCTCTCTCTACACTTCACCCCTCTCTACTGTCATTACCTGAAATGTTGTGTTCTACCCCTTTCCATTTTGCACTCTATATCGTGCATCGTCCACTTATTGCTGCTTTTACCTCTCTCTAATTCACCTTTTATCTACATTACCTCTCTCTCTCTTCACCTCAACCCACCCCCCCTTGGAATACTGCCCTCTTCTGCCTCTCTACATTACCTTCTTCCTACCTGACTCTAAACTCTAACTATTTCTCTACCTCTCTTTCACATCTTCCTCTTTCTACCACTCTTCATCTTTCCATCCGGCTACCTTTTATTTTTCTATATTCTTTTCTTCTCTCCACCTCTCATATCTTTCTACATCATTTCAGTCTCTCCCTTCCACCTCTACTTCATGTCTCTCGCTCTACTGTTCTCTATCAGTCTCAGTGCACCTCCTGTGTCCTGCGAGTCCCGTTATCTTACTCAGGAGGCTCACAGGTACCTGCCGAGCTGGAGAGGTATTCACATATATAGGAGTGAAGATGGACAAGGTAGGGGAAGAGAAATAAAGGGGAGTTATTAGATGGGACAGTGAAAATTCTCCGAGCAGTTCTTTGATTTTTCGTTGCTGTAGCAGGAATGCAATGGTGAAAGGGGCTATATTTACAGTAACACATTTTCTGCAACTAAAGCTACAATTTCAAGTGCTACATGCATATGTAGAAGGAGAGTGGAGAACTGTGGCTCACTGGCTAGAAGCGGCAGACCCTGAAGCAGAGGTCAGGCCCGGGACCAGGGTTCAATTCCCAACGCGGCAGGTTCTTAGGCTTAATGTCCGCGGACTCGATAATTCTCGCCTCGGTGCCTACTCTAATCATGGGTCCGACTCTGCAATTCTGGGCAATAGCTTGCTTAATCTCCACAACTGCCGCAACGGCGCTGGGATGCCTGGCTTCACCTTGGGGGGTGCCCTGGATGGGGCATCTCACAGGGAAAGCCAGGATGGGTTCCACAGCGGTATACAGCGCCAGGATGCCCCGAGATGGTGCGGCAGTGCGCTTTACAAGTATACACACATTTACACATGTCTTTTTATTGTAATATTATGCACTAGTCCACTAAACGTAGCAGGTTTCCCTGCAACGGGAATAACAAGCTGGCTGGATTTCCACTTAAAATGTTTTTGTAAGTAAAAGATCTAGACCCAAACTCAAAAATAAATATATCTTTATCAATATTTGTTCAAGCTTCTTTTGATAGTACTTGGCTGGTGGACTAAGCCAGCTTGGGCTTTTAGATGCTTTTGCCGACCTGAAAGGTTAACATGATTCAATCTTCAATCAATTCAATTCAATCAATCTTTTTTTGCCATCACAGGGACTTCAATTGAACCTAAAAGTGGTAATAAATTCAAATGTATTCCAAATAGGGATCCCCAAATATGTGTTGATCTATGTGGGATCTACAAACCCTTAATATCTCAATGAACTGTAAGGTATAGTTTCATATGCTAGTTTGAACAAACGTCGCCAACTGAATGCAAAACAAGTGCATCAAACTCAACACAGAAAAAACAGAAGAACTGATCTTTGAGAACAACACCTACTCGTGGCACAACTCTTGGGTGGTTTGCTGAACTAGGATCCTCACCCACTCCTACAGACCATGTCCGGAACCTCTACATCCTCGTGGAAAAACTCACCCAAAAAAAAACATAAACGAAGTCTCTTCCGCCTGCAACTTCACTCTTTGCATGCTCTGAAAGATCTTCAAATGTCTACCAATCAGCACCAGACGCACTATCACTCAAGCCCTCGTTACTAGCCGCCTGGACTACGGCAACACCCTATGCAGGAATTACCACACACACCCTAAAGAGACTGCAGACCATACAGAACTCAGCGGCCACGCTCAGCGTCGACCTACCCAGACATACCCACATTACCCCACAGCTCAAGAAACTCCACTGGCTCCTCGTCCACAAAAGGTGTCAATTCAGGACGCTGACCCCCAACTACAAAGCCCTGCAAAACCAAGGACTAGCTTATATCAACCACCAACTAAGGTTCCAGCAACCCTTCAGACATCTGTGCTCCATCTCCCTGTCTCACACCACTCCGCATCCGCCGAAGCAACAATAGAGGACGCTCCTTCTCCTACCTCGCGGCGAAGTCCTGGAACAGCCTCCCCCTCCCCCTCCCCCTCCGACCTCAACCTCCATTCAGGGAGGGACTCAAGGCCTGGTTGTTGAATTAATTCACCCAAGCAGCAAGGCGACCAGTGCCTGGATACCCTATTGGGAAATTAGCTGTGCTTTATAAATCTGCTTCGATAAAACCCTCACAATACTTTGGAGAACAAAGTTTGGATATCAAATATGTCAATGTATGGAACTGTGGGCAAAAGTGCTAAGAAATGTATTTAAAAAGATGAAAGTCATATTTTTCTGTAAAAATACGCTTTTGTTTCCTTCTAGCACAACTGTTAATCCTTTAAAGTGATAATCTCCCCCAAATTAAAAAAAAAGAATCGAAGTACAAGGTCTGAACATGTATTTGTAAAAACAAGTAAGAACCGCAAATGGGCTAATTCTGGATCCTTTCCCAATATAAAGGAGTTTAAACCCACACACTGAGACCAGATTGAATCTTTGATGTACTATAACAAGGTCACAAAGTGACCCCGTTGCACAGTGCACCATAAAGTCCTACATTTCAGCAAGGATACATAGCATTCTGGGACATGTAGTTTGGGTTTAAGCACTGTTAGTATGGGTGCAAAAATATCATAAAGCAATGTACTGTAATTTAACGGCCCATGGCTATCTGAAGGGAGTCATATATAACAATTATTTAACATCACATAACCAAGTGAGTTGGGCACAAAACGACAAAAGTCCTCCACTCACAATAGGGCTCTGTCTGCCGCTCCCTTGGACTCTGAGTAAGGACAGCAATTAATGTAATCAAGACCAAAATGGTGCAGATTGCTATTTCATTTCCGCCCCAAACAAAGCGGATGCAGAGGGTGCGCGTGCGCATGGTTAAAGAGTAAACTTTTCAGACACTCACCCCCCAGTCGGAGATTTGTGTTGAATCCATCATCATTCATTATCTCACTTCGGCACCCCAGTTCAGACCCAGATATATGCAAATCAGTCTTGACCCTGTGCCTCATGGGAACAGTCCAGACCGAACTGCCAAGCCAGGTCTTCCGGGAACCGGAAACAAGCATCCTGGGACCGGTTTCTGGGTATCACCCTTCATCAGCCACGCAAACTTGAATCCAGTGGCAAAGTGAGCAAGGGACCCACGTCTGGGCATACCCTGCCAACTTAGGTCAAACTAATAAAACACAAGGAGATGATGGACCAAGCGCTGAAACTTTACAGGCACTCACCCCTAGTCACAGATCTGGGTTGAATCCAATATCAGTTCTGTCAGCTTGCAGTACTACCCGATTTGTGCAACTCCAAGGATAACAGCAATGCTTGTTACAAGGATTGTCCAGCTGTTCTAGGGTTGTGAAGTTTCCAGGTGCATCAAACTGAACTTACAGCTGCAATCACACTTGATAGGACATACAGTGAGAGCAGCCCCCCCACCCCCCCCCCAGAAATCCTAACCTGGGAGAGCTGTTTTGAGGAGGTAGAGCTTGTGCACTTAGGAGGAACAGACACTAGAGAGACAAATGCAACAAGGGAGGGCCCAGCTATGAGCAGAGAGGCAAAGAGAAGCATGGGAGGAACAGACACCAGAGAGACAAATGCAAGAAGGGAGGGCTCAGCTGTGAGCAGAGAGGCCAAGAGAAGCAGGGGAGGAAGAGACACTAGAGAGACAAATGCAACAAGGAAGGGCCCAGCTGTGAGCAGAGAGGCAAAGAGAAGCACGGGAGGAACAGATACTAGAGAGACAAATGTAACAAGGGAGGGCCCAGCTGTGAGCAGAGAGGCCAAGAGAAGCAGGGGAGGAAGAGACACTAGAGAGACAAATGCAACAAGGAAGGGCCCAGCTGTGAGCAGAGAGGCAAAGAGAAGCACGGGAGGAACAGATACTAGAGAGACAAATGTAACAAGGGAGGGCCCAGCTGTGAGCAGAGAGGCCAAGAGAAGCAGGGGAGGAAGAGACACTAGAGAGACAAATGCAACAAGGGAGGGCCCAGCTATGAGCAGAGAGGCCCGGAGAAGCATGGGAGGAACAGACACTAGAGAGACAAATGCAACAAGGGAGGGCCCAGCCGTGAGCAGAGAGGCCAAGAGAAGCGTGGGAGGAAAAGACACTAAAGAGACAAACGCAACAAGGGAGGGCCCAGCTGTGAGCAGAGGGGCAAAGAGAAGCGTGGGAGGAACAGACACTAGAGAGACAAATGCAACAAAGGAGGGCCCAGCTGTGAGCAGAGAGGCAAAGAGAAGCCTGGGAGGAAAAGGCACGTCTGAGACTCACCCTCTCTCCTCCTTTGCCCTCCCTCCTTCGCACCCTCTGCCGTGGGCCCTCCCTTCCCCTCCTCTGCCCCTCGCCCTTCTCTGCTCCCCTCTGCTCTGCCTCTCCTTCCTCCCCCCTCCTCTGTCTCCTATCGCCCCTCCTCTAAACCCCCCATCCTCCCCCCGATCGCCCCCTCCTCTCGCCCCCCCTCCTCTGCCCCCTCCCTCGCCTCTCCCCTCGCCCCCCTCCTCTCTGACCCCCTCCTCTCTGACCCCTCCTAGCCCCCACTCCCAGCCCCCCTCTCGCCCCCCCTCCTCTCTGACCCCTCCTCTCTGCCCTCTCCCTCCTTCTTCTACCCTCTTCTTCCCCCTCGTCCCCCCTTCCCCTCTCCTCCTCCCCTCTCCCCTCCCCCTCTTTTCCTCCTTCCCCGTCCCCCTTCCTCCCCATCCTCCTTCCCTCCTCCCCCTCCTTCCCTCCCCCTCCCCCTTCCTCCCCCGCCTCCTTCCCTCCTCCTCCTTCTTCCCCCCTCCTCCTCTGTCCCCCTCCCCCCTCCTCCTCTGTCCCCCCTCCTCCTCTGCCCTTCCTCCCTCCTCTGTCCCCCTCCCCCCTGTCCCCTCACCCCTCTGTCCCCCCTCCCCGTCCTGCCCCTACCCCTCCTCCTCCCCCTCCTTTGCCCCCTCCCTCCCCCCTCCTCTGCCCCCCTCTCCACTCCCCCTCTCTGCTCCCCCTCCTTCTCCCCTCCCCCCTCTGCTGCCCCTCCTCCCCTCCTCCTCCTCCTCTTCCCCCCTCCCCTCCCCTCCCTCCTCCTCTGCCCCCCCTCCCCTCCCCTCCCTCCTCCTCTGCCCCCCCTCCCCTCCCCTCCCTCCTCCTCTGCCCCCCCTCCCCTCTCCTCCCTCCTCCGCCCCCCCTCCCCTCTCCTCCCTCCTCCGCCCCCCTCCCCTCTCTCCTCCTCTTCCCCCTTCCCTCCCCTCACCTCCCCTCCCTCCTCCTCTGCCCCCCTCCCCTCCCTCCTCTGCGGAGGCTGCCGAGCTCTTCCCTTCCTGTGAGTGTGAATAGTCTCCCGGTCATTGGTGGCAGCGACAGCACATGCAGCATAGGCTGCGGAGCTCTTCTCTTCCTGTGAGTGTGAATAGTCTCTGGGTCAGCGGCGGCAGCAACACCGAGGTTGCGGAGCTCTTCTCTTCCTGTGAGTGTGAATTTTCTCCGGGTCATTGGTAGCAGAGTCAGCACCAGCAGTGAGTCCTGCCAGACCCAGCCTCCACTGACTCAAAAGCTGACTTTTTAAATGTATCTTTGCATTAAATGTTTAAACATTTCACCCCAGACAAGCAAAAGAGCAAGAGAAACTAAAGAGTGTCAGTTCCATTTATAAATGTAAATATGAGGAGTGACAGCCACAGGTGTAAGAAAGGGATCCAACTTTCCATCCCACTAAATAAACCTGTCAGTTTCCTAATTCTATGTCAGGAAGTGGAGGCGAGGATTATGCATAGCCTTTCTTAATTTTATTGGCAGCAAGTTGAAAGTAACAGAAAAAAACACACAGGCTCCGAACTACATATCCCATGAGGCACAGCGGTAGGCATGGGAACCAGTCCACCAATCACAGTCCAGCCAAGAGCATAAAGAGAATCCCTCGATGTAGTCCTTCCTCTTTCTTCATTGCTGCCCCGTCAGTTAAGTCCCTTATTATCTATTGCGCCTTTCGGGGTTGTGGCTTGGG